>NC_092204.1:13507800-13569350 GCF_043381705.1 Parasteatoda tepidariorum
TTAATCATTGTATATTAGTCTCTCATAACCGTAACTGCAATAATGATATTAAGTTTGAATAATATATAATTAGTATGCGTTTTTTTAAGACAGAGTTTTGAGTTTCAAAAAATATTATCTTATTTTTCGATTATTTTACTATTTCATACGTCCCTGTAATTACAATACTTTTGAAATGTGAGTAATATTCATTCAATTATGTAAACTAATAAAACGAAGTTTTTTTCTGTATGTCTGAGTGTCATAACTCCAGAACTATTTGATCTGGTTGAGTGAAATTTGGGCAGAGGGTACTGACCAGGAGCTCGCAAGTGAGGCCTAACAAATTATGCTGATAGGCTCTGCTGGTACTATGGAAATTGGTGTAGTTTTAAGAGGTATCAAATATATTAATATTTGTGCAAAGTACTCTATTATGTTTGCTAATTTTTGAAACTGCACTTATAGCGTGCAGTGTAAAAGTACCAGAGAAAATTTCTTGATTGTGATAAATTTTGATTATCATGACCTGACCTCGAGCAGCAGCATCATACCAAATTCAAATATAGTTCGTTCACTAGGAATTGGCACTTGGCTTCGCCTTCATCACGTGGTATCCGACTATACTATTTTCGGGAAAAGGATGTGAACAATCCCGAACAAGGTTGCTATTTGGAGAGCATATGGCAAAAATATTTATTTCGCAAATTTTATGTGTAAAGTTTCTCCTTGTCCCAAGGTTTGGTTAAATGGATGATTATTTTATTTTTGTTGCACCATAAATTGCGAAGTATGATCGAGAAATACTTCCATGGTGCAACTGACTGCACCATAATTTGGTTAAAGACACGAAACTTTGACGGTGACAGTAAACTGAACGATATTTGTTTACGACGCCATGTTCTATTTACAGCTCGGTCTCGGTGTATCGAGACGACGAATGCATGTTGTTTCAAGTATCATCTTATTTAGGTAGGTAAATATTTTACTTGCAATAAAGTTCATTTCTTTTATGTTGTCTTTTTAAATTTGGGGTTGCGGTATAAAATGGTTAAAGGTATGTCATAAAAAAGTAAGTTGTTTTGTTATAGTAAATAGCAGCCTTGTTCTGCATTTGAGTGCTTTAAAAATACCTAATAATGGCACAACTTTCCTCTGCTTTTATAAAAGAAAAAAAGGAGGAATGAAAATAAGTGTTTTGTTTTTTCAAAAAACCTACATTTGGTGCAACAGTCTACTGACATTAGGAGCTGGCGAAAACACCAAAATATAGTAAAATATTTAATTTAAATAATTAAATTCTTATTTGAATTAATTATACTTTGGACATTAAATAATATATTATAAATAATATAAATCTTTCTTAGGTATTTATTAAATAACGCATTGTTCGTTATTTAATAAATAATGCTTCAAATTTCCTCTGCTCTTATAAAAGAAAAAAAGGAAGAATGAAAATAAGTGTTTTGTTTCTTCAAAAAACCTACATTTGGTGCAACATTCTACTGATATTTGGAGCTAGTGAAAATACCAAAATATGGTAAAATATTTAATTTAAATAATTAAATTTTTATCTGAATTAGGTATACCTTAGACATTAAATAATATATTATAAATAATATAAATCTTTCTTTGGTATTTATTAAATAACGCATTGTTCATTATTTAATAAACAATGTTGCATATTTCCTCCGCTTTTACAAAAGAAAAAAAAGGAAGAATGAAAATAAGTTTTTTTTTTGTTTCTTCAAAAAAACCTATATTTGGTGCAACATTCTACTGATATTTGGAGCTAGTGAAAATACCAAAATNATATTAATCAGACTAAAATAGCGCTAAAACATTCTTATTAAATTAAACGTTCTGTGATAAATATAACAACTTGAATCACTGATATTTGCATAGAAAATACCTCATAAATGAATTGACATAAATGTCACAAGGAATCTATAAATTTATACTACTTTATTCAAATATTATATGCAAAACATTTTCAATGTGTGAGCAATATTTTGCATTCATAAATATATTACGGATCATTAATAATCACCATGACAGATATGTTTATAAATGGAACTGCATGATGAGAAAATGTGTCGAAGTTTAGTTCTCGGTCATTAAATTTACAAATTTTGAAGATTTTAAATATTCATGAGATATATAGTTAAGGAACTTAAAAAGTTTAAACATTTTAACCATTTTAAATAGAAAACTGTTATAATTAGGGGAGTAAAAAGATGCAAAATGGAATTATCTGTCGTTAACACGGTAACATATTTAATTTAAATAAGTAAATTTTTATATGACTTAATTTTACTTTAGACATTAAATAATATAATTTAAATAATATAAATCTTTCTTTGGTTATTATTAAATAATGCATTGTACGGGTTTTTCAGTTTCGGGTATCCTCAAAATCTAACGCATCAGCGATTCATTGCATCAAATTACCTAAATAATTATCGAATATTCTATGTATGTAATCTGATTAGTAATACATAGAATTACTTATTACACATTTTTTGGTTGTTACAAATGTATATATTATAGTTATTATTTTCGTATTTTTTATCAATTGTTCTTGGAATGCGTTGTTATTTGAATCTAATTTTAATTCAATAAAAAAAATCAATAAAAAAAAATATAAAAAAATTCTTTGTCTCTATCTAGTATTTATCATGGGCAATACAAACTGATACTTAGCAACATTAGATGAACAAGCAAACGCAGCTTCCAACTTACAGCCACATTCTTTTCCCCGTCATAATCGTCGGCTTTTTGATTTATTACGAGCGTGTAAGGTGCGCAACTACAATTTCGGCAAACGCGTTATGGCAGACGCGTATGAAAGTTGCAATGGTAACCTAAAACAAATAACAAGTTTTGAACCTTGATTACTTGGATTGAATGTAAGCGGATTATTTTCTGGAGATTGACTTCTTAGTGTCCCAAAAGTTCTGAATATGTGATTTTTTTTTTTAAAGTAGACAAAAATATCAATTCAGTTACACATATAAACTGCTATTATTTTCCCTTATTTCAAATATAATTTTAAGATATTTTTTAAAGCAAAATTTCATTCCTTTGCTGTGTCACATATGTACATTTGTACATTTATGTCACATTATGTACATTTGTCACATATGTACATATGTCACATATGTACAGTCTCCGGCCAAATGCTTAGACGCAACATAAAATTCCATGTAAAATCTTAATTTTCTGGTGATATTACAGAGCTCTATTGTTTTTACGTGACTGAAACTATTTTGCATTTGTTTGCTTTCGTGTATCAATTGGTAAGCATTGTAATGCAATATGCTAGAAAGTCCCGCAGTGGACTGATCATTAAGACGCGGTTCCCAGCAGATCACCGAAGTCAAGCATCACTGGCTGGGGTCAGTGTGCGGGTGGTTGACCGTTTGGATTAGTCTGCTTAGGGACCGAGGGCGTGCGGTATTGGTCTTCGTAAAACTGTTCTACCGTAATGTGCTCGACTTCACGTGCAGGTCGTCGGGCTACCGAAGCGGGGATGCCATCCCTTCTGCAGAGGATCAAAATTGTGATGGCATGTCTTCGGGTCATCTTCAGGGATGTTTCCCAAACCGTCGCCAATAGCCCATTGTGCAGCTCTAGTGCGACGTAAATGAACTACAATAGCAATAACATGTTAAAATTAAATACAAATAGGAAGTGTATAAAAAATATCCTGCATAGAAACTCATTACATGTATGTTTAAATATAAAAAAATGGCACACAAACTCGTGCAAAGCATGTAATTATAAAAACACTACAATGATTCTAATAATTTGGTCTAATTATTACAATATACTAATATAATACCTGATATGATAAATATTCTATGTTTATATAATATCTTGTCTTATTTATCCAATCATCAAATTTATATTATATATCGTCTAATTTATCCAATTGATAGACGAACGTAAACAAGTACAAACCGGTTTCAGTTACGTAAAAGTAATAAAACTGTATAATATCACCTGATAATTTAGATTTTACATAGAATCCTATTTCGCGTCTAATAAATTGACCAGGGACTGTAGATAAATAATATTAAATTATGTTGTATCACAGAGTACGCATCGAATTTGTAAATAATATTTATTAAATATACTTAAATATAAAGTTTTATACATCATTATCTTTATATTATCTTTATAAAGCACACTTTTAACTCAGTTCCTGGCAAATTTCATTATTCCCTTACAAAACAATATATATGTCTTCAGATAATTATAATTACTAGATAGCAGCAAATGCCTTATACTGATGAAATATAGTTTGTATAGTATCACAGAAAATTAGAAATTTTGTTTTTAGTTAGAGAAAATTCTGCAGTGAGTAGAAGAGGACTCAGAAATATTAAATAAATTTATTTCTTATCATTTTCTCATTTATTATAAAATTGATAAACGAAAATGAAGTGCAATTTTTCGTTTATTATATTAATAAAATATGTTTCTACAAATGCCTAATAATTTTAGAACAAATTTTTTTCAATAAAATATTTTGTGGAAGAAATTTATCATCCCCTTCACAATGATATCTTCAATTGTCTAGTTGTTAAAAATAGTTTTTATTGCTGAAAACATTCAGAAAGAAATTGGTTTATGCTATTTTTATTAAACGTGGTATGTATACAACTTGAATCTTTAGATAAAACTTTAAATTAATTTTTTATTATTTTTGGAATAGAATACTTTTTTAGAAAATGATATAAGTTCTCTTTACTGAAGATTTGTAAAAATAAAGTTATGAATAATTCAATAATGAACAAATAACGTGTGTGCAAAATAAAATAAAAGCGAACACTCTAAATAACTTATGGTCTATATATCGGAATTTCAAGTACTAGGACTCAATCTTAATGGTTTGAAAGCGTGAATTTAAATATGTTAATTAATGCAGGCTGGTATTTTATTTTAAAAAAATCATATGCAAAAACGTATCCTTTTTTAATGTTTCAACTGCTTTGAATTTGTGTTCCTCAAAATAAATATATAGTCTAAAGTGCGGACTAAAGTTTTTCTTACTGTTATTTTATTCTTTAATATTAATTTTACTTCTTGCGTATCTCACCATAGCACTAAAAGTTTTTAATCGAATCTAAAATTTCTTGCATGCATTTATAAAATTCATTCATTCAAATACAAAGATAGTATTGAATTAATATTTCTGAATATTTATTAAATTTTACGAATTTAATGAATATACTATTGATAAATATTTTTATTCAATTTTATTCTGTAACAATAGGTTAAATTTTTAGTTATAATGTTTACTAGTTAAAAAGTACTCAATTTTAAGTGCCAAAATACAAGTTTTTAGTGAAATATTGGGTAAATATTTAATGAAAAAATGGTAATGCTCATTTCATTTGTTTGACATTCTGCGTGAAAAATGTAATATATTATAGCTTATAAAGACAAATGTATAAAGAATTCCCCTATGTATAAAGAAAAACATAAATAATAGATCCTTCACTCATTATATATGATATCATGTGTTTGTGATATATGATATCATGTGTGCCTACGCTATTTGCTTTTCAAGAAGAAAATTATCATACATAGTAATTACAATTACTTTAGCTATCAAATTTGTATGGCATTTGATACATTTATAAGAGTAGCAATTTACGAAACAAGATACTTGCATTATCATTATTTAATTAATTTACTTAGTTAGTTTTTGAAAATAAACGATGTTGATTCTTTTACACTTCATGCCAATTAAATTCCTATCAATTCTTATTACCTTCCTTTAGACTTTTTGTACTATATTAAAATAAAAATTGCAATATTAAAAATTATGATATATTTGTAAGTGAGCAAATATAAGGAATCCATAAAAAGCACTCATTTTACAATTTATATTCTTATGTTATTAATAATAAAATTAATGTTATTAATGTATCGACTGTTTGCTTATTTTTCGTATTTCTTTTTTCAAACAAAATGTCAATTTAACATGAAAATAATATTATATTACAAAATGAAATCAGATTATATTAAGTTTAAATTCATCAATGCTCTCAAACATATTTAACGCTTTTAAGTCTGAATATAATATATGGTTGTTATTTAATTCTATCGTAAATAAAAAAATGAAATATACATTTAGGGCACTGAGTAAATATTGACAGTAAATATTCAGCAAGAATGTTTGGTCAAAAGCGAGTTTCGAGACTTCAGTATTCCCCGGATGTCCATCGTAGGGGTGGACAGGATAAAATAAAATTAAATTAATTTTGGTCAAAAGCATTAAGAAATTCTTAACAAAATTGCGAACACCAAAAAATTGCATGCACAGTTATACTACAAATCTGCAAATTACCATGAAATATTATCAATAAATCAATGTGTATTTTGAATGTTTCTTTAAAATAGACAGTACTTGTATAGGTTAAGTTCCTATTTTTTTTCCGAAAAAAACCCCTCATAAATACGGCTGTATTGTGGCAAACTTCTAAGAGTTTTGTTACATAATTTATGTTTTTATGAAAAATGTTTGTTTATTCATTAAAATAAGGCTAATTTGGACAAAAAATAATAATTTTAATATTGGTAAATAATATTTGGTTTGATATATTCATTAAATGCCTTGATATAAATTAATATTCATTTTTAAAATGAAAAACATATATGTTAAATATTTTTAAAAAAATGGACAAAATTGTCGACTTTAGTTAAATTTTTTGGGCGGAGGCAAGATAGCAAAATCAAAACAATAATAACCAATTAAAAAATGTTCAACTTGAAAATGTTTTGAATACACAGCAACTTTTTGTTATACTTTTTTTGCTCATATATTAGGGTGTCCCTTATTTTGGGAACAGACTTTTGCAAGAATTTTTAATTTTTTACAATGATGACATGAAGAATTTAGAACAAATCAGATACTGAACATTGTTATTTAAACATTGTTTTTTACGAACCACTAACACATTAACATTCCTCATGCTTGACACAGCAGAGCTTAAAATTAATGTAGATTTTCTACCAATTTCTCAATTTGAATAGAATTTTTATATTCAATTTGTCAAATTCGCAATTGAATTTTTCTATTTTCTGCAATCTGGGTGAAACTTGTTATGATCTAGCCCATTTCAAAGCTCAAATTGCTTTTGTACTCCATCAGCAGCTAATAACTCTTTTAACTACTGTGATATTTTATAAAAAAAAACTCAGAACTGTCATTAACTGCATTAAATATAACAGTTTTGTTTCGTATTTTAGGCATTAACCCCTTATTTCGCCATTGCTTCGTCTAGAATACAGTCACAACTATAGTTTAAAAATATTATACCATGTAACATTAAATATCGCGACCCTACATAATCGAACTAATAGCAATCTAATTTTTAAAGTAAGTCGCCTTTCACCTTTAATTCTGAAAATATCCTTGTTTCATTTGTAGAGACAACTAGTCTAGACTTATCATTTCTTTTTATTTGTCCCCTATGAAAACATCGCAATCGAAAAAGGATGAAGATGAGACAGACAATTTTTCTGAAACAGTTTAATAGTGTTGTGTAAATTTCTTCAATTCTGCTCCTGAAATAATTCCGTTAGTTGTTTTATACCATTTTAAACATCTTGAAATTAAATTCTCAATAAAAGTTCAAACTTCATCTACGCACATTTGCTCTTTGGAATAGGAAGACTTAAAGAAAGAATTGCAGATAAATGTTTGGTTTAACTGGTATATTTTTAAAATGTTTGATTATGAAATTAATCAATCAGCGGGAATATTATTTTAGATACTTTTGAATTCATTGAAGTTAACTGACATCTTTCATTCAACTTTTAACCATTGAAGCTTTCTGAACCCTTTATAACACATTTTGAATAAACCGAAGTTGTAAGCGAATTATTTCATGATGATAAAACTAAAATTCTAAATGAATTAGAAATTTTGAGGGAGTTAACGTCACTAAGAATAATGTTATATTTCAAATTTTCTTTATTTGAACTAAAGAAATTTCATCTTATTTAAAATTTCCATATCACAACTATAAAAATCGAAATAACGTTTGCCTCTACTGCATCAGACAACTATCCAGCGATAGCCACACCGATTGAATTTTCTCCAAAAGTATTATTTTTTTGAAATTAAAAAGATTATTTTTCCATAATTTTAGTCATAATCAAAATAAAGAGACCAAAAGGAAATTGCAGGACTCTACTCCCATAACTATTAGCAACATTATGACTTTTTGAACCTGAAAAAAGTAAAAAAACGAAAGCTTAATTTGAACACTTAAAAATATATTTTATTTTATTTCATAACCGTCGTTGAGCAGCTGACCCAATTTTCGGGTTTACGACTACTAATGTTCAACTCCACAGCCTTTTTTGACACCAATGCAGATGACAAGGAAACTCATCTATCAAGTATTAGGAGAAATGTGCCTTCGCGAAGGACTTTTTAATGGAACTAATCCGTCTTTGCTTTACATGGAGAGGAAGACCACAAGAACATCCCACGGTTAGCCCGACGGGAAGGGGACTCTAATCCATGATCCGCCTACCACCGAGGATATTTCACGTCTGCACTGTGGTCGGTGAAGGCCGAATGCGGAATTCGTGTCGAGCAGCCATCGCTGGAATTCGAACCCGTGTACCTCTTTGGAAGATGAGTGCTCTATCCCCTGAGCCATCGCGGCTCTTTTAAATGTATTGAAGCGAAAGTAAACTCAAACTCAATACAGTTCTTTATTAATCTAATAAAAACTGCATTTCTCCATTCGTGCCAAATTAAGCGCCAATAACAAATCCTGCGTAATTAATGGACGAGATTATAAGGCCAGCTTAATCCTCTTCATGAGTCAATGATTCGCTACATTTTCAATCTGGTCTGTTCCTTTAGGCATCAAAATCTTTATCTTCCATAACATTTCAGTTTGTAGGAAAAGTACCGCAGAAATGGTGCAGCATAAATACACTCCGATCCTAATACAACAAAAAGCTCAGTAATATTTACTCAGTAACAGAAAATTGTTCGTGGAGAATCAGGAATGATTAAGATTGTGTCACAATGAATTATTCTTACAGTTATATGTTTATTAAAAAGTATTAATTTTCTTAAAATTTTCAACACTACTGTCCCTGGCCAAATTATTCGACTCACAATAAGATTCTATGTAAAATCTTAATTATCAGGTGATACTATACAACTTTATAGTTTTTACCTGACTGAAACCGGTTTGCACTTGCTTACGGTCGCCTATCAATTGTATAAATTAAACTATATGTAATATAAATTCGACAGTTGGATAAACTGGACGATATATTATATAAATATAGAATTATTATTATATCAGGTATTATATTAGCATATTATAATAATTAGGCCAAATTATTGGGCACAGTGTAATGTTTTAATAATTGCATATTTCGCGTGAGTTTATATACAATACTTTTATATTTAAACATACATGCAATGGGTTTTTATTCAGTGGATTTTTTATGTACATCACATTTTGTATTTATTTTTAATGTATTGTAATTCAATGTTAACCTATAAGCAAATGCAAACCGGTTTCTGCCGCTTGAAAACAACAAAGCTATATAGTATCACCTGATAATTAAGATTTTGCATAGATTCTTAGAGTGGGTCGAATAATCATTGAACAACTTAATTAAATTTTAAGATAAAAGAACAAAATGACAAATAAACATATAATCTAAGTCAAATGAAGGGTTTAATAGTAGATGGGAGAATCAATTCCAATAACTATCAGCAAAATTAACACTTTGTTGACAAAAAAAAAAAACAAAAACAATTCTCATATATTTGTTTAATTACCTTGAAGAGAACTTAAGCACTAATAAAATAGTAAAACTCAATACTGTTCTTCCTTAATCTAATAAAAATGGCAATCTTTTTCTACTTTCGCTGAATTAAGCACCACTAATAAATCCCGCATAATTAAAGGGACACGATTATTAAGCCAGTTTAATCCTCTTTATGAGCCAATGATTCACTCCATTTTTTAAATTGGTCTATTCCTTGAGACATCAAAAGCCTTTTCTTCCGTAACATTTCAATTTGCAGAGAGAAAGAACCCCTCAAAAACAGTAGAGGGGGACATAAATCCTCTCCTTTCTTAATCCCTCCCGAGGCTCAATAATATTTACTTCCACAACAGAAAACTGTCCAGGGATAATCAGGATTGTTTGAGTTTGTGCCAACTTTCGCAGAAAATCCTGCTCCACAAATCTTCAGCCGTGACAAATCTGTTCGTATTCTGCCGAAACACCCGAGACCCCAAGCGTTACATTTATTAATGAATAAGCCTTTTTATTTGCTGTCTGCAAGTGAAAGTGTAGATTGATTGCGGCCAAAGGTGGGCCAACAAAGCTGCTCTTAAATATGTGATTTGAGCAAATGTCAGCGGTGATGGTCCTTCCAATCCTTTTAGCAGTCTTTTATGCCCTCTTTTATATGAGATTAAGTCGGTATTTTTCTTTTGAAGTGGTCAGATAATGAATGTTTGTGCTTTCTTACGGGCCTCCATTAGACTCTTTAGAAATTGAATTATATTTATCTGATAATGATTAATTGTGATTATTTCAAAAGAATTCTACTGGCATAGCAGCGTTATAGGTCTAAAAGTAATGAAAAATTATCTGGTACTTTCAAATCATTCAAAATACGAAGCACAAAAATAATTGAAGTTAGGATTAATTATTTACTCCCACTTTAGAACTCGAAAACATGAGCTTATTACTATTTGAATTTAAATAAAATAACAATCATTGCGAAAAATAAAAGTTACTTCAGTAATTCTATGTTTCGTTTCTAATGTTGAGTTTACAATCATCGTAACCAGAAAGTTATACTTTATACATTACGAATTATTAATAAAAATATAGTGGTTCGCATTACAATATAATAAAAAAATTGAATTTTTACCACGATATCTAATCAATATTTATATGAATTTGATAAACAACTTAGTATTTTTTTATTTAATTTGTAGCAGCCGATAAACAATCCGCAAATTAACTTTTCAATTCATTTTATTTATTTCATCTTTTAGTATATATATATCGTAATTTTATGGTACAACAGTCATGAAAATATATATATATATNGGTATATATATACAATATTTACTATATGGAATTTTATGAAAAATAGTTTATTATTATCCTTATTTTTATGGCATGAAAAAGGAAATAATTTTATAATCAGTTCTTGAATTTAAATTTATAACACAATTAATGGGAGTTTTAATTAAGGTTTAGTTTTAAATTTAATATATTACGTATAAATATTTAAAAAAACATCATTAATGATGTATTTAATCTCTTTCGTGTTAGCCGAAGATAAACAATTCGTAAATTTATTTTTCATACTCATTCGTTCTCTTTTTCAAAACAGATTATGACTTAAAAATTCATAGCTCAAAAGCATATTAAATTATTTTTTATGACATTTTAACACGAAACACTGTGTGTTTTTACTCCGATAAAATAATCTCCTTTTGAGTTCTGTTCTGTGTCACCAGATTCTAAAAGTTTTGCCCTTAATCATGTAACCATAAAAATAATTGCCTGAATTTACTGTCCCATAAAATTGAAAAACATCATGGTGTTTGATCACAAATAGACGAGGAAAACAGAGTTTTTTTAGTGTGTGCTTTATCTAAAGTCGTTCTTTGTATTGAAAACAGTTTTTTTTTCTATGCTGAATTTTCCAGTAGGCTGATAATTTATTTTATATAATGTTAAGAAGCTTTAAAAATTGTTTTTTTTTTGTTTGTTTAAACTAGCATTTTTGTTTTTAATCTCCTATAATTATTTTGAATTTGCTTTGTTTATAGTTAGCAAACTGATGCATAATTGTTTTTCTATTTCAGATTAAGTGTTTTATAAGTTCAAAAGTCTCACCCTTTGACAAATTTTTCTTGTTTACATTAAAAGTTTATAAGAGATCCTTGTTAAAATTGATCATGTGAACAATTTTTCTAGTAGTTAAATATCGGGAAAGGCGAGGCATATAAAATTTTCCTTAATTGTTTTTTTCCACTTAATTTTTCTAAGACTAAAGAGATGATTTATGGCAGAAGACGAAAATTGTACTGAGAAGTATGTAGTTTTTAAAAAAGTAAAAATTAAAAATCTGATTAAATGGTTTTAAAAATATCCAGTTAATTAAACTAATTTTTTTCAATTATTGCAGAAATATGATGATTTTTAATTAATAGCATATTATTTATTTTACTAGAACGAGTGATCATTCTTTTATACATTTTGATTGTGTATTTTTATCAGAAAAAAACACTACTCAGTAAGAAGTTACCGAAGAAATTATGGTAAAAAACAGCACTCAGGATGCCGATACTTTAAACAATAAAATTCATTTTTACCAGAGCATTCAGTGGCTCGGATCAAAAAATACGATACACCGTAATTTTTGCAGAAATAATAACCGTCAAAACTCTTAACTACTTAAATTAAATAAATATTAGTCCCGCAGTGGACTGATCGTTAAGACACGGTTCCCAGCAGATTACCGAAGTCAAGCATCACTGTCTGCGGTCAGTGTGCGGGTGGGTGACCACTTGGATCAGCCTGCGTAGGGACCGAGGTCGTGTGGTATTGGTCCTCGTTAAACTGTTCTACCGTAAAGTGCTCGACTTCGCGTGCAGGTCGTCGGGCTACTGAAGCGGGGGTGCAATCCCCTCCACAGAGGATCAAAATTGTGATGGCATGTCTTTGGATCATCCTCAAGGATGTCTCCCAGACCGTCGCCAATAGCCCATTGTGCAGCTCTAGTGCGACGTAAATGAACAACAGCAACAACGGATCCAAATAACATGCTCATATTTCATCCGATTACACAAGTATTCGCTGCTCATTTTTATTTGTTTCTAATTGTTTATATCAAAGATATGTAAGCCACTTACGTTAACACGCAAAACCCTTTTTTTTTGCAGCTCTGTCGAAGATATGATTTTATTTCAAAGATCAGATGCATGTAAAAGACTATATTTTTTCATATAAACCAATCTATAAAACTATAAGTATACATTAAACAAAGATTCGTGCTAGTATCATAATTTAGTAATAACATTTTTTCTAGTCTTAAAGACGTGACAAAATCCTCGCTTTTTCTGAAGGTTTAAATCAGCAACAACATAAATAAATATTACTGTAAAAAATATTTTACGGAAAAAATGGATTTTATGGTGAAATGGATCTTACTTTAGGGGACAACTTTTTTCCTTAAAACATTTTCGTAACTAGAATACATTTAGAATACATTAGAAACATTAGAATACATTAGAAACATTTTAAACATTTTCATAACTAGAATATCAATATAACTCGAATCAACAGCTTTCTAGCTACCAATGGTAACACTCTCAAAACAAAGACGATCGCAAAATAATTTTACTATCACAGAGAAATATTCTCTTTCTTCCCAGCGTCTTTACTTAGATCCATGCCACTTACCCCATCAACAGATGTCCACGATTCCTCATGTATTCAGAATCAGTTGTTGACGTCATCAATTTGCGTGAACTAATGTCGATCCCTCCTCAGTTTCAAGAACAAATGCACGATCAGTTCAGTTTTTTCAGTTTAAGAAAAGTGATTAAACTATTTCATTTTAGGAAAGTCAGAATGAGGTATTTGTTTTCATTTAAATATTTACTTCGTTTTAAGCGGGAAGAGTGTTTTTTGTGTTCCTATTGAATGATGCAACAGTTATTACTTATTTTTAAAAAAGAACAAGATGGAAATATGTTTTCTTGCATGTTAATCATAAATCTATATTAAGAGTTTTTTTTAAAGAGGTTCTGCTATAGTCAAAAATAAAATGGAAGAATAAAGGGGAAAGAAGCGCAAATATATTATTAAACCAAAACTATTAGAATTTTAACAATTCTAATAAGAATAGGGAAAAAAGAAAACGACATCAGTTTAATCGAATATGCTCAAAGGGATAATAACTTCTTGAATGTTAGTCAGTATCTTCAATAATCGACTATCAATTCTTTTACATCGAATTTTTGGTGTTTCGCATTCTTAACTCAGTTAATAGAAGGCATTGATTATTTAAAATATTCTGCAAACGCACCAGTTTTAATAATCCTTCCACTGAAGAAGAAATTTTGAAGTGAAGACGTGTATTAAGCCATTAAAAGATCATCAGCAGGCAAATTAGTAGAGAACATTCCTAAAGTACCTCATTGATGACGTAATAAGTTTAGCACGCAAGTCATGGTTTTCGAGTTTGTTCTTAACCACAATAAAAAATAGCGTAATGATTACGCAATTTTTACGCTATTATTTTCAAATTTATTTAACATTGATAAGAAAAATAAATTAATTAATTAAATAAATATTGGTAAGCCTTAATAAGTCGGCGTAGATAACCTTAATAAGATAGTGGCGTTAAATGGAAAATATTTTTTATGGTCCATTGCATGATGCAAAGGACAGCATAACAAAACGAAATAAACATTTAATTCCATCCCTCCATTCACAAACTTTTCAGCTCTTTATTACTATTTTAAAGATAAAATTTGTAGTCTCATTTTGAAACAATGAATTTTACTGAAATTTTAATATATTTTGCATTTATCAGTCACATAAATATTGTAACATCTATAGCAAGAGGCTATTTTTTTCTCTAATTGCTATTTTTGATATGTCATTTTATATATACTTTCAATGTTTCCAGGTAATTGAAAGTTTTTTTAATTAAATTTTTGAAAAAATCATTATTGCTTAAAAAGGAAGGAGAATTTCAAAATAAAAATATGTTTTACTCCATATCTATGAAGCACTGATTTTTTATATTTTTATTCTAAATAAAACATTTATAATTTTCTTCTCTTTTTTCTGTATGCATAATAACATTAAACTATTAAGCAAATACCATATAATTTTTTAGAAAATATTGGATATTTAGCAATGAAAACAGAAGTTTAAAAGGAAGAAAACCCATAAAAATGTAACCTCATTCACAATAGAATTGTTTTTATAATAATTGATTGATATATCAATATTATATTATATTATATATTATATTATATNTTTGTTCTTAGATGATTTTATTCTAAAGGTAAAACATTTAGCTGGAATTCTCTGGAATTTGTTTTTAAGATTTTGCAGTAATATATAATATATTATATAATTACAGCGTTTTTTCAATTGATTTAATTTCCAAATTCGATTAACGTTATCTTCTACCAGGCATCTTAGTCTTCACTAAAGATTGTAAAAATAAAAAGAGTTGATCTGGATAGAAATATACAGTTCGTTGCTTACAACTGGATAGAAGTGTACTAATTGTTGAGTGCAGCTGGATGGAAGTGTATTGTTTGTTTCATTGAGGTGAATCGAAGTACACAGTTTGTTGCATTGAGCAGGATATAAATGTATAGTATGTGGCATTGAGGAGCTGGATAGAAGTGCACATTTTATTGTATTGAGCAGGATAGAAGTGTAAAGCATGTTGCATGCAGCTTAAGATAAAAAAAAATTCCCCCCTCTGAATATCGAAATGGTTACAAGGTTTGTAACCATTTTCCATTTACACTGGAAATTCTAGAGTTTAGAATAACAAATAATGTAAATTAAAATTCGAACATTAAAGAAGTTTTATTGCTTAAGACCGAATAATTTTAAATATTTTGCTCATTTTAGGTTTGCCATATATATATATTTTTTTCTTCTTCTCATTGGCATGACAGCCCTGGATGGGCCTTGGCCTTCTCAACAAGCCTATGCCAAGACATCCTTCCCTTAGATAAGGTTCTCCAGTTTATTATCTTTAAAACGTGTAGGTCCTTTTCAAGGCAGTCTAAAAATCTTAGGTTTAGCCGTCCTCTTTTTCTTGTACCTGTTGGCAGGGCACTGAAAACTTTTTTTGTTGTCCTGCTATCATCCATTCTTATAATGTGGCCTGCCTATTTAATCCTTTGAATTTTGAGAAATTTAATGACATCAGGTTCTTTATATGCTTTGTAAAGTTCCGTGTTTGATTTTCCAGCTATATAGTATCATAATAATAGTGTATTACTATCATAACTAGCAAATTCATTCAAAAATATTTATAAAAGATACGTAAAAGCTATCAGAATTTACAAACATACGAACAGACGTTGGAATATAGTTAATAATACTATGTTATGGAAAACACTCAAAACTATTAATATTACCGTGCCTAATGTGCCCCATTAATCAATGTTTCTGAATATCTGATCAGCCTGCATTTCTATTTAGAAACATATATTGCCTATTAATTACCAAATGCTTTGAAATTCGCAAGAGATTAGTTGATAACGGATGCGTTTGGAATATATTGGATAAAAGTGAATATCGCTGCAGTAGAAATATTCATTTTCTGCCAGCATAGTTTGGAATGATTGTCCGGAATGCATTAGATACTCTAAATAATGAATGTTCCACTCTTTTGAAACAATAAATAAATCTGAAAATCATTTTGGCTGATGAGTTCCATAATACAATAAATATGAAGGATTAATTCAATTTGAATGGGAAATGGAGAATCTAAGTTTTAACGATTCCGCTGGTTGTTAATTTGAAGGAATTGTTCATATATTTATAGGTTGTTCACATGGATTCATAAATAAAGCAGGCATCAGTGTTTCTATTTTTAGATAAAAAAGGAAAAATGTTTAAAAGCTGTTTTTTTTACGTAAAAATTTCATATTTAAAGAAAGCTTAATGTCAAATTTGTGTTGCTAATGAGTAAAAAAAACTACATTACTATAAAATTGAGGCCGTTTTACTTAATTTATAAACTGAACAGGTAAATTTGAATAAAAATTGTGTGCAATAGGATATAAGATGTAATTTAAGACAGGATTAAAGTATATTTAAAATTTTCAAAGTCAGAAAAACATTGTTACTATTAAAAGGAATACATTGTAACATTGTAATCCTTTTACATTATAACTAAAAGAGAATTTGTTAAATTCTTTAAATAGGCTTAACAACACCCGTTTTTAGCGAAATCGGAAATTATTTAAATCTCCCGGAGTGGTCACATATAGCTTCATTTATTAAATTATTAAAATTTATTGTTCCAAAATGAAGTTTAAAATGTAGTGTAACAGTAAAAAATATAAATGAAATGTAAATTTAGATCCTTCAAAATTTGCTTAAAAACTATAATTTTCATTATAAAATGCGCATACTTTCGATTTTGAACAAAATTGTTAGATTAAATCGCTGAGCAAGTTCACAGTTAAATTAAGGTTTAAAAATTAAATTTCATGCATGATTTCTTTTACTGTTTCTTAACTATCTGAACTTCACTTTTTAAACTTTTAAATTAACGTTAAAATTTATTTTTCTCGGTTTGATTAAAGATTCTTTTTTGCAAATATCTTATAATAGTAGATACTTTTTATCGACTAGAAATTTTGAATTTTTCATTAAAAAAGAGAAGACTTTACAGTGAAAAGGATTTATCCTCTAGCGAAATGCGTAAATGCAAAAAACTTTCATCCTCTGGACTGTAAATTTCAACAAAGTCTCAAAATTTATACTTTGGAAATAGTCATTGTTGATTTATAATAAAGAAACTTTAAAAAATCAACAACACAGGAGCACAAAACCTTCCACACTTCAGTTTTCCTGCCCTTTTTCTTTCACTTTTCCTATAAAAGTCTTCAAAGTGTAAATATTTTAAGTAAACCACTTAAAGATGTTCGTGAAATTTTACAAATTTAGCTTAGAAATCGTTTCCCTTATAAATTAGTTTAAAAATATGCTTAAACAGATGCCTACTGTAATTCACACTTCTAAGATACCTAGTGTAACACAGACTTAGATATTCCTAGCGCAATCCATATTGACTGGGAAGCCTAGTGCAACGCATGCCTACTGTATATTTTCAAAGGACGGACTATTATTAATGGATAACGATTTAAAACCCTTTCGGTCTCTGAGATGTGTATAAGTGTTGATTTGATTTTTAAACTATTTTACACTCTCAGTAATAAAACTCACACTCTTGACGATTCATCAATTCTTGAAAAGTATTCAGTTATTTTTCAAAATCATTTCGTCACAAATTTACGTGATTTGTGACGTCGTGAATTCTCAAAGTAATGACGAAATTTTTTTCTCAATTTGAAACTTCATCGTATTGCATGGTGGCGAATTGTTAACTTAAATAACGAAATTAGAATATAGGCTAGACATTCAAGAATGATGTGACGGCGTGATGCATAATGGTGGTCAAGAAATTGGTCTCGTAATCCGAAGATCCGTGATTCGTTTCCCGCTTCGGGCAAGAGTGTAATTAATTTCTCTGTTCCATCCTTCCTTGTTACGTTTGGCAACCTATATATGGTGACCACGATAGAGTGATTATTGAAAAAGTGGAATGTATTATTTGCAACGCTTGTTTTATTGGGGTCGGATAGAAAATAAGATGACGAAATATTTCTTTAATTCTGGCGAAATTCGTTTCCTCGAAGAAGTGACAGTAGTTATTTTGTCATTTTGACCAAACTTTTGCTCTTAGCATATACTATCAGGAAACGGTTTCGTCAAAACAGATGACAGTTTCATGATATTTGAGTATCCCTTTTTTACTGTCCACCACGTTTATTAAAAGTTTCACTAACTTTTATTGTTAGGGTCTTCATATACAAATGATTTCCATCAAATATCTCTGAGATACTACTCTAAAACACAGATCTCAGAAGTTAATAAGTAGATTCAATTCCAAGCCATAATATCGGTACCTAGCACCATATTAAAGTGCAAAATTTGTTCTACTTCAATAAACTGTTAATTTTGAAAACAATATTAATCGTGAATTAAAGCTAACGAAAATACTTTCTCTGATACTGTTGGAAACTGTTAGAAAATAGGTACCATTCCCTTAACTTCAGAAGAAAATTTAAAAAATATTTCGAAGAAAAAATAATGTATTTTTTCTTGATTCCAAATCGGCAATTATGACCTTAACGTTCCTCAATCACTGCCTGCAATTGTGATATTTACTGAAACAGCAAAGGATAGATAGATAAACGTTTCAGTGTTACACTAATAGAATTTTCCTTCTAAAACTATACTAAATTAAACCGCAGTAGCAGGTTCATCTTATTAACTGTAAATCTTACGGTAAAGAAAAATTTTTTTACCTTCACAATTTTTTAACCATTCACAACTATCATGGTTTCAAAAATGTAAACAAGACATTTAACTTAATATAAGAGCTAGGCTTTGCACGAACAATGGGCATTGGAGAGTACAGGACATTGGAAACTTTTCATGTGTTGAAGGGAAGGAAGGAAATATTGTGCTGTCAGAGCGGGGGCTCGAACCCCAGATCTATCGGTCATGAGACTAACAGATTTGTCCTCTCGGCTATAATATATAAGCAATTACAATTATTTAAGTGGATTCATTAAGTGGGCTTATTTGGTGCGATAAAATTCATAAATGGTAATTTGCCGTTAATACAAGATTTTTCTCGCAATTAACAGTTTGATTACTATCTTATTTAAAGTTAATTGACTGCTTTGTTTGAATATGGTAAAATAACAATTAGATAAATTGTTATTTAACTATTTTTTCCTACAAATTTCTAATAGCGTAAAATGTGCATTGCTGCGCAATAATTTCCAAGTCATTGCGGAATGTACGGAAATGAGCAAGCAGATATATTGGCCATCAATGTATCTCAAATGAGGCAACCAGATACTCTTGTTTTTGCGACATACATAGAAAACAAATGAGTAAAGACTACCAGTTATACAAATTTGCGTTCCATTTCAATTTCCGAGGAGGCATCTCTGTTCCTTTAAAAGTGTTTGGAAAGTCAGAAATACAATTCTAGAAGAAAACGAAGAATATTTTACTATATGTGTGTTAGCAAGACAGCACATCATCAGGGGACACTCTGCTTACAACACACAGGGGCCTTTCTTTTGTCAGTGGTAATACCAAAAACTGATTGTGTCCAAAGGCCCACTAATGGACAAACAAATAAGAAAAAGCAATTAGAAAAATTGAAATTCAAAAGTAGACTTAATAATGAAACGCCCACATATAAGGAAAATAAATAAAGACAAAATTACAGTTAGAATAACCAAGTCAAAATAAAATATAAATTGCCAAATAATTAAGAAAACTTTAGAAATAAATCAAGCACTGACTTTTTTTGGAAATCTTGAAACATAAAGCACAAAACATTCAATGAGTAAAAATTTTAAAAAAGTGCTGCCGTCTCTATACTTCAGGAACAAAGAACCCTGAATTCACCGCATAGACCTATTTATGCGGGCTTCAATATCGACCGAATTATTTGAACGTCTTTAAAATATTTTAATTAAAATATCATAATTACAGTAATTAAAATTAAAATTATTATTCTCTAATGTGATTTCTTTAGCTCTGAAGAAAAATTTGTTTCATTATAACAAATAAATCTAAACCTAATAATTGAACCAATCAAAATATTCTTAAAAATCTTGTATAGGTTGGAATTAAAATATGCTAAACTAATAGCATAAAGATTAAAATCTCCCGTTTTTAAAGCAAGTGGTATTACTTGAAAGAAATATAATCATTTCAATCTAACTAAAATTAGTCTTAACTTTTGTGTTTTTGCTTGAAAACTCAAAATTTTGAAGCAATGCATCTCACAAACCATATTATTTAAGCTGAAATAATTTTATATCCGCTACACAAATTGGATGGCCCACTTTTGTTGTTTATTTTTGCTTCGAAAAAAAAAGGAAAAACGACGCTTCCTAGAGTAGAAAGAAAATGCGATGATTTACAACTATTTTAAATTTTAAATGCATTTTACTTTTCATTTTTAAGCCGCAATCAATCAATTGCTGTTTTTTAAATATTCATTCAATATTCTTCAATTCCGTTCGCATTGCTTCTCTTTCATAACTGAAGGACTTCTTTTACTGTACCGTAGAGCATGCATGCGAAATACAGAAATATATGTTATGGAATAAAATGTTATCAGCTGCATTTATCTTCCTTTCAGAAATAACTACCCCCTTGAAACACGCAAATGTGACACAATTACGGAAATGCTGAGCGTAGTTTAGTAGTGACACGGAATTGCTATCTCAACACTTAATAGCTCCTCGACGTAAATAGTCTATCCACGTTTGAACGCAACTTCACCAAGTAGTTCCATTCCGGGCATTTGACATACGAAGCGACACCTCAAATCTGAGTGATAATGGTTTAGTTAATGTAACAGTGAATTTATCTTCAACAATTCGAATTACTGTTTGTTGAGAGTGAATTTCGTAGTATTGGATACTCTTCATTATCTGATAATGAACGATTTCTGTTCTGGCCTGCTTAAAAAACTTTAAACATTTATCAAATGGAGTACTTTTTGATTTTTTTTTTCGAATGAAAAAAAGCTGCTTTTTTTTTGGAACTATGTCTTTATTTTAATTCTTTTGTTTTTGTTTAACGTTAGTTTGGTTTTAGTTAGTTTGTTTCTAACGTATTTTTGTTTAAAACTTTTGTTTATTTTATGACCCATTGGCAAAATGGGGTTTGGTTTGGATTTGATGGCATACACACGCTTTTCAACTGTGTTCAAGAGTAAAAAAAATAGTGCGTGGAGTCCCTACGCGCGGAAGAAGTGAAACTTCGTAATGTGGAAATGAAAATAGGAAGGGGTAGAAATTGATTTTTAGTGAAATCCAACTGTATCTTTAAGACAAACTTTATTAACGATGCTTACAATTCACACTTGATCGCATCTTTTAATTATCATTTTCGAGTGGAGAAATTGGGTTAGAGTTTCCTTGCCGCCAGGCTAACCGTAGGAGGTTCTCGTGGTCCNGAAGGGGTAGAAATTGATTTTTAGAGAAATCATATTGTTTCTTTAAGACAAACTTTATTAACGATGCCTACAATTCACAATTGATCACATCTTTTAATTATCATTTTCGAGTGGAGAAATATCCAAATCTGTAACATTTACAATGGGATTATGATAACTAAAGTAAGATCCGAAATGTTTGAATTCTATTTTTTCAATATTTCTTGCAAAAACTGCATCAATGGTAGTTACCCCTTTGGTTGTTGGATCATTCCTACCATTTATCATTTCCAATCCAAATTTGTCTTTAAGGAAGGTTAATAATGTTTCAGGTAACGAGAAATCTCCACATTAAAATCATCTGCAAGGATCACAGGCCGCTCACAATAATCAATCTCTTCACCAGTAACGTCTGCCAGAGCTTGTGAGCCTGCAGTGGATAGTGGCAATAAAGATTTTGCAATAAATAATTTAATATCCCTCATGGTTGCATTTGGTGAAATATAAATGACAGTTAGAAAAGAAAAAACCTAACAATCAATTGATATTCACAAGAGACGTACCTTGACATAACCTTAAATCCTGTCCGCGGGATTGTTTTCACTCATTTTTTACAATTGGTATCCACTAAGTTTGAAAATAAAAAATACTACCCTATTAAATTATATGTGTATCAAATCAAACTAAAATATTTATAGAAAAACAATACTTTAATGACTTTTATTATTCTTATGCTAGTGAGAACCAGAACAATATGGAAATGAATGAGGGAAAACTGGATCCTACCACTTGATTTCCCGGCCAATAAAAATGTAGCGTTAAACGTTTAACGCAACCTTGTTGAAAGTCGCATAAGAAGTATTACTTCAATAATAAACAGTGCGCATGCGTTGTCATTATATGCGTTGCTATGGCGACCGCTGCTGTTTTTCGTTTTATTTTCACTAACAGACATTTTTAATGTATTTTACATAATAGTTTAAAGTATTTTCATATTCTTCTTATTATTAACTTATAAATGCTGGCTTGACGGTGGTTTCAATATAAATATGAATGTTGAAGAAGGAAGAAGTATTTTGTGACGTCTTGAAACATGTGCATAGGCAGGATATGAAAACCAATCCGACGACAAACATCAACAGACAGTTTTTGCAATCCATGATTTGAAATGCAGTGTAGTTTAACAGAGTCAATCCAGAAAGAAAAAGCATTTGACCAATGGGCAATCGTAATAAGGCGATCACAACTTTTTTGCTGATTTTTTTTTTAAAATTTATATTATTTCGTTCAGTTTGTTTTATTAATATTCTTCTATTAACATAATACATATTGTTTAATTTCATTGTTTAGTTCTTTCCTCAATTAACAATTTCTTATTTTCTAAAAAAAAAGCTTTAGTTTAAGTTACTTACACATTAAAGCATCGCAGTAATTTCAAACTATATATATAAACGCACCATAATAAACTATGTGGGTTTTAGAACGGACATTTTAAAATTAAGATACTTTTTTAAAAAAAAGTTACCTATTTCCCGAGATTTTTCTATCTAAATGAGGAATTTTTTATTTTATAACCGTCGTTGAACAGCCTACCCAATTATTGGGTTTGCGACTACTAATGTTCATCTACATAACCTTGTAACTTTGAATCCAATCCAGAAGACACGGGAACTCATGGATCAAGCATTGGGAGAAATTTCCCTTCGTCGAGGATTTTTTGATACAACTAACCCGCATTTGCGTTACATGGAGAGGAAGACCACGAAAACCTCCCATGGTTAGCCTGATGGCAAGGGGACTCTAACCCATGATCCATCTACTACTGAGAATATTTCACTTCAGCACTGTGGTCAGTGCAAGCCGGCTGCAGAATTAGTATTGACTGGGATTCGAACCAGGTTCACCTTATTGGAAGGCGAACGCGATCCCCTGAGCCATCGCGGCTTCAAATGAAGAATTATCAAAATGAATCCGTAGCTATCGATTTTTGAAAAATTTTGTGATCTAATATAACCTTTTAAATATTAAAACTTTTCATTTTTATAGAACAGTAGCTTTTTTGTCACGTTGAAGTTTTTTGCCATTTTCAGAATGAGCATAGAAGGAGCTGACTTAGACAGACTAAACTAGATCTAACACATGATTAACTGTTACAAACTCCACAGCAAATATCAAAATAATATTTTATTTGGAAGAAAAATAACATTATTTCATGTGACGTCAAAGCCTTCGAAAAACAGTTCTAACTACGGAACGTTTTTTTCTTTTTTCATTTAAAACTTATTATTCGAACATTTGCTTTTTCCATTACTTTATATGTTATGAGAACTTTGACTGATCGATCGTATAGTAACTGACAAAAAGTCATGTTTACGATTGAATGATTGTGATGAATGCGACGTTACTTTTCATAACATATTTATTTATTTTATATTAAGGGACGAGATAATTCCTATTTCTGAAAAACATTTTGATCAGATTAACAGGAAAGAAATGGCCTTAAGAGTTTCTTAAAAAAACTTTTATATGGAGAAAAAAGAAAGTCTAAAAACTTTATTTGAATATATTTTTTTATATGGTATCTTACATATAAAAGAATAATTTTTATACGTTTTAGCTCATGAGACTTTTAAAATAAACTTACAATATAAATGATGACATTTCAAGATGTTGACAAATGATATTAATAAATATTATTAGATTTATGGTAGCATGATATTTTTAGAATATGTGTCGGATTCTATTTTAAAATTCATCAGATGAATTGAGTTCTGTAGTATATTGATTATATATAAACAAAACTTTCTCCTATACAACAAATATTGTTGAAAAACTTGAGAAATTAAATATGAGAAATTGATGATATAGTTTAAGATAATTAATTAAAAAACTTAAAGCAAATTTCATGTCTAGATATTTTTTTTCTTTCATAAAATATTAACTGTTAATATTTTTAATATTTAAAGTTGATATTTAATTAAATAAAATTAATAAATTAAAATAAATACTTAACAAAACATTTTTAAATTAGACGTGCTAAAATTTAAGAAAAAAATAACTGATCTCATAGCTGATTGAAACCCACACATAATCTTTCGATTAACAGAAGTTACCAATAGCTTACTCGCAGATCGAGAATTGTAAACAACATGAACAGTCTTATTTGCCGGTTGTATACAATGAGAACGTGCTTAAAACCAATCAAGAAAGGAAAGAAATATCTCAAATGTAAAAAAAAAAAACTCTAGTATCGATGTATCAGAAATAATTTATATGGTAAAAGAATTACCAGATTCCAATGTAAAAAAGACATTTCATCTCCCACAAACCTCAGCTTTTTTGCGTAGCAAATGGATAAATTGTTAATGTTTAAAATATCTTGAATTTTGCATTAAATATATGCTTTTATTATACACTAAATACATATAGCTTTCTATTAGGTCAGGATAGCCTGGTTGATAGAAAGGCCCGTGTCCAAGAGTTAGTGAGTTCGATCACCACCAAACAAAGACCCCAGCGATTGGTGCTAATTAAATCTTTCGGATTACAAAGTCCTTCATGTTCCCATAACAAATCAATACCTCTGGAGGTGCTGAATATGAGATTGATTGTTCTCTGGTTCAGATCAAAAATACAATCTGTGAATAAATAAATAGATGAATCAATTTGTAAACCTTATAAACGGACTTTAGCGTGTGTGTGGCTGAAATGTCGTATTATTGGCCATTGGTGGAGCCACTGAAAAACGAAAAACATTCCCTCTACCTTAAATTGGCTTTGTTTCTCCTTGCAGGCTTGCTGAAACTACTTGTCTTCCTCTCCATGTAACGCAAATGCGAGTTAGTCCCATCAAAAATTCCTCCACGAAGACTAATTTCTCCCAATACTTTCCAGAAGTTCCCTTGTCTTCTGGATTGGGTTCAAAATTACAAGGCTGCCGAGTTAAACATTAGTAGAGTAAATCCAAAAATTAGGTCGGCTGTTCTACAACGGTTATATAAGTGGTATTAGAAATAATAACAGTTTTGTATAAGCATGTGTAATAAACAAGTACATTCGAATACTGTATTATCGCCATGCAGTAGCACGATACGGCATATATTATCTTAAACTGAACAAAGTACGAATTCAAATCTTTAGAAATAAAATATTAAAAAAAAGTTTATTTCTAAATTAACTTAAGTATAAATTTTTTTATTTGAGTAGTGTAAACAATTTAATATTTTAGTATAAAATATTTTAAAAATAAAATATTTTAGTACAAGAATTTAATTAAAATTTATTTTTTTATTTTATAAAATTCCTTATGAAATATTAGAAAATTTTTAGCCACGAATTTCCCGGAATTGGATTTCCACATGACAAAAATATAAATTTAGTTAACAAAGAGCTTTTAATTAAAACTTATAATCAACTCAATGATTCAATATAGAATTTAATTATATTAGTTGGATATTCATTATTTCTTAGCGACTTTTAGACGATTTCGTTTATTTGTTTTTTCGATAAATAAATAGTACTACAAGTTCTACTAATTCTGTTCACTTGATTAAAAGTGGTATTTAAATAAAAGTTTTTAGAAACATTAGAATTTCATGTTATTAGTTTATATATATTAAATTTAAAATTATTTCTTTTGTTACAAATTAACAGTTCAGATATTTTCGTCTTTTTCATATTCGAATCTAAAAAAAAATATTAATGTTTTCATTATGAGTATGACGCAAGATTCCTCGGGTTAAATATTTTCTTAACAAAATTGTATATTTTTTTAAAATTCAAGATAATTAAGTTATCAATAAATCCAAAAACAAATTTAATATTAAGAATATCTAGAGTATTTAATAGCATATTTAATATTATTATTTAATATCAACATCCTTCAGATGTAAACAGTAATAAAATTATTAATAACCAAGGACTAAATCATACTAGAGTGCATGATTTTATCAGTGTTAAAAATAATATTTTAGATATAGTAGAATATATTGATTTATGACTGCTAAAAGGAAATTACTACATGCTGTTATGCAAAACTATTTTGCCATACGTGCTAAACCATACCTTCCAACATACACAGATTAACTTTAATGATTCTGTAACTTACTTACTTTTTCATATAAAAGATAAGCTTACAAATAGAGGTAAACGGGGATCAGGAAGTAATAAAAACTCTCTTAATAGTGTCAAATTAAATGTAAATTTTATTTCTAATGGAGAAAAAGATTTTAATAAAGATTATAATATTAAACTAATGAAAGATTTTATTTTCTCCCTTAAGGATAGTGATCTTTATAAGCTTCAAAATCTTATTATTAACTTTTCGTGAAAATTGAAAAATTTGCTTCCATTAAAAGGTTTTAACATAATTAAAACGTATAAATATAATAAAACTCTTGGTAATGCTATTTTAATTATAATGATATTAATAAAAAGTTAGGGAAAATTAATATATCCTATTATGAATGTCACTGTGAAGAAGAGAAATATTCTGAATTTGTTGATAAACTTTATAAACATATTACTGGCAATTAAAATATTATAGAGCTCTTAGTACAACGAAATTTAATGTGGAAAGACTCAAAATTTAGACCCATTTACCATATACCAATGAATAAAATTCTGAAATACTACTTCTCTAACTTGATCTAAATAATACTTGATCTAAATAATTTTTGTTTTACGATAAGAAATAGCCTTTAGGTATGTTATCAGAAAGAAAATGGGTTGTTTATTATTATTTTAAAAACTTTTATTTAATAATACGGAACATTTAAATTACAGTAAAAACTACTCAAATTTTTTTTTTCTGAAATTGTTCGATCAATTAAGCAAATGCAAAAGATTTTGTTAATACCCCCATAGACAAAGCTGACAATAATTATGCAATCTTCAGAGGAAAATCCTATGTTGAACTTTTAAGGACGGAACTAAAAAATAGTAAAAATTTTAAGCTTAGTAAATTAAATAATAACGTGATCATTACAGAAATTTAGCTTTTTTTAAGATGTTAAAAATTGAAGTTAGTGATACAAGATATCCTTCATTATCAGTCCATAATTTCATAAAATTCCTATAAAATTTAAAAAATCACATCTGGGTCTTACACTTATCTAACTAAACCTGGCAAAATTTTCTTTATCTACTTTTTTTTTTGTCGTATGCCTGTTTAGGCAGTGGGGGTGCGATTGTTCCTGTTTTTCAGTGGCGCCATCTATGGCCAGGAATTCAACTTCTGCCACGCCATTGACACAACCACTGCCATTGACACTTATAGGGCGGGTCACATTCAAACACAAAGGAGAAAGGACATAAAACACAGAGAAAGAGAAAGAAACATCCATGCTTTACTCTGGATTCGAACCCAGGACCTTTCTGATGCAAAGACAGTTCCCTGCCCACTACACAGGCCGGTCGGCTCTGACTACTTAAATGAAACTATTAACAGTTTTATTAAAAAAGGTTTTTCTTGGATTATCACTAATAATCAACATATTTTAGAATTTATTAAACAAAATAAAATTAATTTTATTGCTACTTTTGATTTCTAGAATCCTTATAATGGCATTACTCTTTCTAAACAAAAAGATGTTCTATTGAGTTATTACTATGATTTTAAAAAATATCCTTAATTGCTATTTCGATTATTGGGAAATACGAATTAATTTTTACCTTTTCAATAATTATCTTTACAATGGAAAGGATATTTTTATTCAAATTGATGGAAGACTACAAGGATCTAATTATTCATCATTCTTAGCTAACCTATTTTCACACTATTATAAGGAAAATTATACTCTTAATATTAAATTTGCTTTTAGATTTATTGCTGATTTAATTTTCAAAATTATACAATTTTGTAAAGTAATACTTTCCCGAGGAATTAATCTTGCTTCATAATCATGATGATAATGTTAATTTCAATTGTTTAGATTTGAATATTGGAAAAGAAGAAAATATCTGCATTCTTGATTTATACTATAAAAGAAATTATTTTAAATTTAATGTAAACTAATAACATGGAATTCTAATGTTTCTATAAATATTTATAAAGGCAACCTTTTAATCAATTTAATTTATTTACTTACTTACTTATCCTTTACGTGCCTTGGGCACTTAAGGCCTCTAGCATATCCCTTCAACGCCTCCTGTCTCTAGCAATAGATCTTGCTTCCTCCCAGCCAGATATTCTACATTCTTTTAATTCGCCGAAAAAGCATGCGCTGGATGGTAAGTCTGGGTCTTCCTCTTAATCTTTTATCATCAGGGGCCCATGTAAGCGCAGCAGATGTAATTTTTTCTTTGGGCATTCTAAGGATATGTCCAAGCCAGCTCCATCTTCGTTTTTTAATTTCATCTTCTATTGTTTTTATGCTAGCTTTCTTTAATAGATTTTGACTTGATACTTTGCCAGGCCAGAAAATTTTAAAAATAAATCTTAAACATTTGTTTTGAAAGGTTTCTAATTTTTGTATTTCGATCTTAGTCTGTTTCCAGGTTTCTGCGTCATGTAATAGTACTACTCAAACAATGCTTTGTTAACAACTATTTTTGTCTTTATTTCAATATTTGACTCTCTCCAAAATTTATGTAATCCCTTAAAACATGTTCTTGCTTTGGTTATTCTCTGTCTAATATCTTTACCACTTCCACCTTTTTCTTATCTACAATAGAACCTAAACAGCTAAATGACTCTATGTCATCTATTTCTAGTAATATTTATTTATTGACAAAACATATTAAAAAAAACTCTTCCAAAATTTGCTAAAAAATAATTTATATCCAACTAATGCAGTTAAATTCTATATTAAATCGTTGAGTTAATTATAAGCTTTAATTAAAAATTATTTGTTAACTAAATGTGCATTATTACCATGCGCAAATCAAATTCGGGAAAAATCCGTTTCTAAGAATCTCCAAATATTTAATATAGAATATTTAAAAAAAAAAATTTTTTTTCATTAAATATTAACAATTTCTCTAAAATCATACAAATGAGAAATATATCATTAAAATACAAACTTATTATTTATTAACTTTGAATCAGCCTTTAATTTTAGTCTTTTAACTTGATCAGTGCACTAATTTTTACACTGCACTTTACAGTGCACTAAACTTTTTCTTACTAGAAATCTATCGAATTACAATTGAAGAAGGCGGTGTGAAAAAGCCCAATAAACAGTTTTATTTCCTGATGCAACTTGTGATGTTTCTGATTATCCTTTCAGTTTCATTGGATATTCATGCACGTTTTTATGTTTTTTATTTGAGCCTTTTTCGAAAGCGGCCGATTAGTTTTTAATAACGTTTTGATGTTTTCCTTGCGAAAACACTAATATATAACCTCTAATGAATAGAAATTTTGACTTTTTCTTACGAGGATTGAAAACAATATATATTAAAAGCAGCACGATAGAACATTCTGCATATAAAGAACCATATGCATAAAAATCCTTAAAAATATAGGTTTTAATTACAAATGACTATCTTTATGGAAGTAAAAACATTAAATACAGATAAACTAGACGCTGCCGGAAAAATGCAATAACTTATTTTGAAGAAATGTTGGACATAAAAGAAAAGCCTTACAATTAAAGGAAATTTTAAAAACAATTGTCTTATACTTTTCTTGTGATTTATTTGTAGAAAAACCTAAAAAAAGGAATGTTAATCAAGTGGTATAAAATAAAAATAGATTAAGTTTTAATTAGAAGGATATATAATTGAGTATTTAACTTCATTTTTTTTTCATCTTATGCCTATTATTTTTTTTTGAACAGAACAATTTAATCACAAACTGTCTCAGCGCATTTATTTTAAAACGTATTATTTTTTATAAGTTACACTTCAATAAACATTATATTTTGAAATGTTAAGTTCATGTCAGCTACAGAAATATTCATTCTAGTAAAGTGTTTGAAACCTATCCTGTTTTCAAAAGTAAGCCTTAAGCAGTGGTAAAATAAGCGAAAAGTAAAATGTCACGTTAGATTATTTTTTTAGAAGTATTTCATTCAGCTATCATTTTTTTTTAAAAGATTGAAACTCGGAAAGTTGTTATTTTGTGGCAATTTGAATGAAAATAAATTTTTCGCAGTTACAAAAAAAGTTACTTTTCGTTTGAAGAAAAAGAAATCAAGCTAGTAGAGCTTGTTTAATCCTTAAAATACTTAAGGGAATTTAACACAATGTGACACTTACTTGTATAGAAAACGAAATTTAGTGCTTTATAGAAAAACATAAATTATTTTTGCAAAATACACAACAATCTTAGTGATTTCTGTAAAATACGAAAAGCTGATCATTAGTTTATATAGATAAATTCCTTCTTTCATAAAAATAGCCCAGTGTCCGCAATTATAATGGTCTTCAGAAAAATTTCTAGAGTTGACCGTTAATTTATAACGAACACGCCACTCTCTCACTCGTTACAGATGGTAGCATTTCACTATTACACTTAGTTCCATGCTTCTCTTTGATCCATCAATCAAATTGGCAAAATATCAAACTACGTCAAAGCCTGAACTAAAGATACATTTTACGAGCACAATGTTGATTTTGCGTTCACTGGCCATGCATTTTAAGAAAAAAATTAAGAGCTGACCTATATTTTTAGGGTCATAATAGCTTTACGGGTATAAGTCATTTTTGCAGATATTTACTTGAACACATTTTGCCGCCATTCACCGTAATCTACCTTTTAAACTTTTGAGAGTTAACGAATATAGCAAAAAATGTTCGAAAAATTTATGAGTTTAAAGTCAGAAATTAGTAAATTATTTGAATACTAAGGCTTGTAAGACTTGTTTACAAGTTACTTTGTATATACAAGGTTAATACAAAGTAACTTGTAAACTTTTAGGGAACTTTTAAATGATGGAAGTACTTCGATACTAAGCCATTTTTTTATAAATTTCAAACCTTTATTTATTATTCTCCTATTCTTAATTCTTTGATTTATTAACTTACGGACGCATTGTTGGTAATGAATTTTTTTGAGACGTTTCTATAGGGGAGAGTGGGATCAATTGTAACAGGGCACGATTGTAACAGAGCAAAAATTTCGAGTATCGAGTTCTAGATTTGGTTCCTAGGTGGCGCACAAGGTGTATTTAATAAATCTTCCCCTGCTGGAAACCATTTTTATGTACTTTTGAAAGAGTTACATCACAAAAGATATTTTCACGCTACTTAAGTACTTTTTTTGGTAAGAGAATATTATATTGTAACAAAGTGATTTTGTTTAAACAAATAAAAATTATTAACCGAATATGTAAGTGGACACCTTAATCAACATTTCAATAAAAAAAATAGTTTTGGTAACTAACTAGTATTGTTCTTAACAAATGAAGCTGAAATGGCGTTTTGGGGACGATTGTAACAATAAGTAAAGGGACGATTGTAACAGCTGAAAATAAATAATCTTAAATTCTCGATTCATTACTTAACTCTTTAAGAACCACCAATAGTTTCCTATATCATTTATATTATGTTGCATGTGCATTATTTTATTTGTCACCTTTCACAGCATAAATTAAAATTTTTAACCCCTTAAAGTTAAAAGTTTAACCCTTTAGGTCTCTGCTCATTATTATTTTTACTCCTGAAATATCACTACTATTTTGATCAAAAAAAAATATATCACAACTATGATAATATGTATAATTAACTATGTTTTAGTTGAATTTATGAACTGTTACAATTGACCCCGTAAGTGGGGACAATTGTAACAAGTGCACGACTGTCAAAAATTGTTAATAACTAATATAATAGCATTTAAAATAAGGTATTTATTTTTTTTTTCTAGTAGAGGATAGTCTACTTTACTCGTCTGTCAACTAATACTAATAATATATTGGTTAATATATTGATTTTTGTTAGTTAAAAATAGTGAAGTAAAAAATGTTAAAATTGACCCCACTCTCCCCTAGTTTTCAAAAACTTTTTGTGTTAAATCAGAAAAAAAAGTTAGATGCATAAAACTGGATTTTCCCAGGTTCTGTTCATAAAAAAAAAATTAGCCGCAAAATGTCTATACGAGTTTATCACCCCAAAAACATACATGTATAAAAAATAAAACCGCTCGCCAATTTTTCGGGGCAGCTTCCATTTTTGGGCTCCATTACCTGGATTTAAAGAATTTTGCAATTTCATGATGCTACACAAATGATTAAATTGAAATACATTCGCTCTCAAACAGAATGATAATATGTATAAACAATCTATGGTACTGAAGAAATTTTACACCATATTTTCTTTACATCTTAATTCAGAAAAAAAAAATCTTAACAATTGCGTCTCATTTCAAATTTTTTTAAATTAAAATAAAATACAATCTAGTTTAGATTTTAAATTTCGCGTACAAAAAAAATTAGATGCTACTAGATTTTCTAAACTATTAAATACATTTCTATGCAAAAGAATAAAAATAATTGAAGGAAATCATTGTCTGTGTTTATAAAATCTAATGGGATTTAAATAATAATTATTTTTTTAAACATATCATGTAAAAGCGAAATTACGAAAAAACAAATTATAACTTTTTGTAAAGAAATTTCATCTCTTTCACATGTTATTTCATATTTGAACTCTTCCATAAATAGAACTGATAAGGCAGTGGCATGCTCAAACAAACTATTCAGAGAAATATTCATTTTCATTTTTTAAAGGTTCTGTTTTTATTTTCTTTACTTCTAAACTAGAAAGAATTCCCTGCAGTTTCCTGCGATATCATAGAAAGAACTGAAGTTTTCCTATAAAAGAGTAAAATAAAAACCCGTCTCTGAAATAGTAATTAACTAAACAGCTGTTTTAGCTGATAACAATATGCTTTGTAGTAATGCGCTTTTATTTGAATTTGAATTTTTCTTTTTTTAATATGTTAGGGGAATTAAAAAGAAACATAATTTTTCATATAAAAACTGCAATAAAGGAATGGCTCATGCTTAACAGTCCTTGATCTTCAATTTCAGCAATTTTTTTTCCATCATTATTACAACCAAAATAGTTTAAATAATTTATTTAATACTTTTAAACATTGCATGTACTTTTTGAAATAAATATAAATTATCTAAACTATTTTCCCCCAAACTATATCTAACTAATTATTTAATGTAGTATAATAGTTAATATTAGAATATAGATTATTTAATGTACAACATAATGCACTATATAATATGCTAGTAATATTATAATTAATATTATAATATTAGTTAAAGTATAACAGTCATATATATTTTTATTCATATAACTATAATACTATATATAATAGTTATAATGTCAAATCGGTTATTTAAACTATTCTTCACCAAAATAGATTAAATAATTTATTATTTATTTTTTTTAGAATTGAATATACTTTTTGAAAGTAAAATCATTGTTATAATTTAAATTATACATTTATTACAAATGTAAAAAAAAATCATTACAAATTAGAAAGAAAATACGAAACAATAAATTCTACATGAATACATCCAAACGTCACAAAATTAATTAAGCTGGTTTTGTTTGTGCTAATCTATCGTAAGACACCTCAGAAAAATATTCCATGCTATCAACATACAATGAAATTCATTTTCGATTAAATAGGGGGTATGATAAAAAATTAGTAACATAATATACTTACTTGAGCCATTAGAAAACTAATATTTTTAGCAATAGTTCGTCAACTTCTAGTCTGAGGAAAAAGAAACAGAAAAGCCAAAAGACACAGAATTTTAAAATTTTGGAAATTAGATAACGTTTGGATGACAAAACTACAAAATAAGGTCACATGCGAGCCGGGATAGCCGGGGTGGTGGGGTGCTGGGCCCATGTCCAATAGGTCGTGTGTTCGATCCCCACCGACCGTAGACTCCCCGCGTCGTAAATGGTGACTGATGCATGGTAAATCTTTCTGGGGGGGGGGCGTACTGATCCAGGAGTTTCACTGTCTTCTGGATAGGTTCTAAATGACAAAGCTGCGGATTTGAAGATTAGTAATCGTAAACCCAAAATTGGGTCGGCAGTTCAACGACGGTTATAAAATAAAATAGGATTCGCATTTTGCATTGGACTCTTTTATTTTTCAAACAAGCTCATAACCATAGACCTGAATCTGGGTGGAGTTCGAGTCTTCACTGGGGATTGAACTTTACTCCTTCACTATGATAGGTCAGTTCCTAAACCAATGCTTCACCTGGAATATGTTTCACCAATGTTTCACCATTTTCTACCTAATCCAGATGTAGTATGATAATTAATAACGAAATTTCCGAACCGCGCCTTTAAATATTATTTTTTTGGCTTATGCGATTGCAGTCTTAATTTTTAAACACACCTTATGCGATCTTAATTTTCAGCAAAATGCTCATACATAATATTATAATTCTTATAAAAAATAATTAAATTTGTTTTTTTTTGGCTTAAAACCGTAATCAGGAAATTTATTTTTTTAAGCTTTAATACAAGCAATTTTCCTAGCAAAATAAATATTCTTAATTGTGAATGATCGTTAAATAACGTTTAAATATAACTTTAGTAAGTGATCGTGATATTAAAATTTACAACAATAGCATTAAAAATAAGTTTTGCTATGTGATTTAACTGAATAGAAATGTGAAATGAAAAACTACATAAAATTATATGGTTAAACAGTATGAAATGTACTGTACTATTTTGAAACAATCATTTCATAGTGTGATATATCTTGCGTTCCGAAATATGTATGAGAGCAAACTAATCAAATTGCTAAACCTATGGATGAACTGACAATACAGAAAAATAGAATAATCCGCATTCCTAATAGAATTCGTCATTGAAGATTTACCTTTTATAATTCTCGTTTGAAATACGAAGAAACTCAATTATTATTTTAATTAAAGTGTTCCATACTTCCCAAAGAGAAATAATCCCAAAATTTACTCGCGGCTTTAATCGGGATCACTTTTCGCCAAAGGATTATGCATTTTTGTAATTTATTTGCGTTTATCTATGTACTTTATCTCTAGCGACACCTACCGGTAAACAATATTTCAGTTGGCTTGAGAAAATCCAGTACAATTGACAAAGTGGCGTGCAAAATTATCGATAAAATTAATTTCACACAATTTTATTTACAATATCATTGTTTTTTACGTCAATATCATGACAGCGTAACGAATCACTGTATTGTACTTCCAGATAGAAGCAGCAGATTTTGCATTCTATCAATATTTATGATGTATGCTCCAAATGTTCACTACGTTTGCAATATACTTTACTATTTAACTCAAATTAACACTAAAATAAATATTTTTTATTGAATTTTAGACTTTCAGATTATCTTAATAACAGTCCTGAATTTTGAGCTACAGAAAAAAGCTTTTTGTAGGTGAAAAATTTCACGAAAAATGAACTAATGCTTAAATATTTGAAAAACTGCTTGATGTGACGCAAAGTTTAAAGTTCTTACTTAATACATTTTTAGTTGAAATAAAGTGAAATATTAGCCATTACTGCCAATTGTTAACGATGTTATCGAGCAACCAACCTAGTAACAACTTCAATTAGACTCAAAATCGGCTCAATATGGGTCCGATAAGAATTTTTACCAAAGGATTAATATTGGGATGCCTCGATTTTTTAATATTAGTCCCAGAATGGCTTATATAGGGCCTATCTTGGCTGAATAATAAGTATAAAATATCGACTTTTATTTTATAACCGTCATTGAACAGCCGACCAAATTTTCAGCTCAGGGCTACCAATGTTCAACTCCAGTGGCTGGGAGGCGCAGTTGGTTTGTCGTCGGCCTTCTGAGACCAAGTCTGCCGGTTTGATCCCCGGCCTAGACACCGGATTTTCGGGATGCAGAAAATCCTCAGTGGCCATGTCGTATGATTATGAGGCATGTAAAAGATCCCTGAAGTGCCTTATTGGGTCTTGGCATTTCCGGCAGAAATAAATTCCTAGAGCACTTTAGCATCCAAATAGAGTCTCGGTGCTGCCATCTAGTGTGGCAGAAACTAGACGTCCAAATTAACATGACCAACAATATCTCACCCATTGTGGTGGACCTGAAAGAGTGGATACCACCTCTGGAGAACGCACTAGGCAAGACCGAATGTGCTGCTCATTGGAAATATTAAAAAAATGTTCAACTCCATAGCCTTGTAATTTTGAACCCATTCCAGGCGACAAGGGAACTCCTGAATCAGGTATTGGCAGAAATTTGCTTTGGTGGATAATTTTTTGATGAAACTAACTTTTTGGGTTAATATTTAGCTTACATGTTTGATGCAACTCACCCGCATTTGCGTTACATGGGGAGAAAAACTACGAAGAACCTCCCATGATTAGCCTGACGTAAAGGGAACTCTAACCCATGATCTGCCTACCACAGAGGATATTTTTACCTCAGCACTGTGGTCGGTGACAGCCGGTGAGAAATTCGAATAAACCAGCCTTCGCCGATATTCGAACCCGGTTCACTTCATTGGGAGGCGAGCGCTCTATACCCTGAGCCTTCTGACACTTCTATATAGGGGCAATATTAGTTGTGAAGTACAATGAAATATTGGATGAATAGGAGAAATCTATGTAAGGCCAATATCGAGAAAATAGCGGCACTATAAACTCTTATTGAGCCAAGATTCGAGACTAATGGTCCAATGAGGGCTAAGTTATTTTGTTTTTTCAACTTAAACCCTTAATGGTTGCATAATTTTGAAGAAAATTGTCATAAAATAGCCCATTTTTTATTCAATAAATTATGTAAAGCTAAGTGTATATACAACACTTATTTTTAATTATTGGGTAAATATTTAGCTTACATGCTTGATGAGTGCTGACATCTAGTTTAAAATAAACAATCTTTAGGCACATGACAAATAGTCTGGCACTTAATTCTGGTGTATTGATTAAGAAATAAGCACGAATAAGAAAAATATGGCTTTAATCTCTTAAGCGCACTACTTTTTAACACACCAGTCCGGATATATCACGGGTACTGGAAATAGAGGGCAAAACATCAACCCGTCCCTGTGACAAGAGAGAGGGGTTAATACTCTTATATTTTTTAAAGCACCCAGACACTATTTAAAATAAATAGGCTCAACTTGACCTTACAGTCATGAATAACTAATGTAAAAATTAAAAATGTTTTTTTGCTATTAATATGTTACAAATATGTTTAGTTATTATGCTTATTCTGAATAATTTTTTAAATATAAACCTGAGAGTCTAGATAAAATTTAAAGAAAAATATATTTCAAATAATTGAAACTGGAAGCTACAGACAACCCATAGATTTATTTCATTATTTAAAGAGATAAACAAGTTAGAGAAAAAAATATTTCAAATTGATGAATACGAGAGCATTTAGGACAGGCTCATAAATTCATCAAAAAGATTATATTTCTTTCGTGTATTGTTATCTATTCAGAAATTAACAACTTTACTAGGTTATACATTTCTCAATCTGTTTAACATCGACAATTTGATTTCAGATGGAAAGTTACTAATAATAAAAGTGACGTTTCGGAACTAGTAAAATTTATGCCTGAAGTAAAATATCTTTAAAATTATACATACAAAAGAAATTACTTTTAATTTAAATAGTGAATCTGGCTCTAAAAGTTTTAAATTGAAATGTTTTACAAAAAATTAAATCAATATAAATCAATTCGTTTGAACTTGAAAAACGTTTACTTTTCCCCATTAGCCTCGAGCCATGCAGTAAGGAAACTCTTCTGATTCTTAAAACCAAATAAAATTTTCTACTTTTTAAAAGAAACTACTGATTTTATCGTATTTTTTTAAAAAAATTAAAACTTTATTAAGTAGTAAAATAGAAAAAAAGAGCAATTTTTTTGCTTGAAACAGTAAAAGTAATTCCGATCTAAAAGTTTATAATTAGCTGCACAGACTGTATCCTGATTCTCTTAAGTCTACGTTTTTGCTTTTGATTTTTACCAATTTACCATTTTTCAATTTTTTTTTTCTTAAAGGCTTTTTAGCGGTTTTTTTAGTCTTTTTAGTTAAAATAAGTGTTATAGTTGTTAATTTTTTTATATATTATAAAAAAACTAGGATCTTTTACAAATTTTGCATCATCGAAAATTTTTCCAAAAATCTTTTTTCTTTATTTTAAAGCATTTTTTATTTATGAATTATTATTATTATTATTATTGTATTATATACATTGCCTTGGAAGTTTTAAACGAGAAGAGTCTTACGAAGGCTCTTCAGTTTTTTGAAAAGATAATTTTTTTGGTGAACGATATGCTGTTTTTATAACCATAGAAATTTTTTAATAGCTTTGGAATATTTGATTATGTTTCATCAATACTTAGCCAGCGCCATCTATAAAATTAGGAAAAGGTTACAAAATTTAAGCATGGAGAAAAGCCATAGCGTTGTAAAAATAAAAAGGGTTTCTTAGCTAAATTTTTCTAATTTTTTTGTCTCTACTCCAAAAAGTTTAATATGAAATGAGAGGTAAACTATTTTTTTAGATAAAAAATAACACAGATAACTTAAATTTCTTTCTATTTCATTTCATTTACCTTTTTTTTAATTTAAACTGTCGCAAATTTTAAAACAATATTTAAAATATATTTACGCACAGTTATAAAAACAGAGCAAAATAGGGATGACACACCTAAAGCAGATTTGTTTAAATACTGTTTTCTTAAAAAATTATCTTTTTGTGTTATAACTTGTTCAATTTTATTTTATATTATTTCTTTAGTTAAATTCCACTATTTAATCTTCTTCTATTGTATTTTAATCTAATCGTTGCAACAACTTAATTAAAAAATCATAGGATGACTTATTTCATTTTTTTTTCTGTTATATATTCAAAAAAATTATTCTAAAATTGCTAAACCAATGCATTGACTTAAATTTTCTCAACTTGCTTCACATAATTCTTAAACACCCAATGACTTTCTTTTATTTACTAATTATACAATAAGACAAATGTATCCAATTTTCTAGGTTATATTTTTAATTGTGCTCCAATTTGAAACCACATCTTGGACTTCAAATGTTCCCATTTCACTCCATGACTTTATGTTTAACTTTATGGCTCCTAAACGCTAAAAAAGAAGAATTTCCACTAGAAAATATTAAACTGTAAATCCCATAAAGCCAATTTATGGAAAAATATATATTACAATCCTCTGTGAAAAACGAAGAAAATTGCGAAACTAATAATTTAATTGAGTTAAATTTAATTGAGAAAACTTAAAGATAACTAAGATAAATGCAAAACATTAAAATTTAGTTTCAATCTAAATATAATTGTATAAATGGTTTTAAACCACCTATTTATTATGAGGGTATTGAATTTAATACATAAATTGCTTAAACTCTCTTAATGTTGAGGCAGGTTTATGTTTTATATTTATTAACTTTCAAAACTTCTCTTCAAATCTTCACGAAGCAATTGTTTTTTTTTTATATTCGATGATTATACATAACCGGTTTATAAAGTCTGCCAAGTTGGGCTCTCAATCATTAAATTACATTGATACAGCTAATTCTGGTATGTATTGTAATTATATAGAACAAATTTTGATAGCAATGATAAATACAGTTTTTGACAATATTTATTAGAAAACTTAAAATTAAGTTAATTAAGCTAAATAAAATTACGGATTGAAGTGCAGACGAACAGCCAGTCTATAGTAGGAAGGTGTCCCTAGCAGCATACGATGGCATAAAAAAATGTAAACAACGGTGGTCGGAAATGAAACGAGGAAAATAAAACCTGGAATCAGTAATGGAGAAAACGAAATTAAAAATAAGTACCTGTTTGATTTCTGGAGAAAACTGAGACTATTGAAAAAACGACCATTAACCTTCCTTTCAAGTTTCATTACGCATTCAAACTGACTTTGTTGATTTTGTTTGTTCAGTTTTTGCTGTTCAGCTTTTCTCAATATGTCTTTCGTAAGATTTTGATGCTGCATTTATTTTCCTTTTCCCTTGTATAAAGACTATGCATGCTTTGTTGTATTTCCAAATGTTAAAAAGCATATCACTAAATATAATGCCGATTTGCATCTTTTTTAGTTTTGTTTTTGACAATGATTCTAAAAATATAATTAAAGGCTGGTCAATAAAGAAATCCTATGCTCTTAATTAAGAAAAATTCGAATAATTAAGAAAAATTTTAATACCCATTTGTTAATCTTTCAAGAAAAACTTTATCAGTATCTAGTCCAACAAAAAAGGTTTCCACCAATCGGACTGAACTTCCTCTACAGGAAGTTTTGTTTTCTTAAATCATGCATGAAGTTTATTTTTAAGTAATTATAAAATTATGTTATATATTAGCAGAAAATACAAGTTTTTTTTACCATTTATATGTCACCAAGATGAAGAGCATTGTCGGTTATAAAAGGTAACTTTTACTTCTCTCTTTAATCGAAATATTTAACATTTTCGTTTGTAAAATGCTAAATTTAAAAGAATAAGTAAAAAACGTAAATATAAACTATATTATTTTGAGTATTGAAGTCAAATGCTCTTTTATAATATTGAAATTAACAAATACTTTTTTTTAATATAATAAATAGCAATATGTTAACGCATTAGTACACTATAAAAAACAGTTCATAATTTATTTTTTTATAAGTTTCTTGAATGTAACGCTTACATACACGATATTTATCACACATTTGGGGAAATTTCTGTGATACTTTACAAATGTTTTTGAATAAACTTGCATTTTTGGAATAGTTTACACTTATGATTGAATTTAAATAATTAAATAACCAAAAAATATGATGCTTTTAATATGCAACAAAAATCAAGCAATGGAAACTGGAATAATAAACGTGATACAATTTGATTAATTTTTTCAGTCATATGCTTAATTTTAATTTGATTAATGGGATTTTGAAGATCTTTCAAAACTTATCCTCCTTTTTTTCACGGCCTCCTATCATTGAATGGAATGATGACCCAGATAAACCAAGCAGAAAACTAAGGTTAAGTCTTCTCTTATTTTCGAACTTATGTTTACACTTATGATTACATTTAAATAATTAAGTAATCAAACATATGATGTTCTTAATATGCAACAAAAATCAAGCAATTGAAACTGGAATAATAAACGTGATACAATTTGATTAATTTTTTCCAGTCATTTGCTTAATTTTAATTTGATTAATGGGATTTCGAAGATCTTTCAAAACTTATCCTCCTTTTTTTCACGGCCTCCTATCATTGAATGGAATGATAACCCAGATAAACCAAGCAGAAAACTAACGTTAAGTCTTCTCTTTTTTTCATGTGTTGAAGGTAATGATTCTTTTTTCCTTCTAAACTTTTGCTACTACAGATAATAGCTCGTTACGCTCGATAAAGTGTACTTAAAGAATTATCGCCTTTTTCTGGAAAAAAGAAAAAGAAAAATAGTGCTTTTAGATTATGTATTTTTTTATTGTTTGTTTGTAATATATTTTTCGCTTTAAAAATACTCAAGGCAAAGAACAAATATATCAAACTTGTCAAGAAAATAAGTTCGTTCCGTTTACATAAAATGTAGATAAAATTATAATAGTCATCCTCTCCTAATATTACTGTTTAAATAAAAACAAATGTAGAAAATCGGATAGAATTAGAAACATAAGGTTTGCTGCTTTTTACTTGAGAAACCGACAATTTGTTCCTTCGAAATTTCAAGTTTAGTTACGTAGTTTACCAACAGATGGTACTTCAAACTGTGAAAATTGTTAAAATAATGTTTCAAAATAATCACTTTCTGTAGCTACGATATTACACAATTCTAAAAGAAAATTAACTGATGCACGAGCAAATTGTTTCTTAGAGATTTGTGTAGCATGCAGGAACGAAAAGTATTGTTTTCTGTTAACAGTTCCATCTGCTGGTAAAATTTTTATCTAATTTTTAAATTTTTTGAGAATAAATCTCTAGCTCCCTCAGCAGAATTCTTAAAATTACAAATTTCCGTTTTCTTTAACTGTTTTTTTTTAAATTTTCGTCAGTTATTTTTAGGATGCCTGGTTGATTGAATAAATAAACAAACACCAAACAACGACTTTTTCTAAAACATTTTCACGCATTATAGTTCAAAGATTAAATAAAGATTCTTCTTTCGCTCAGAGTGTAAACAGCGTAACGTGTTGTAGTGAATTTCATCAGTGTTATAAATCCAATCTTGATGAGTGATCACCTCTTCCAAACAATTAGCATCGAACATGAATTCTCAGCACTTTTAAAGATACGAGAAAGTTCTGAAAACAGCAGTTCATCAGAATTAGACCAAAATAAGATCATTAAAATATCATCAATGTCTGAAATCAGTCGAGATATTTCATTAGCTCGCCTCATTTTTTTTAACGAAAGGAAATCTGATACTCATTTTCGTTTGTCTTCAATGATGTAATTAGTTAGATTGATTGAGAAAGTGCGTAAGTCGCCTAGTGCACTTATGTGTATGCAATATTCTTTTACCCATAATTTGATTTTAATGCAAAATTCTAATTTTTAAAATTAAAATGTTTTACGAGTCTATTTAAATTAGTAGCGTTCTTATGTATAATTTATAATAATTTTGCAAAACTAAAAGCTGGAATTTGGTAATGGAGATTAATTTATGTTTCTTCTTTATTAAAAATTGTGTAAAAGAAATTGATTAATCAATGTTTTAGCAATTAATTACGTTTTTTAGATTTACCCTTATTTCAAAATGCTTTTTATTTTTGTAGGTGAAGCAAACTAGATTATTTTTTAACAGATAATGCATTTGTTTAAAAGTAAATTCAATCTTGTTTTCTTTTATTAATCCAGTATTTTTTAAATGATGGAAAGAAAGTTAAGTGCAGAAAAAAAGAAATTATTTTTTTACATCTAACAGGTATTTTTTAATGTATTTAGCAAAATTTTAATATAAAACTTTAATGTTTCTTTTAATGCATTTCACAAAAACTATTCTGTCTCAAACCGTTTTGATGTTCTACTTGTAGACAATATAAAATGGTTAGGTTCCTTTGTGCATTTATGGAATGCAGTAATAAAAAAAAATCATTTTTTCTCTCCTTTTATTGAACCGTATTAATTCTATGATCAATTTATAAATCACAAGAATCAATTGGACAGATTACCTACTTACTGAGGAAATATTTTACCCATATTCGCATGCCAACAGAGGAACCAGATGAACCAGTGCACCTGGATAGTGAATCATAACTGCTGATAGAACCCACCATGGTTTATCGCTTAGGAAACTTCTCCCATAATTTCATTAGGCTCCCTGCCCTCATTTTGTCCCTTAAGACCAGGGGAGGAGTTAAGTCCTTTCAATTAAGGTGTTTATACGCACTGCACATGCTTCTTTAAAAAAATCCTTTTTCTTCTTGACGCTTCCTTCTTAAGTGTACTTCAAAATTTACCTTCGTGAACCAGGAAGAAACCCAGAAAGTAAAATAATAATTCATTTATTTATAATGAAGAAATATGAAGTAAGCAGCTATCTTGGTACAAATGGGACTTGTAGATCTTACGATCATATTGGTAGATATAACATCAAGGAAAGGACCTCTTGCTTTCATGCTGGAGTTCCTCTCGTGGCTGAAAAAGCAAAGTTCTCGAAAATCTGCACTTCATCGATGGAAGAGGATGGAACCTGGATGGAAGAGGAATCTTATGAAGCAATGCTCTCATCAAAACTTTCATCATACGGGAGAACCTGCATGGAAGAGGAATCTTATGAAGCAATGCTCTCATCAAAACTTTGAACTTGGATGGAAGAGGAATCTTATTAAGCAATGCTCTCATCAAAACTTTCACCGTGCGTGAGAACCTGGATGGAAGCGGAATCTTAGGAAGCAATGGTCTCATCAAAACTTTCATCGTGCGGGAGAACCTGGATGGAAGAGGAATCTTATGAAGCAATACTCTCATCAAACTGTCATCGTGCGGGAGAACCTAGATGGAAGAAGAATCTTATGAAGCAATGGTCTCATCAAAACTTTCATCGTGCGGTAGAACCTGGATGGAAGAGGAATCTTATGAAGCAATGCTCTCATCAAAACTTTCATCGTGCGTGAGAGCCTGGATGGAAGAGGAATATTATGAAGCAATGGTTTCATCAAAACCTTTGCCCTTTTTTAGTTACGATTATGTCGAAAATCATTGACCGCGGAAAGTAGTTCCTTAGACATTATTGCTCCCCATGGCAAGACCTTTTTAACCGTACAACTTATATTAAAATCCAGAACTGGAACTTGAATAATTTTCCTAGCAAGTACTACTAACTACAAGTAAGAATCTAGTTTTCCGTTTTTATAGGAGTTTTTGTGTAAGTAAGAATTTTTTTTCGCTTGCATGAAAAAAATATTTTATGTACGTTTTTCAAGTCTTTCGATTTAATGAGAACACAGATTTTATGTTCCAAAAGTGTGCAAGTAACATTGGACATTTTTCTGATCTTTCACTAATTTTAATATATAATTTTATTCAGTTCCTTTAAATGCGGATTATATTTTAGTATTTTAAGTTAGGCGCAGCACAGTTGCATCCAGTTTCTGTGCAAGGGAACCGGGAGTGCATTCTGAAGGTTATGCTTATATGAATCAATTAGATAACTAGACATCGCTTTCGCATCTTAACAAGACAAGCTTTTACTGAATAAAATAAATAAAAATGATTCCGCTCAGTATAATCCTTCTTTTTTCAAAGCAAAAGCGCAAACATTTTAAGCGAAAGCCGGTTAGAATTAAAAAAAAAGTCGATTCAAACTGGAATAGCAATTCTAAGTTTTTTAATAGCAAAAATATTAGCTGTCAACTAGAGCTGAAAAAAAAACAGCTAAAACCCTCCAGTAACACATTTTTTTCGATAATTTTACCTTTCATACAATCATAAAAGATGTCACAAACAGAACAGCTTATCTATATATTTTTTCATTGAATCAAGAAAAGTAAAACTGCCTCTAGGAAGACTTAAAATTGAACCTGGATATTTTATGCAATGAAATGTTTTAAGTCTTCAAATTTAAAATTTAGGTGTTTACCGTTAGAAGGAGATCATAAACGTTTATTCCTAAATAGTACTTCTTTTTTTCGCTTTTTGTAAAATATTCAGTCACACAAAAAATCTGATCAAAAACACAATTTTCTTATGATTTTAACTAATTATAAGTTCAATTATAGATAAAAATTAAAAATGTTTTTTTTTTCACTTTTCACAGTTTTTAAGGCAAACCTTTTTTTTTAAATAACGTTGTCTTTCACAATAATTCTTTAGAATTTTATTTAAGAAATGTTCCCCAATAAACATAAATAAAATAAATTATATTCATTCCGAAAAACCATGACTTTCACAACAAATCTGATCAAAACAAAAATATATTCTAATAAATTTTCTTTTACTTATTTTTCTTTTTTTTAACAAAATGCTCAAGTCCGGTGCCGAGATGACTGAGTAGTTAAGGAACTGAACTACCAGCGGGGTAAACTAGGGCTCGGTCCCCAATGGCGCTTAAGACCAATATAACTTCATATTGATGTAGTATATCAGCTTGTCTTGATGGTAACTATGACAAAGCTGACCTCCTTGCTACAATCATGCTGCCGACCACGAAATTGCGGAGTGTTAATCTTCATGAACTTTTTTCCCCACTATGAGCTAACCATTCGATTTAAAAAAAATAAAATGTAATTACTTTTCATTTTACATTGTTTATCAAAGGTATGGCATTTTTCTTATTGTTTTCCAGTAATTAATAATCTTGGTATTCTTTTTTTAAGAAATATTAGCGAAAGCAACGGGAATTAAGCCAGTTAAATTCTATATTTTATGTTTTTCTAGACTATCTTTTTTTTGTAAGTTTTCATGTTTTGTTATTTCAATTTGAGCAACCATTGATTTTATTTAAACAAAATTTCAATGATCCTAACTCAGGTGTTTGACTGAAAAAGATGACGTCAAGCTTGCATAATAAAAAATTATACTGTTTTCACTTGTTTGAACTTTTTGAAGAAGATTGATATCATTATAAGATTGATTATTTTAGATTGACTATTCATTAGATTGATTTATATTTTTTAAACGCTTCTGTTTTAAGTAAAAGATAAAAAAAAATCTTACTTTCAAATGAGAGTGATGTAAAAAAATTTTTTTAATTGTAAAATATTAACAGGAGCGTATTTAAAGAAAAATAATAAATTAAAATAAGAAAATAGGATAGTTGCGTCTTATACCCTGATCCAGAGCCGCTTTGACGCTTGCATTCCTCAATGCGCCAAAGATGTATTCATTTTTAGTGCCAGTTATTTGTAATTGAAATCAATTAAAATACGTTGCGTTATAATAAGTTTATACATTGTGGCTTCTCTGGAAAAAGACAGTGCATCTGTACATTTCAAGATCCCCTCCCCCTCCTCATTAATGTATCTTTTTTATTCTATTCTTTTTAATCTTCAGCCAAATATCTGTTATTCTGACGCTTGATGAAAAATGGTGCTTAACGCAGAATTTAAAATATTGCTGGTTTTACGCATTTGAGAAAACTTTTATTTATTAAATTGGGTACATGCAAGCGTCATCATAGTAAAAATCGATCATGATTAGATGTTAAAACGTAGCACTTGTTTATGTTAGCCATTATGTTATGTTAGTTAGCCTGTTTATATTAGCCTGTTATTTCCATTCGATTTCGAGTAAGCCTATCTCGACGAATGTAAATTCGATGTGCGATCTTGTAATCGATTATCGCATCGAACGATAATCTCGTAACTAAAGAATTTTTATAAACTAATAACATATAAAATTATTACTTAGTGAAACGAAATAAATGGGTTTTTAATTTTTCTTCATTTTCGAAACGAAGCTGATAATAAAACAAGCCTAAGAGTTGTAACATTGAAATACCCTCTCGTTTATAAGCAACCAGCTGGAGCTGAAATTCTAGATCAGGTGATTGCGTATCAGCGGTCTTCTTCTCGAGTTGAGGTTATCATATTCCACCAAATATTTTTTATGAAAATCATCGCTACAGAGCATATTTAGAATGAACCCGACTTAAAGTTGATCACATTTAAAATTGTGGTAAAAATACTATCGAAATTCGCAAAATAAGTACATGGAAAAATGATGTATAATAAATATTTATTTGCGACGCCTAATTTCAGATGTATCCAGTAACAGTTTCCTGAATATTTTTAAAATCAATTGCAGGAAAATTCAATTCAATTGCATGAACGTAAAAATATTGTTCATATTTCATGGTCATAATAATTACAAAAAATATTAACAATCATATATTGGGCAACATTACTAAATGATTGTTATTTCTAAAGTACGAATCAATTCGTCTTCATTTAAATTCTTTATGTAATTAATATAACTAATGGTAATCGGAAAATTCATGCATTCGAAAATGCAGCATAGTTTCCATCATTTAAATATAAAAAAGAAACATTAGAGTTCCCCTTACAAACAACGCGAAAATGTAATTTAATTGATAAAAATTAAATAAAACTCAATTACGCATTAAAATTACTTTATGTCTTATTTGTTATGTATTTACAAAGACATTATGTGTAAAATGCTATATGATGTGTAACAAAACAAAAGTAAAAGTAATAAAACGAAAGTAAACTACATAATTTTACTTATCTTTACAATATCTAACCAATATTACTAAATAATTGCTCTTTGTTTAAAAAATGTCGATTCGTCTTCATTTAAATTCTTTGGGCAATTAACCGTACTAACAGCAATAAAAAAGATAAATGCACTTGAAAATGAAACACAATTTCTTTTATTTGAAAATATAAAAAAAATGAAATGTTCGAGTTATCTGTACAAATAACGCAAAAATTAAGTTTCATTAATAGAAATTAAATAAAACTCAATTAAGCAATAAAATTAATTTACGTCTTATTTTTATGTATAGAGGAAAAGAAATTATCCGCATACTGTTATACGATGTGTTGATATGATATAAAACAAAAGGAAACTGTTTTGGTTTTTCTTTAATTATTTGTATTTGACATAATTTTTTAATATTTAAGTTTGATGATGTTTGCAAAAGAATATTCTTTATAAGAATACATGTCTCAATGAAATCATTATCCACCGTAATGTTTTATTGTATGCAATTGAATAAGCACAAAATAGTAATATGTTTCAAGAGAAATACGTTTTTTACCATGATTCAAAGTAAACATTCAATATTTTCCATCGAATGCATGCGAAGATAGAAAAATTTCTTTAATATAGCATCATGTGTGTTCTGCATTCGATTAGTGAGAAAACAATTTTTCCAAACAAGACTAACAGAAAGTTTTTTTTGTTCTGTTTGTTTTGAAGCTGCTTATAAACATTAGCCCCAAGCAAAACTGAAAGTTAAGGTATAAATTTATCTTTGAAAAGCATTATAAGTATTTTTATTGAATTATTTTTCTTTGTTCTGTTTTGTGTTTGTATATACTTTAATTACTTACTAGAGTATTACTTACTTACTAGAGCATGATTTTAATTGTAATTGGTTGCTGTGTTTTGAATTTCAAAACAAAGGTTGGTTAAAGAGAATTGATGTTACGCATGAATATTTTAAATGATTAAAGAAATAAATAGTATTATTAATATTTTCGAACGTTTATGAATTACACAGGGAAGCATATTTTCTATTGCAATTATACAAATACTTCGTCCTGCATAATTCGTGTGTGGAGATTTAAAATCTGAAATTATTTTGCTATATTTTGGATCTTGCAGTTTTAGTCAATTTTTTGCTGACATGTACATTTTTGAAAATTATATTTAAAGCAGAAGACCACGTAAATGCTGCGACAAACTTCAAAGGGAGTTAAATCTTGGGACATAACTTGGAATAAAATTGCATCGAAACCCTTGACCAGGCTAGGGGAATTTCCTTATTAGGACCTGTTCAGAAGTACAGGACGAAACATTTTATAATCGAAAAGCGCCTCTAGCCGTGTATGATGGCATTTCCGGGCATTAGTAGCTTTGCAGTTTTAATCCTAATAATATACCTCGACTCCTCTAGATATTTGTAGAAGCATTTATGTGACCCCCCCGTCGTTATATATAACGGTTTTTAAACGTGCACATTTCAACAAAAAATAGACTAAAAAAGTCATTAAAAAACTGTAGTTCGGAGAGAGAAACCAATTGCAGATTTGAAATCAGCAATACGAAAATAATTAAGATTTAATAAAAAATCTCATGCAACAAAAAAATTTTTTTCCCAGTAGTATCTTTTTATTTATAAAAAAAGTTATGGAGAATGAAATATTATAAACATAGCAAATAATGTTCCATTTTTAACTAAAATCTCATGCAACAAAAAAAAATGTTTCCTAGTCGTTCCTTTTTATTTATACAAAAATATTTATACGAAAGTATAGAGAATGAAATAATACAAACATTTTAAATAATGTTCCGTTTTTAATTAATATCTCATGAAACAAAAAAAAAAATGTTTCTCAGTGGTATCTTTTTATTTTTGCGAAAAAATATAGAGAATAAATTAACATAAAAAATATTAGTTTTTTTGGTTAGCATTAACTAGAACGCATTATAAAAGCAAGCATTAAAAATTTATATCATCTTTACAATTAATGGAGTAATTTCGAAAAAAAAATGTCTTAAATTCTTAAGTGAAAAATAAAAGTTCATGTTTTTTAATTTAATGAAATATCTTCATTTTGTATCAAGTTTTCCATGCGGAATGTTAGAAAAATTAGTTTTTTCAACGACCCATTTAAAAAATATAAGTATGAAAAAAACCCTTAATGTTTGTTTTTGCGCCAAACGCTTCCGGCTATCTAAGCTATGGTTATGTGACCACTGTTTAAAAGAGTGTGTAAAGATTCTTCCATAATCCATCAATATTACAAGGTGTGGTTGCATTGATAAAGGCAATTAATCATTTTTGATTGACATTTACTTCAACTTGGATGAAATATTCGGCTATTACGTCAATTAGAAGTGTCGGCATTGTTAGGTTTTATGAAGTTCCACCTCACGAACTTTTGAAGTCCATAATCAAATTAAATAAAAGATTTGGATGAATATCTTAAAAAATTATAGCAAGTGTTTCAAAAGAAAAAAAAAACGAAGGAAAGTAAGAAGACTGAAAACAAAATACGGTGATGATAAATGTTTTTTTGTGGCTTGAAACTGTGAGAATTATGAATTTTTCTTCAAGATAAGTGTTAAATATTTGTCATAAATTATTCAAGTAACATTAAATACAATTTATTTTTAATCGTTTTGCTATTAATTTCTAATTTTTAATATCTACTACCGTTGGAATTATTAAATGATCTACTATAAATTAAAACTCATAATTATATCCAATAAATTAAAACTCACTAACACCTAATTGAAAAAAAGTTTAACTGTTAAGATAAAGTGAATTTTGAGCAGTCATTATTATTCAGAGTGAGCTATTATAGCAATTCATTAAAAATTATACCCACATAAAAAGTTTTTCTGGTTATTTATCATTTAAGTTTGAATACAGTAGAAACCTTATTAAAGTTGTTTATATTAAAGTGATTTACATATAATGAAAGGAAAACAAAAGAGAATAATTACATAAAATACAATAATTTTATATTAAAGAGAATTATGGGGTTACATAATCGCAATTTTCGTAGATATTATTTTATAATGAGAATTTAGCAATAAAGCAGCAGGTTTATTTTTATAATTCCTTCTTAAAAATAACATCATATTTACTTCATTTAACGATAATTATTCTTCTTTATAATAGCTATTCAGGCTCGTAATTTTTGTTGAAAAACTTTTCATCGAAAACAAATAGTTTTTTATTATTTCATACTTAGACTTCCTTGTGCTATTTGTGTTATTAACTTAAAGCAAAATATTGATGATACTAATTTTTTACAGACAATCTTTCTCGAGGAGGGCTGTAAAAATTAATAACGTTAAAGATTTAGTCAAGTAAAATAATTGGCTGTATCAGTGATGTTTTTTAGAAGAGTAAGAGATGCTTTATCGAGTAATACAAGAAGTGGTCATTAAATATTTTGGGAAAGAATCACTTTCAAAACCTCATGGGTCAGGCGAGTTTTGAGTGGTATGTTAAAGTAATAAATCATTCTTGACAAGTTAACACCTCCTTCCAAATTATCTTATTTCACAATTCTAAGATAATTTTCGACGTTAATTATACATGAATTTGCTAAAGTTTTTCAGAAATTTTCTAATTGTAAATAATCGCTAAACAATAAGCTTTCTTTTAATATTTTTAACACATATATATAAACGATATAAGAAGAAACTATAATATTATGTAATCCAACATTTCCTTTGGATATCATTTTCTTTCCAATTATAAGGTATACAATTCGATAGCATTAAAGCTTAAGAAATACTTCGAGTGACTTTAGCATTAGCAGAATTAAATTAATATTTTATGAAACAAAACCTACTTATTAATATAATAAAAAAAAGATAATCATATTTCCGTTTATGGCTTGGTTGTCATTTTCCTTAAATTTCGATGACATTACATTTGATAGCAGAAAAAACGTAAAACTGCTTAGAATTACTCTAACTATCATAAAATTGAGTTGATATTGTGTAAATTGAAGTCCTTTTCTTCAATAAAGGCTACTTTCTTTCAATTTGAATACAAGTCAGTATATGTAACAGTCAAATATAAAACTGTTCGGAATGACTTTAATATCGTAAATTAATTTAATGCTGTACAGACTGAAGCTTAATTATTACAATAATGCTAAAAACGGCTTTCCTTTTCATCATTAGAGGTCATTTTCTTTAAATTTAGCAAAGTTTTCATTAAGTAATGGTAAGATGTAAAGCTGCTCATAATAATTTTAAGAACGTAAAATTAATTTAGTATTCTATAAACTGAGGTCTGACTATTACAATATTGCAAAACTTGGCTGATTTAGTTTCTTCTTTTTATTGGACATGCCATTTTCTTTTGTTCCGAGGATTTGCCATTATAGAACTGTAACATAATCGTACATATGTGGTCTTGCATATTATTGTATGACTAAATTATTCAAAAAATATTTACCAATGATTTTAAAAGAAGGAGGAAAAGAAAGAAATTTTCATGGCTATCTAAGTTCTGCTTAGAAAATCAATTTTATGTATTAACTGAATTCAACAATAAGTTGCATAGATTATCAATAGAGGGAGCTGCATTAGAGATGCCATTTTCTTTTGTTTAGAAGGCTTGTCATTATAGAACTGTAACATGATCGTACATATGTGGTCTTTGTATATTATTGTATGACTAAATTATTCAAGAAAATATACCAATGATTTTAAAATAAAAAAATATATATACTGCTATCTAAGGTTTGCTTAGAAAATTAATTTTATAGATTCAATAAATTCAACAATTAGTTGCATAGAGTGTCAATAGATGGAGCTGCTAAAAAAGAAAAAAATTATAAACAATAGTTTCAAAATAATTACTGTTTACAACGAGAACGTCATGCAGCCTGACGATGAAATTAGTTGATGCCCGGGGAATTATTTTCAATTAAAACAGCTTAAAACGGAGCTGCCTTATTAATAATATCATGAGAACGAAAGTTTGAACGGTAAGTTTTGAAAGAAAGAAGATTTGTTTATTTCTGCATAGGTAGTGATTTATGTAGCATAACTTATTATTATCCAAAAGTAAATTTTGCAAGACTCATAAACATACTATTTATTGAAAATTCACTTAGAATTATAGCGTTAGGTATACATTTGATTAGTTTGGAGATACTCATATATACTTTTCCTTTCACTTTCTCCCTGAAAATCAAAGATAAGATTTGGAGAAAAGAAACTAGTGGAACTTCCAATAAATCAACGGGAGAGAATACAATTTTTTCGGAAGTTTTCTTTCTCATAATTCATTTTTGATCTTCTATCTTTGATAAAAAGCACTACTTTTGATTTTTTGCCTATGACTTTTCTTTTCTTTCAGGGAATGTATTAACCATGATAAGCTATATGTATTGCGCAAAGACGAAAAGAAACTGTTACTGATGTTTTGTTGATTGTGCATATCTACAGATGAAACCTACTGCCCTTTCTTTTGCACAAAGAGACTGTTGTTTGAAGGAGAGGAAATGGAAGTTGATTGATTATTAATATATCACTCAAATAAAAAGCTTCAGAAGATTCTTTTGTTTCTTATATAAATTTAATTTTCATGAAAATGGTATTTTTTTAAAAATAATACTGGAAACAGAAGCTCTTTTATTTTCATTTCTCATAACCAAATACATAATTTTCAACTCAATGCATGATAAACTCGAAAGAAAACTCTAATAAAATTTCTGTTCAAAAGAAAAAATCGAAAATAGTAGGTTAAGGGTGAAGAATTTTCGATAAGAAAACTAACGCAGATTGAATAAAATACATAGCAAATTGATTTCGACCTATTTTAAGCTATTTCAAATATCACGTTGAAAAAAAGATTTCGACAATTAGCTTTGATAATATAAAAATTCACTCTGATTTTTGCATATTTTTATGAATTCAAACAATGCAGAGTTGAGCACCTTTTTCAATATTTTTTTTTGAAAAAACTCATAATTGCTTTTTTATTTTACAAAAGTAAGTTTTCGTCGAATTGATATTTTCCCCTGATTTCATAATTTGAACAGGGGTTGATTTCTAAAGATTGACAAAACTTAACCAATACACAGCTCTTAAAAAGGCATGTTATTGGCTAAATTGCGTGTTTTTTTATATGGCGACAGAGTCTTCGAAGAAATTATTGTGTCTTACTTGTGTGTAAGCCGTAGTTGGTTCCATAAAATCTCCTGTCTTTTATCAGGGGAAAAAATATAACTTCTGGAGATCAAATTATTAAAATGTATTAGTGGTAGTAGGCGTCCAAAAATATTTCTAATAGTTTATATGAAAATTAATTTATTCAGTTGCAGCAAACAAGAGAAATAAATAGGAACAAAGTATTTCCCTATTGCAACTGACACCTTATTTCATATCTAGTACTTTTGATTTTAACAATCGATGCAAAAGTTTTAACCAAAATTTAAAATTTTCTAAAAATAAACTAGAACAATATTTAAATACGTAGGCTATGTAAGAAGCATATTCTTAAAGTGCATTTTTATTATATGGACCTAATATTATTCTTCAAATTATCCATTGTTGATAAATGTTAGGCATTTTTATCGATATTTTTATTCTATTTTAACTTTTATGACTTAAATGGCTTAAATTCACTGTGAAAATCCCGGAAAATTATTTACACTCAGTACAGTATTTGTAAAATCCTAATTATGGTAAAAGTTTATATCGAAACTTTTGTAGTAACATTTATTAAAGTACAGTGATTCAGTGACCTTATAATGAATATTACTATAGAAAATATGATAGATCAAATTTTTTGTTCCATAAATTTTATGGTAAAAAGAATTTAAACCTTGAATGCTGTTACGTTTTCACCACAATTTGATTCGGAATTTTTTACAGTGCAATGACGTACTTCCTGGAGTTCTACGTCCTGGGATTTTAAAATGTTCACTTTTCCTAGATAAACGAATAAATCCAGCATTACTCTACTCTTCGGCATTTACTATAAAAAAAATTGGAAAAAAAAGGTTTCTCGAAATTGAGCAAAATGTGTTCAAATTGTTCCAAAAGAAAGAATAGTTGAATTTAAAAATTCCCTGTATTTAAAATTGAAACAGCATATACTTATTTCATTGTAAAAAGACGATGTTCAAATTTCACGAAATTTTATTCGCTTTTGATGAAACCTTTTTCTGGTATATGCTCTGAGTGAATTTTTCTTCTAAGTGATGAAATAAGTATCGTCTTTCCTTTAAGGAAACCAATTTCTTCAAAATTAGAGAAATACTTCATCATTATATTTTTTTTCGAAGAAAAAAAAACTCGTAGCGCCTATTGTTCTAACTTTTCCAACAATTACGCATCTTATAGATGAATCAGCGTCACCTTTACAGGGAGGCAGATCGAACAGAGTGCTAAATTACATCTATGCCCGAAGCGGGATACAAACCCGGGTATTATCGGCATGAAACCACCATATATTCGGTCAACTCATTTTGTCGCCTTATTTTGGACCTTCTAGTCTTTTTTTTAGTTTCGCCATCCTAGTTAGCAATTTTTCTCAATGCTGTCCGATGTAGTTTTGAGCTAAGGAAGCATTTACGTCATACATTTGAGAGATCCTATTTTGTCACAAATCACGTGATTTCGTGACAAAATCGTTCTCAAAATTAACGAAATGCAGCTCAAGGATTGATCGTCAAAAAAGAGAGTTTAATTTTAGAGAGTGTTTTGACTAAAACATAAATTTCAACTCAATAGTGATGTGGAGGGAAAAATCTATATGTAGAGTAACAATTTGAACAAAAGACCTCCGTATTCGCAGTAGGATACTCTAACCAGCATAGTTGTACAACCCAGGTCAGGGAGAGCTTGGAAGCTTTATACAGGGTGACCCAAAACGACCGTATAAACTCCGCGAAGCTAGATTCCTCGTTAGGAGTACATAAAAACTGCCCAAAGAAGCATTCCTGTATGTCGTAACAAAGTATGTCGTCACAACTGGTGCAAGAAAAAACACTTTATTGGACTTATCAACAACTGCATTCGCATATTTTTCCAGACGATAATGTTTAAAATGTTAAAATCTTACATCTGCTTTAAATTGTGCATAGTATACTCGTGCTGATATGTTCAGTAAAATGCTTTTTCTTGCACCGGCAGTGACGTCATACTTTGTTTTTCGTATTTTTCTCGTAAACTATGGATTGTACAGGAACGCTTCTTTGGGCAGTTTTTATGTACTCCCAACGAGGAATCTAGCTCTGCAGAGTTTATGCGGTCGTTTTGGGACACTCTGTATAGTGGCCACCGCAATAACACATCATGACCTACTAATTTGCAATTTCAATGATTCAAGGTGATGCAATTTGGAAAATATGAACTTAAGAGCTTAGATCGGCAATTTAAATTTATCTTTTTGCATATTTCACTATATGAAATTTTTTAAGGGAATCGAATATATAGAGCTTCCTAACACTCCCTGGACTGGGTTGTACATTTGTGGTGGTTGGAGCATCCTACTATGAGGAACTTAGGTTCGAATCTTGCCATCGAAGATTTACCCCTCCATAATGCTTTTAAGACTGTACATTTTGCTCAAAAATAAGTTTATGCCATTTTAATTTTGAATACGTACGCTATTTTTCATATAATAGTATAAATTCCAATCTTTTTTTGTTTAGGAGATATCTAAACGCATTTTTGCTCAATTTTGAGAAAAACTCTTTTTACAGTTTTTCTAGTTTTCAAAATCTTGTTTCCAAGGGAAAAGACTTATCAAATTCTTCACCAATGAAGATTTCTCAAAAATTCTACATTCTGCAAAATAATATTATAAATATATGCTTGTGTTTTATTTCTACATTATTTCTACTGATAACGATTTGCTGAATTGAACACCAGAAACGAATTATTTAAGTAAAAATCTATGAAATTAACATTTAAGTCGAAAATATATTGTGGATTTGAATTTTATGAGGAAATATTATTACTTTTCCTATCCATAGCATTCGATTCTCGACTTAGTATTCATAAAGTGTGGCTTAATCCTTCATTTCTGCATTGACGCCTATAATGTGCGAAACATGTTATATGCTTTGAATTAGGAGCTATTTTGAGTGCGCTAATACACAGATAGACAATCCAATACATCATTTCATAACTTGGAAACTCAGTGACTCCATATTGGAGAAATTTATGGAGAAACACTATATTTATGTTTCTCTATAAGAATTTAGAATATTAATTTTTCTTTTCAAAGTATTTAATTAGTTGTAATGAGGCTTTAGATAAAAAAAGATATGTAAATATGCAAATTATATAAACATACATATTGTCATATAAATTCTTATCAGCATTTTTAAATGTCTTACGCATATGCAGCACTAAGGATTTCATATTATTAGGCAGTAAATTAGCCAAATTTGCCAATGGTATTCATCAATTTTTGAAAGTCTTTGCCAAATGGAAATCTTAACAGATTTTTATGATTAATTTTTCCCCAAAAAACTATGTTAAGGAAATTTGTCTCGGACTTATATTATTTGGACCCAATTCAAATTGGTTATGCGGCGATTCTGCCGAAAATTACAGTAATCGAATATAAAAACACTGATTTGTTTAGAGAAATTCTTTTTGTAGTAATTTTGAGGATCGAGTTAAATATTTACTGTAATAAACACAGGGTTTAAGTACATTTTACCGTAATTTTATAAGAAAATTTTCATAGTGTATAAATATTTACTTCATAAATCTCATTCTTTAAAAGCATTTATAAAATTAATCTAATTCCTCCCTACATAATACGATAGTTATATTTAGCCATTATAATAAAATTTTAAAAATAATTAAAAGTAATGTATCTTTTAATTGCTTTTCTTGATAAGTATTTTAATACTTTAAAGTTAAACCCGCAATTTTTTTCTTAAACCTGAAGAAAAAAGTATTTTTTCATTCGAGAAGCAGCTGAAAAAATGAGTGTCATTCTCACGTTTTCATTAATTAAAAATAGATTTCACGCAACTGTTACTGTAAAATAATGATCTCACGTTAACTAGACCGAAATAATTTGCAATCATACGGTTCTTGAACACAAATAAATATTGAAAAAAAATTCACATTTTTTTAACTAAATTTTCAGCCTCAATTAAAAGCCACAGTAATTAAAATCTGATCTCATTTGTATTTGTTTTGAGACATTTGGGATTATTTTTTTTAAAGAAAACTGTTTTGAAAAACAGTTTCATTTTTTATAAGATTTGTTTTACATTAATAAACAATTTGAAAGAAAAAAATCAGTCTCTCAAGAAGGAAATAAAAAAAAAAATTTAAAAAAAAAAAGAAAAAATGTTTGTTTTTTTGTCATGAGAAAAATATTTTAGTTTTAATTATGTATTTGTCAAGTATTTTTAAGGAACAGTTTGTATTAAACAATTGAGTTCATATACTTGAAATTATGTATTCTACATTTTCTGTGTAATTACTCATAACTTTTAACATAGTACTAGTATTAAACATTTCTATATTTTGATATCAACTTGTTAATCTGTTATAATGAGGCATTTTAAAAGTGGTTTTTAAGCATAGCTGTTTAAAAATAATAGAAAAATAAAAACATTTTTACTGTTCGCATTAAAAGTATTTGCACTTTAATTAATAAATAAAAAAACTAACTAAGGGATATTTTTGATTTTTCTGTTTAAGTCTAAATTATTAGGGTCTTTTGCCGTGTAAAAGAAAACTCAACGCAAGCGATTGAGATTTTTATACATTTGGCATTTTTGTATGGTACGCTACATTTTTTCAAAAGTCAATTTTGTTATATGAGTTTTCTGAAATTCTTTTTTAGCTTTTATAACCATAGCAATAGGAAGAAAATAGCTGTCAAAACACTTTACTTGAAATCTATATTGAAACACCTATATAAAATTTTCAATTTGCCCGGTTTAGCAATTACAAATTTTAATATTTATTTCAAAGAAAAATATCCATACTTAAAATTGTTTAAGTCATTTTTTTCAATTTGAATTTAAAAAAAAGGAAAATCTAAATTTAAATGTAAGCGTAATTTAAATCTATTTTGGTTTAGTGTTTTTTTAAGGCCTTAAAATCCTAAAGATTAGAAATTGGAAGGGAGTTGCCATACATAAGAGATGCCGTCATTTGTCAGCTGCTGAAGCAGCCAAGGCTTGCAAGGGGCTGTTGCGCTGATTCAGAAGAAGAAGTTTCTTTGAAAATCCATTCGTCAAAGTTATCATGAATGAAAAAAGAGAAACCAAAAATTCTGAATTACTTGATGTTTTATCCAGAGAGATGACGAATCTTATCTTGTATTCAAGTTATATCAAAAATATTTTTGCCAACATTTTTAAATAATTAATTAGCAAAAAATAATATGTAATTTATAGAAATAATACGTATTTTCAAATAGGAAAAAATTAATTTTTCAAAATGTTTGTGTTCCAAATACATTTTAAACTCTAAAACCTATAGATATTATTCCAAACTCAACTAATCACTTTTATCATGCACATGGTAAAAAATTTAAAAATTCAGAATTAATCGAAGCTTAACTTGTAGATATGATGTACTTTATCTCGCCTTCAGAATACAATAAAAATGTTTTTTTCCAGAACTTCTAAAGAACTAATTAACAATTATGTAATTAATAATTGTATAATAAATAAACAAATATATAATTGTAATATTAAAGACAATAACTAATAGAGAGTCGTGATGGCTCAAGGGAAGGAGAGTTTACCTTCCAATGAGGTGAGCAGGATTCGAACCCCAGCAATATCTGGTCGATGCGAATTCCGCATCCGGCTTGCACCGACCACAGTGCTGAAGGGAAATATTCTCAGTAGTAGACGAATCATGGGGTAGAGTCCCCTTGCCAGCAGGCTTACCGTGGGAGGTACTCATGGTCTTTCTCTTCGTGTAACGCGGTTAGTTCCATCAAAAAATCCTCCCCGAAGGCAATTTATCCAAATACTTTATCCAAATGTTTCCTTGTCTTCTGGGTAGGGTTAAAAATTACAAAGCTACGTAACTGAACATTAGTAGTCGTAATCCCCAAAATTGGGTCTGCTGTTCAACAACTGTTATAAACTAAAAATAACCATTTTTTAAAATAAGAGAAATGACAATTTTTTAGAATTGTTTTGTTCTTAATGTATTTGAACTCGAAAATTTTTTCGAATGAGGGTATTTATTTCTTCTTTAAATATTCTTTTTCTTGAAGGTCACTGAATATGATTTGTTTTTTCGGACATCTATTTTTCCTTAATATGCGAAATATTTTTTTAATTGATACATTTAGAAGGAAAACTGTGTTGAAGAATCATTTTTCTTGTATTTTATTCCATTCCAATTATCCAAATAACATAAATAAAACATACAATCATTAGATACGTCAAAAACAACCGACTTTTAAGTCAATTTACCAACTCAAAATTGTTAGTCTATAGGGGAAAATGAAAACACATTTTTTAAAATTGCCAAATATTTTGTAATGCTATGTGTGTCTGTTATTTTGGCCATGACAGGGTTAGTCATGCATGGCCAAATGTGGTAGATAACTTCAGAAAATATCCACTTCGTAAAATAATTTTTGTCCACAACTTCTTTTTTACGTTCAGTTTTCACCCAACAATCCTAAACAATATAATTTGGAATATATTTTGTTCATGTCATATGGCATATTAGAAAAAAATCCAATTTTGCACAAGGTTTATATTAGGGGAACGGGAAAGTATTCACCTTAAATATTGTTTAGTCTTAAACCAATTAAATTTTTCGATCCATTTCGATTCATTTTCGATCCAGCATTGAAAAGTTGTTGCTAACGAGGTTGAATACATTGTTGATTAAAAATAAAATCTTGATAACAAGTATCAAAATCATCAAAACGACGTTACTTTCCAGTCCCCCTAATAAATGCTCTAAATAATTAAAAAATTTTGATTTTTCAAAATTTTTTTATTAATCTTGAAGTAGAGAAGCATAAAAAACAAGACTTATGATGAGCATTTGAAAAAAAAGCATTCTGCTTACGGTTGTTGTTCTCTTCTCCCAAAATTATTTTTTTATTTCACAAAAACGTTCTTTCCTAGGTATTCCATATTTCTTTGTATACCTGGAATACCTATATATATATATA
>NC_092204.1:13569491-13578233 GCF_043381705.1 Parasteatoda tepidariorum
TGTATCATCTGTATATATATATATATATATATAACAGGGTGTCACGTAGATATTATGGCAAACTTATAAGGAAGTTAGGTTACATCATCAGGATTAAAATACCTTAGGAACACATGTCCGGAAATATCACCGTACGGGGCTGGAGGAATTTCCTCATTATGATCTGTTCAGAAACACACTAATAAGAAACAGACTATAATATGGAAGCTCCTCTAGAGGCATATAATGACAATTCCATACATGAGTGCCTGCGCAATTTTAATCCTGATGATGCACTCTAGCACCCTGAGACGTTTGCCGCAACATTTACGTTACATATAGCGTATTTAATGTTGTGCACATTTGTAAAAAATAGTCATAAAATGTCTACAAGAGAAATAGAAAAAAATTGAAGCATGAAAATTAATTAAAAGAAATTAAGATAAAACCTGTAGCTTGGAGAGAGAAAGCGATTACAGATTTGAAATCAATGATGCGAATGTATGTTAGATTTGAAGCAAAACCTTTGTTGCAGAAGCATGCAACAGAAAAAAGAATGTTTTCCAATGAACAAAATGTTAGGGAACATTCTTTCATGGACAAAATTTTAGTTCTGGAATAGATTATCATTTACAGAGTTTTATACCTATACAAATATATTGCTTTAAAGTTAATAGTCTGAAAAATCACAGCCCGTTTCGCCAGGGTCGATATTTAGCTGTTAGGCAACAATTTTATTTCAAATTAAAACTTAAATGATAAAATAACTTAAAAAAGTTTTCATAAATTCTTTTATTTAATTTATAAATAACTGATTCGTAAAATCTTACCTGTAGCTTACATTTCAAAACATTTTATGTAATATATTAAATCCTTAAATAGCAGCAAGAATATGAAATACTTATTTCAAAAAATAAATCGTTTTTCAGAGTCCTACAAGCAAAAAAAAATATTTTTAAGCAAAATATTTAACTTTAGAATTTGCTGTAAACGGGAGATGAAGCAATTTTTTTGTGTGGAAAGTATCATTCCAAAGCGTAAAAATGTGTTTACAAATTTTGCTTAAATGTACCGTAGCACAGAGTAAAAAGAAACATATTAAAACTTCCAAAATAAAAATGTTTCAGAAACATTTGTATTTCACTCAGCACGCATTTTTGAAACCAGTAAGTAGTTCTGACAGAAGAAAGTTATTTCAAAACAAATTTAATAATGTTAAAATGCTCATTTCTTTGAAAATAATTCGGTGGTTCGTAAATAGGTTGTATATTGTTGTCATACTGTTGACACCTTTTTCTGCTAAAAAATTTTTTAAAACTTATTTGAAAAATATACATCAGAACCAATTTCAGAACCAATATACGTATTTAGTATTTCTGTAATTCTTTTAACTTTTATTGCTAATTACCTAACTTAAAAGTTTATTTCTGGATGAGTTACACAAAATGATAATTTATTGATATTTTTGTTTAGGGCTTTTTTCGACACTCTGAAGTCAAATGATATAACGTGTTTTTGTATATATATATATNGTTTCTCATGGTTTGGCCTTGGACCCTTGGTGTTAGTGCGTGGAACCCTGAACGCAGAAGGGTATAGAGACATCCTGGACAATTTGGCGCTTTTCACCCTGTGGCAACAGTTCGGTAATGGCCCGTTTGAGTTTCAACACGATAACGCTGCCATTCATAAAGCACATGCCATCACGGTCTGGTTTGATGAAATGGGGGTGCAAGAGCTTGACTGGCCATCCCAAAGTCTCGACATCAGTCCAATTGAGCATCTCTGGGATGAGTTGGAGCGCCGGTATAAGGCCAGACCACAACGCCCCAAAACCACCTCTCAGCTCTTTGCCATGTTACAGGAGGAATGGTGGGCAATACTTGCCGCCGTGTACCAACTCCTAGTGGATAGCCTTCCAAGAAGGATTAAGGCTGTGATTCGGGTGCGTGGTGGCCCTACGCCCTAATGACTTGATGCTAGCTCCTCATGTATCCGAAATGAGGGGTGTCCGATCATTAATGGCCAGATAGTGTATATGAAGTTGCAATTTTGNTATATATAATCAACCCAATTCTGAGTTTACTAAATTTTCAGCTCCATAGCCTTGGAGTCTTTAGCCCAACCAAGAAGACAGGACAACCAGGAAGACAGACATTTGGACAATCTGTCTTCCGTGGAGGGCTTTTGAAAGTAACTAAATCGCGTTTTTCTTGCATGTGGAGAGGGAAACCTCTAAACCCTCCCATGATTAGTCCGACCACAAACGGATTTTAACTTATGATTCTGTCTACATCTGAGAATATTTTACATCAGGACTGTGGTAGGCTTGCGCAGGTATAAGAAATAGTACCAACCAGCCACTGCTTGGATTCGAACGTGGGTCGTTGGGAGGCTGTATCCCTTGTGCCAACGAAACTCACGCTTTTTTGTTGACAGTATACTATTTTTATAACTGATGTGACAAACTCGCCCCAGTGATAACTGCTGTGACAAACTCACATAAATAATTGTTCGAACGAGAACTATTTATGAGAGTTAGGTGAAATTTAGCCTATTGTTAGCTAGCGCTCTCTATGCTATTTCTAAATATAAGCCAAAATTTCAGTGAAATGAAAAGTCACAGTTTTATGAAATCGTTGTAACTTTTTGTCATATTTAAGATGTTACTGCAACACTGTATCATCTGTATTTACAAAAATTTATTAAAATTGCTAATTCTTTAATAATTTTGATAATTTTCATGTATGAGGAAAAAAATCTCGCAGTAGTTTTTTGTAAATAATTTAATTTAATATAGTACGCTCCAAAGTCCATAAAATCATTTTCGGTAAGTTGATATAAATATAGTTTAAAATATAAGATACGAAAATTGTGTTTTTTTTTTGACGAAAAAGACTGCTAAAAGAAAGTTTTAAAGCAGGTGTTCGAACGCTTAAGCACCCAATTCCATCTATCTTTGCAAGTGAAGCGGGAACTCTGCTTGAGCTTACTGGCATTGAAGAAATATTGTGGCTTCCGAGCTGACAGTCAGATCCCTGAGATCTGGCTCATATTTTTTACGAATTTAATACTTCATTATTTTTATGTTTAATATTTTATTTTTAAATTTTTAATGTGGTATAACTGAACCAAATAGGTGTTTAAACATTGATGCAAATCCTTGGCTCTAAAATTCAATAGTGGAGTGTTGATGAATCTGAAAATCAGTTAACCATTCACTACGATTCTGTAATTCCGAATAAATCTTATTATATGATTCAAAATATTTGAGAATCAGTGAATCAATTAATCAAAAATCAGCAAATGATCTAGTCAATGGGAGTTTAAGTCATCGGATTGAAATATTTACGATTTGAGAAATTTGGTTTATTAGTGAGTTGGTGTTTCAGTATATAAGTGAATCACTCTGTGGTTAAATAATCAAAATTATAATTCCATTATTTGTGGAAGAGCAGTTCAATACGGTATTATATATTTTTAATAGTTCATAGTTTCTAATATAAAAATACAGTAAGACATTGCACAAAAAATTTTCATATCCTTATGTTTACACTTTAATGGATAATTTAATTCATCTATTTCAGAAATAAATATTTAACTAGAAGGCAGTCATTATAATTAATATAACACGACAAATGCTTAATTAAAATCTAAAATAGCGTCACAATTTGAGAAAGGAAAAAGGAAATTTTTGTCATGAATAAATTAAAGATAGTCGAAGTATCACGCTAAGTTATAACTAGTTAAATTACTCTGTCATGAAATTAATCATTTTTACATTAGTTTGTTTATAAAAGCGTTAAATATTAAACTAATTATCACTTAAATATTAATAGAAAATTATAATAAAAATTGACTTATTATTTCTGACTCTTATAAAAAAAAAACATTTTTTTTAAACATTAATGATCCATACACGAGATGAAAAAGCGTTGGAGAATTCTTTTTTTTTTCAAGGAGAAAATGTCTTTTAAGATACTATTAAGATAGCGAACAGCTCACTAAAAATGATTGATGGTACTCATACACCAGAACTCTACCTTAATTGAAAAAAATAGCTCGTCTTATTCTCTTGTAATGAAGTTTAAGTCACGGAATTATGAAGATGAGATTTGAAAACGGAAAGTTATTAAGGTAAGGAATACATTTCGCTAAGTATTCTAGCCCCTCTCGTTTTTCTTAAGAAAATGAATTCAAGACAGATGAGAAGATTGCTATCTGTGTTATTTTAATCTCCAGCTTTGTACCTTTTGTTTGCGTTGTACGAAAAGGAACTTGATTAAAAGATTACAAGGGAGCCTTAAAGAAAGAATGGTATGCTTACCAAAATGAAATGCTTGAAAGCTGATGTATTGAATGTAATTAATTTTATCGGTTTCTGATAAAACTTTTGAACCAAGTTTAGCAGAGAGAGAAAAAAATGTGCAGTTTTAGTTTGAAAGGGGATTGACAATTTGTGAAAAATAAATTTTGCAATCTAGGTCTTTATTAAGGTAGTACTAAGGTACGGTCAATTTAGTTCCAGCTGGGTATTTTTTTATTTGTTATTTTCCTTTATAAAAAGGTATGCAAAAAATTGTTCCAGAAATTCCATTAAGGCATAGAAAGATGTTCAGTAAATACCTGTGCATGTACGGCTTTTTAAGATTTCCTGAGTTCCACGAACGAGTTTTTTAAACTTTCTGAACTCAAAACTGAATCTTAATAAATATGCAAATATTCTGAAAAGTTTATATATTTGCATGTTATCAAATAATATGCATTGTTTTATGTACTAGTTTTGAATTATTCAAACTAACTGAAAGAAGTTTATATATTTGTATATTTTTAAATAATCTCAAAGTCTCAATAATCTAAATAGTCAATAATCTAAATAGTCTCAATTCATATATTCATATATTATTTCATGAGTTTTAAATTCAATAACTTCTCAAAACCATTACGTAGAGCTCAAGTAATAGCCCAATATATCGGAAATAGCAATTTTTCTTCGAAACATCTCTGTAAATATAATTGAATGCAATGACTCAAACTATGTTTAATTATGATGTTGTATTTAAAATTTACCTAAGATATGTAGAACTCAAGTAATGGCCCATTGTATCTTAAGTAGCAATTTTTTCTTTGAAAAATATGTGTAAATATAATTGAATTTAATGACTCAAACTATACTTAATTATGATGTTTTATTTGAAATTTACCTAAGATATGTAGAACTCAAGTAATGGCCCAATATATCTTAAATAGCAATTTTTTATTTGAAAAATCTCTGTAAATGTAATTGAATTTAATGACTCAAACTATGTCTAATTATGATGTTTTATTTAAAATTTACCTAAGATATGTAGAACTCAAGTAATGGCCCTATGTATCTTAAATAGCAATTTTTCTTTGAAAATTCTCTGTAAATATAATTGAATTTCATGGCTCAAACTATGCTTAATTATGAAGTTTTATTTAAAATTTACCAAAGATGAAATGTGTATAAATTTTAATTTGAAATTTTAATTTTAAATCCTTATAAATGTTGACGAACTTGGTAATTTTCCTCCTAGTGCATAAAAAAAAGCAAAAGATTGTTATAACTTTTGATATAGCAATCGGATTATAATGAATTAAAATACAATCTTGATGGTTCTGGGACCTAACCTTCAATATACTAATTGATTTTCAGACTAGATATTATGTTGCAAAATGAGACACACAAAAGCACTTTCTCTAACTAATTAATCTGGATGGGTGTGAATTTTCTAATCTGAAAGGTGTGGGAGAGGGAGAGTAAACCGTGACCTCTTGGGAAATATGGTAATAATTATGTAGTTAGGAGATCGTGTGGACCATTTAATGTTAATTTTCCTCTCTTTGTATTTCATCATATTTCATTTTGTATATGAATGAATCGAAAAAATTTTTTAAAGCAGTTTTAAAATGTGTGTGTCCAAATGATCCATGCAAAAATTGTCTTTTTGTTTAATCTATTTTTATTACCTCATTTGATAATGCTTTAAAAGATTTTGATCCATATGAAGCAAACACTTTCGTCTCTTTTCAAATTGTACAGAATCCAAGATGAGAACAAAATTGGATGAACAGTTTTTGAGAGATAAAATTGTTTGAAGTTTTATTTTTCTGAAACTTTAAGACTCAGAATTTTCTTTTCTTTTTTGCTATAATTTCGGATTTTGCTTTTTAAAAATGCGAGATAAATGTTTTTCTTCCAGTTCATGACTCGGAAAATATCACAGTTACACTCAAATTTAAAAGGAAATCATAATAAAAAATTAAAAAAACGCTTACTTGGAATATTTTTGGATAACAAGTTTAATAACTGCATATGGATTTTTTTTTTTCATTTTCGCAAAATATGACGAAATACACTAAAAAGTAGTATTAATATTAAAGGACTTAGATATTTGATGACTGTCATAACTAAACTATCGCCACATTATTTTCAAAACTGTAACTATGTCGAATAATTTAAGAGTCAAAAATCTGAATCAAAGAACAGTTTCTTTCAGAGAAAATACGATTTGGTTTCTGATTTTGTAGTACTGCCTAGTTAGAATATTAAAGTATAGATCAATGAAATTTGGAAAGAAAGTCTGATCACTAGTTGTGATACATAAACATGAGTTTATAGTTTATCTTAAAATGACTTTCTAAATGTGAATTGATTCTTAAATTTCCCTAACGAGTTTCTTGGTGTTTTGAGTTGAGTAAAACTTGCATAAATAAAACAGTACAAAGTTGTTTTGAATTCGCTCATTCTGGATTCTTATATTGAATAAGTGCCGACCGGCCTGTGTAGGCAGCAGGGAACTTTCCTTACATCAGAAAGGTTCTGAGTTCGAATCCCGGGCAAGGCATGGATGTTTTTTTCTCTCTATCTGTGTTCTATGTCCTTTCTCCTTTGTGTGTGAATGTGACCCGACCTATAAACGGGCTGTGGTAGTGTGACGTGGACGACGCTGCTCCACCGCCATGGCTTCGCCACAGGTGCCCACGAAAAGAGAGTTAGCAGTTAATAGTTCCAAGTGCCCGCTATTAAAAAAAATATTGAATAAGTGGTGCACCCTTGCTGATAAAATTGTTTGCGCTAAAGCAAAAATATACAGATCCTTATGATTGCTTGAAACCAATCTATAATGCTACAAATATAATTTTTTTTAAATTCTTTAATACTTGACTGCGAACAAAAACCATATTTTAAAAAAGAAAATTCAATTCGTTATTATCATGAACTTTTTTAAAATAAAAGTTTAACCGATTTTAAAAAAATGCAAAACGTTTCGCTGGGAGCCCCATCAAATAAATAACAATGAGCATAAGTTCCTTTAAGAAAGGAAACACCAAAAAATGACACAAAGAAATACTACAGAGTAAATTCATTTTCTGTGATACATCACTAGAATTAAATTTTTATTACTCTTCATCTGGTCTTGAAATAAAACCTCTGTCTGCTAAATTCCAGACAAACAGACCGAAAATCATTTTTGGGCATAACCGCAAATCTCTTTCGTAAATTTCAATCAGATTTCGGTGAGCGTGGAAATCTACTCTCATTTTCTAAATGAGTTCACTACGAATTTAAAACTTTTATAGCTATTTCTCGGGGGAAATTTTGATTGTTAAGTTCTCTCACCGCAACATAACACAACTGATGTTTCCCCCTCAAAAAGGAATCTTTTCCCTTTCCCTACAGTGTTAAAGCCATCTTTTATTACGGTCTCTCAACCATAAAAATGATTCTTCAGCTGTTTTGAAGGAAAAATAAGGAATCGTAAGCTTCCAATTACTTTGATAAGTATGGAGAAAAATACTATCAAAGAAAAGAGTTGACTGTTTTCTTTTGACGTATTTTAAAATTTGATTTGAATCTTTACGAAAGTTTATACTTTATTCGATGCTATGGAAAAGATAAAATACATATTCAGAACCGCCAATCTGGAATATGTTTACAGAGCATTATGTGCTGTAAACTTATTAAATATTATGGTGTGTTTATAAAGCATTATACACTGTAACTACCCCCATAATCTTTATAGTTGTGAGTGATTGCAATTTAGGGAGCAATGGTTTTAATATTTTACTTACACGGTAAAGCTCACTACATGCTTATTAAGTGAAAAATAAAACTAGAAAAACCACGGTAGCCTATAGTAAGATATAAAATAAAAAATAAATAAATGTGAGATAAGCAAAGTAAAATTCATCAGAAGTCGAAACAGGCAAAGAAGGGCAAAACACATTTCCAAGTGAAACGGAGAAGTGGTGAGTTGGAAATGCATTGTACCCTGATTTGCTTCTCTCGTCTACTGCGTGTTTTTAATTTTAATTTTTCACTTTCTGTCTCCCTATCGGTTACCGCAGTTTTTCTAGTTCAATTTTTCACTTTCATTTTATATTTTTCGCTGGCAGCCTAACTCTTTCAGTTTCAAAACACTTCTACTTTTCTTATTCACGTATAGTAAATCTTGTGAATGGGCGCCTCTTTTTTAATCATCATATTGTTTTTAACAAACGAAATTTTTAAATCATTGGACATATTTCGGTCTCAGTATTTTTTTTAATCATTCATTTAATGCTCGTCAAGTATTTCATGTAAATCTTTGATTTCAAATGAAGGTCATAGTAGTCAAAATCAATTTATGTCAAATGTTAAAAACAAAACATTAATTATGCTACCTTTTTAAATATTTGGGAAAAATCTCGACTAAGAAACGAAAAATTTGCAAAGATACTTAAAAAATACCTATATAT
>NC_092204.1:13578924-13584518 GCF_043381705.1 Parasteatoda tepidariorum
TCGATATTATATTCATAACTGGACTCAGACGAGTGAATTTGATCAATATTGGCATTATTTGTATGTAATATTTACGAATAATGAGCCAAAACATACCTTGCACAAAGTAGCCCCCAAATGGGGCTACTTTGTGCAGCGATAGGAATTCAGTAATCATGTTTTTAGTAAAATATTGATATAAAATTGTTAAAAAAGTTAATTGTTGACATTTTTAAAGACAAAAACATCAAGATATGTAAAGATATTAGTTTGAAAATAATTTTCAGCGTTAAAAAACCATTTTTTTTGAAGAATTTTTCCTTAAAAGGAATGTTTATTTCAAAACATTTGAGTTTAAACAAAAGAAAACCATATACATTTTTAAACATTGAAATGGATGAAATTTTAAAAATAATAATTATTACATATTCATTAACATTTATAATATTGTTAAATTTGAACATAACATCCTTGAATGAACATGACAGAACTTGCTCTTCAGTTTCTGTCAAAATCACCTGATGTCCTATAAAATATATTTTTATGTGTTAAATCGTTTGATTAATTCATTAGAAAAATCTTTGTAGAAGAAAAATAATAGTTTACCAGGAAGTTTCACGTGTTTCTTGTGAATTTTATTAGAGATAGTATTTCTGTGGATTTTGTTCTTCCGAGAAGCTTCTGCAATCGACATACCACCAGCAACTGCTTGCATACATTGTTGCAGCTTTTCTAAAGTGTAATCACGGTAGTTTCTCGTTCCAGTTATTTTTTTATAACGTCTGAAAATTTTTCTGTCGAAAAAAAAACGAATGATACTTTGCACAAAGTAGCCCCAAAGTGCATTTTTATTTTCATTTTCCGTTTATTTGTTGTTAATTTTCAAATTTTTTTGACGCTAACATGATATAATTGTTTATTAATATATAAATAAAAATTTTTTCACTTACGACTATTGTTTTATCAACGTCTTTGCATTTCACAGCTAAAGTTTCCACGCACACTTTTCGACATCTGACGTCCTCGGAAAGTAGTTGACATTGGATGAACGAAACACACTCTGAGATTGTTTTAAAATACGAAAAAATGTTTGTAGTAATAGAGGAGACTTCTATCTTCGAATTCCACCCTTTTTTAACGTGAAATAAACAAAATACTGAATAGCAGCACTTGAAAACTGCCAAATTCGAATTTGCACAAAGTAGCCCCGAATGACGGTAATAAAAAATATCCGATTTAAAGATAATTTTATGCCCTGATAAATTAATTAACTAATTAAGGAGGTTTTAGATCAATTATTTGCTGAGGAGTTATTTGCTAGGTACAATATTCAAAATTAAAACTTTACTTAATTGAATAAAATTCTTCGGAGAAATGTTACATAATATCCATAATTCTCCTCCTTGTTTCGTATTAAATTTTTATCTTCTCGAATAACATGAAAAAGGATTAAATTATTACACTAATTACATTATCTAATACGTTATATTAATCCCCTTTTGATGTTGAGCTCTTCTTTCATCTTCCTGTACTTACGACGAAGCTATCGAGCAATTAAAAAGCTCTTTTATACATGCCACATTTGACAAAAGAAATCTTTGCTATTGCAATTATTTGATCTTTTCATAATAATTTATAGGGAATTAATCTTGTTATTAAATGAAATTTTAATAACAAGGAATTGATTAGAACATTTAAACGCTTTTCATTTCCAGCTCATTTATCATTTAAAAAAAACTGATATGAGCTAAATCGAGTAAGATTTATTATTACATTTACGTAAATATTACAAAAGAATAGCTTGATTATTTGGAAAGGAATATAAAAGAATTAAGCATGGTGTTTCATGTGATAAGTTTTATGAATCATTTTAATTATAATTTCGAAAATTATCTAAATCAATTCTGTTTGAACTACAGAATTTTCTGTTTTAGTTCGACTGATTTACGTAATTACATTTTAAAAGTGCTGGCCGGGATAGCTTGATTTTTATTGCGTTGTGCCCATGTCTAAGGGGTTATGAGTTCGTTTCCTGCCAGCTAAAAACTCCCTGTGTTGAAAATGGCCACTGGTATCTGCTAGATCTGTCGAGTCACTAAGTCCTCCAAGTCCATATAACAAATAATATCTCTGGGGATACTGGATTGGAGATTGATCTTTCTTTTGTTCAGACCAAAATTATGATCTGTGGATGAATGAATGTGTGTATGAATGGGTTCACCCTTTAAAACGGGCTGTGACGTGTGTGTTAAGACGTATTCCTGGCCATAGATTGCACCACTGAAAAATCAGAAACATACCCTCTGTCTTAAATTCCCTTCTTTTCACCAGGAATGTGCTGGTATTGGCAAGTGGTCTTAGAACCATCAACACTTTCATTTTAAGAGAACATTTTAAATATATAAACACTGCGTTCCATACATAATTTAATTTAAATTTGTTCAAATTTCAATAGTAATATTTCATTAAAAAAACCTACTATGTAAAAGAACTTCTCCTGAGAAAGTTCAAAATAAAAGACTTTGGAAAAGTTTGCGAAGATTTTAACATTTAAATCAAGAAATTATAGTTGCAATGCATAGGACTTTTCAAAAATACAAATTAAACATTTTATAAGTGATGTTCGTGTCAAATACAATTGTTTTTTTCTGATGAATACGCCACAAGTGGTGCGATTGAGAAAGAGTTTTGGAAACAATTTTGTTATTGTTTAAAATTTCAAGGATGTTTTTGGTTTATCAATTATAAGTAATACTCATACTTTACTTATGTATAGTACCGTGTATGGTATACAGAAGGTAGAAATTGTTTTAGTTTACCTCTGTACATAGTTATACTTTTTTTAATATTTTTGGAACTCTTGGTACCAAAAGCGATTTGAAATTGGTGGGAGATCTTTATGATTTAACTTCATTCTAGCAACAAGTTAAACTCATTATGCTCATTAAGGATGTGCAAGGAGATATAAAATAAGTATCAGCCGGACACTTTTCCCTATACAAAAAAACTGACACTGTAGTTCTATAACGGCACTTTCACCCTGGTGCGACAACCTTTATCATTTACTAATTGCATGAAAGCAATCACTGACCGGCCTGTGTAGGGGGCAGGGAACTGTCCTTGCATCAGAAAGGTCCTGGATTCGAATCCCGGGCAGGACATGGATGCTGCTTTCTCTCTCTGTTTGTTCGATGTCCTTTCTTCTTTGTGAATGTGACCAGCCCTATAAACGGGTTGTGGTTGTGTGAATGGCATGGCAAAATTCGAATTCCTGGCCATAGATGGCGCCACTGAAAAAGAGGAACAATCGCACCCCTACTGCCTAAACAGGCATAAAAAAATGAAACCAATCAAAATATATTTAGTTTCAAATTCCAAAACCGAACAGAATTTCAATCCAAATTTATCAAAATCATTTTTCTTTATGGTATAAATTTGAAAAGAGGGCAGAAAAATTGAATATAGCAGTACATGAACAACAAAGAGCAGTTTCTCTATTGTAATAAGTTTATTCTGCTATTAAACAATTGCTAAAATTTTGCACGTTATTTTAACTACTTGAAAGAATTGCAAATTTGCCCTTTTTTTTAATCAGATTAGTATGGTTATATCTCAGAGGGATTTTGCTCTAAGCGATTGCTAACTGGAAAAAGTTCTCTGTTATAAAGAAAACAAACTTATACAACACCAATTCAACGTTAGTTATTTCAAAGAAATATGTTTAAATTTCTATCGCGGTCATTTTGACCGCTATTAGTATAACTTCATTTTATACACATATCATGCAACCTAATAAATTATTTTTTAATTCATGTGAAGACCTCCAAAGGAAAAGAAAATTCCAGAAAGTCCAGTAAACTGGTATAATTGTTTCAGGAAAGCCCTTATTATTTTCGACCTTTCACAGTTGATTTGTGTTCAAAATGACCGCATCGGTCATTCTAGTGGTAAAATAAGCTTGCATCGCTGCAATAGCATTTATTTTATTTCAATAAATTATTAGAAAATCATCTATTATTATCTCTTGCAGTTGCAAATATAAGATATTTACGTTCTCGCTGCAATCTGATGCTTATGAGTGTAATAAAACGTTTTGCTATAAGAATACTAATTTCGGGAATAAATCAACACAATGAAGTGAACGTCTTCGTGATCTGCGTGCCTAAGTCGCTAACATCAAGGGGGGAAAAAACTACTTCAGAAAATGAAATGGCTCTTGTAATTTTCTTCCCTGACGAACTTTTAATGATCTGTGCTTGATGAAATCATAAGTATTTCTCGGCAGCGTTTTGTTCGATTCGGTCTCAGAAGATTACAAAATGATTTCGAAATCTTAGGGGAATTCAGTTTTTCGCTAAATAGAAGAGAAAAGGTATTAATTGTAAATGTTTCACAAAGCACGTGTTTTCGATTCAAAATTATGAATTGATTGTTATTTTTATTTCTAAGTTAATAGAACTCATATATTTCAAACACTTTACAGCGTAGACATTTCTAAGGTAAAATAAAATTATTCATTTACAAATACGTTTCTATTCTTCAGATTAATTTATGATAATATGAATATGTATGAGTTAATATTCTGAGAAAAACGACGTTAAAAGCGACGTTATCCTGTTTTCGTATATTCTTTTATTTCGGAATATAACATTAAATTTGGTATGTTGAAATACAGTAAGGAACATAATAACAGAATACTATATACTTATAGTTAGCTTTAATTCTTTTTGTCAATACTAAATCTTAAAGTAGTTTTTTCTTTCTTTTAAAAAACGCAGGTAAATATTTTATAAAATAATGCAATAGTCTCCGAACAATTATGTATAAAGTATCAAACTCTGATATGATGTAAATTCTCGATCCTGTTGCTATCAGGCTAACCCAGTGTTTCCAAAAGTTATGACTTTTATGTACCCTTTCTAAATTTTTCGTAACGCTGTGTACCACTAATTAAGAAATGAATGTATTTTTTACTATAAAAAAATTGTACAAAATTAAAAATCACAACTGCTGCACAAAACTTAAAAACACCACTAATTATGAACTGTTAACTCTGCAAAATATGGCCAATAGAAAAATACGTAATCGTAAATTTTCATGGCTAGCTTTGTTTTTAAATAAATTATTTTGAAATTTTTGTTTGATGTAAGATATTTCGCATAAGAACGCCGTACACCCGCTAAACTGTTCCCGTACCCCTGGGGTACGCGTACCACACTTTGGGAAACACTAGGCTAACCGAAGGAGGTTTTTGTCATTTTCCACTCCATCTAACGCAAATGCGGATTAGTTTCATAAAAAGTCTTCCACAGAGACAAATTTCTCTTTTTACTTAATGTAGGAGTTCCCTTGTCTTCTGAATTGGGTTCAAAATTACAGAAAATGTGTTTTGAACATTAGTAGTCTTAAACCCAAATTCGGCTCATCTGTTCAACGAGAGTTATAAAATAAAATGTAAAAACAAATAATTCCTTCTATGAATTTAGTTTCTGATTCTAACAATTTGAACAATTTTGCTCCGTTACCAATTTAATTACATACAAAAGATCTTTTTTTAGATTCCTAGTTAATGTTGGACACTTCACACACACGTACATATATATATACTATATATA
>NC_092204.1:13584541-13626812 GCF_043381705.1 Parasteatoda tepidariorum
ATTAAATATATATATATATATATATATTATTGTTCATAGCAAGTGAGATTTTCAGTGCTATTTTTTATGGATAATTAGTCCAATTACTTTAATCTAACCATCAATTATGTAAACTATCAGCCAAACACTTCGTTTCTCGGATTCTACAAATAATTTAGGACATTGAAAATTTAATGAAATAATAACTTTCATTTAAGTTTCTGAAACATTTGACAGAATTAAATATAAATATGAAAAGTAACATGGAATTTCTGCAACCATTTGTTAGAATGTCTTTGGCGGGGCATATAAATTTTGAGTACAGTGACCCGGCTTGACTAGAACATTACGAATGCTTCTTAAAGTACAGAACATTTTCATCCAATGCTTTTATCTTTCGTCAAAATATTTCTGAGAAAATTATGTCCCCCTGCTTTGTTGAATATTTAGTTCAGTTAGTTTAGAGCATTTGGTGTTCAGTTGGCACGCAGGATATAGGTATTGTCGCCAAATTGATATGGTAATTTAGTTGCATATCTGCTTCAGACACATAACTCACTAGCATAAATCATTCATGAGAGTTGTAAAATTCGTGTTCAAATTAGCTTACGTATATTTTCAGTTTATACAAGAGCAGTACAAAGTTTCTTCATTAAAGTGGAAATGATTTTTTTGTTAAAAAAAAGTTGGTAATTTAAGAAGATAAATAATTTATCTCTGATAATGTTTTCTAATAGAACAGTTATTTTTAAGTCACCTCTAATATTGATGTTATTAAAATTATTATTATTAATAAAATTTTAAGAAATAAATAAACAGGAAAAGCAAAACGATGGAAGTGTGCTGTTTGCTGTTTTTTTCGTGGTAAACTAAGGTCATTAATCCTCAAAGTTGATTGCAAATTGAGTGCTAGACTTGAAATACTATATAAAAATATTTTCAAATTAATCGCTACAACAACAACTATGTGTATAAGAAAATAAAAGTATAAGTTCAGACACTTGCAAATATTTGAATTGATATGCCTGATGATTAGCAAAAAAGAACTTTCTTTTATATTTATTCTAATCAACAACACTGCCTGTTGAAAATTGTTTTAAATAATTGCGAAGCTTCATGAAAGTGAATTTTTCTACTCCTCGGTAAAAATATATTGAACAATATAAATTAATTTCCTACCCTTTCTTGTATTTAAATATTAAGTTTTAAGAAGTCGGAGATTTCGGAGATGTTCGATAAGTTTCAGAAATTCATGCCAGCGTCTTCCAAAATACACAATAAATAATAAAATGGTCTACTATTTCTGTTCTAGAAAGTGTTTTTCTCATCTCATTTAAGAAGTGTAAAGCCGTATAAATTCATTAATTGCTTTTTGAAAATGTCAAATGTGTGAGAAAAACTTAACATAAAGGAAAAATTTATTCTTATCAATTACAAAACTACAAAAAATATAAAGAAAATTGTGATCGCCGAATGGCTATCACAGGGTACCCATTTGCAAAATGGTTGTTGTCTAATTTTTTTTACCCTTTTTATTTGTGATATTCACCTAAATTATCATTGAAAACGATCCAGTTTGAACCGTAGGTTAGAATTTCTGATTCCTAATTAAAACAAAAATTAGCGCGTGGAGTCCCTCCTCGCGGAAGAAGTTAAACTTCGCCACCTGCGACGTTAATTGTAGAAGAATCAGCAGTCGTAGAAGGATCACTAGTTCTATTCAACGACTCTTTTTCCTGCTCCGCTTGCTTTCGTGCTCTGTAATCATGGTAATATTGTGCATTTTTCCCTCTTGAACCTCTTGAACCAGTGCTTGTGATTGCCTCATCGTCTTGCCCTGGAAAATGTATTTGTATTAATAATGTATTGGATGTAATTTCAGAAGAGAAACAATCAATAGATATTCACAAGAGACGTACCTTGACATAACCTTAAATCCGTCGCATTGTCCGTGGGATTGTTTTCACTCATTTTTTACAATTGTTATCCACTAAATTTGAAAATAAAAAATACTACCCTATTAAATTATATGTGTATCAAAACAAACTAAAAAAATATTTATAGAAAAACAATACTTTTATGACTTTTATTATTTTTATGCTAATGAGAACCAAAACAATATGGAAATGAATGAGGGAAAACTGGATCCTACCACGTGATTTCCCGGCCAATAAAAATGTAGCCTTAAACGTTTAACGCAACCTTGTTGTAAGTCGCATAAGAAGTATAACTTCAATAAAAGCAAAAATATCTTCCAAATGATGAAATTCTCTTTTATTCACAACTCAAGAAGTATTTATGGGATCTCTCTGGTCCCATATCTCGAAAATAAACTCACCAACTTAATGCATAACAAAATTAGAACTCAAAAAAAGAATTCTAAAAAATTTAACAAACAGCAGCGGTAGCCATAGCAACGTATGCAATGACGACGCATGCGCACTGTTTACTACTCTTGAACGCAGTTGAAAAGTATGATGAAGTCAAAATTAGGTGCGTTTAGGTTTGATGAAACCTAAAACAACACCCATTTTGCGAATGGGTAAAACTTCTCAAATTCCAACAGTAAAATGAAATATTTTAAGTATAAAATGCATCATTTTTGTTGAAATTCATACAATTTATTTTGCTCTTTATCTAGATAATTTACATACAATTATTTTGGAAATAATTGCAACCCAAACTCGTATTTTTTTCCGTAAAATTAGTATATTAACAAGATACAACATGTGCAGACTTTCTCCTTATTTCTCCTTCGAAGATATAAAAAAATATTAACAATGAAAAAAGTCATATTTGTTGAAAAGCATATTTAAGATTAGAATTGTAGCTTACTTTTAGTGGCAACCAATTCATACTATCTGTCTAAGGAATTAAAAAGAAGAAAAAGAAAAAAAAACAAGCAAAATACTTCTCTGTTAATGGACCTAGCATTAAACACCCGTGAAGCATATATACCAGAGATCAAGACTTGTGTAGATCAAGATAATACTATACGGCATTTGTGTGAAAGTTGGCACGAACTCAAACAGACCTAAGTTCTGTAGGTGTTGAAATAAATATTAGTACTTCTCGGAAAGGATTAAAGAGTGGAGAGGCTTTTTGTTTATTTCCAGATCTTCACAGAGATGTGCCCCGTAAATTGAAATGTTAGAGAATAAAAGGCTATTGTTGCCCAAAAGGAACATGCTAGATTGAGAGAGAACCGAATCAAAGAGTGGGAAGAATAAGTCTAAACAATTGTGTACTGAGAACTGAATCAAATCCCAACAACTTATTCATCCCAACAATTGTGTACGTTTATTATTCGGGATTTGTTTTACGTGCTTGATTCGATATAAATGAATAACATTGAAGAACAAAGTTATTTTTGTTTTCTGCTGTATAAGATTTTTGAATGAATTTTGGATATTGTCATGTCACTAATTTCAAATCTGAAATCGGTTTCCCCCTAAAAGCTACAGTTTTTTTTTAACTGAAATTTTTGGTTTATTTTTTTTGTCATAATGTAGAAGCTTAAAAGCGTTATATATAGCAGGGGGGTCGCATAAATGCTTCTAGGAGAGTTAAGGCATCAAGATTAAATTACATCGAAATCTATGCCTGGAAATGTCACCAAATGCTTCTAGGGGTACTTACCAATAAAAAACTGTTTCATCGCGTGCTTTTAAGCAGGTCGAAATAAGGAAATGTCCCTAGCCACGTACAATGGCATTTCCGAGCTGGGTCTCCCTTGCAATTTCAGTCATTATAATGCGCTCTAACTCTCCTATAATTTTCCTGCGAATTCAAATGAACTTACATGAACGGGAAATTTTTCAAAAATGATTTAAAATATTTTCGTAACAAGATTTGCCAGATTGCAAAAAGTGAGAACTAGAGTAGTGAAAACAAAAGCGCAACTGGAGGATATTTGTATTAAAGTGCGCTCTTACTGCATTATTGAAGTGCGTTTGATTTGTTAGTTACCAAGGATGGGCCCGAGATGGATGNAACTTACATGAACGGGAAACTTTTCAAAAATGATTTAAAATATTTTCGTAACAAGATTTGCCAGATTGCAAAAAGTGAGAACTAGAGTAGTGAAAACAAAAGCGCAAATTGAGATAAAAGCGCAACTGGAGGATATTTGTATTAAAGTGCGTTCTTACTGCATTATTGAAGTGCGTTTTATTTGTAGTTACCAAGGATGGGCCTGAAATGGATGTGCGTAAGGTAATATTATACTGGATAATTTAAAGAAGTTGACAATTAATAATTATAGAAAAAAATATTTATTTAAGAAAAAAAATATATAAAATAGAAAAGAGAAATAAATATGAATTGCCTGTTTTACACATAATTCTAGCCACGGATTTGCCCGAAATGGATTTGCGCATGAAAAAAATTATATAAATTAACAACGAAATTCTTTAGTAAGTAATTTTAGCTATGGATCTACCAGAAACGGATTGTAATTTTTATATTTTTTACAAAGTATCTTTTGCTTTCTTCTTTTCCGTACTTTTATTGCCTTACATGCATGAAATATATATCATATTTATAGTGTAAATTAAACTCAGATACTATGGAGAGGGGGTGTCGTGAAATAGTTCTAAATTCCTTAAAGGTTTTGCCTAAATAGTTTGTTTTATATACTTTTGTAAACAGAAAAATAATTGACTATATTCTCAAGAAATTGAAAAAATAAAATACAAGTCATTGACTTCAAAATACTCTAATTAATGTAATAACAATGATGTAATAAAAGTTTATAACTAATGAAAGCTTATTTCATTTGACTTCACGGCTATACTATTCTGAATCAAAACGAATTATAATGAGAAAATAATGATGCTATTCAATAACCTAAAAGTATGCTAATTAGAGAAAGGAGTAAGACACGATTTTTCTTTATTTTATTTAAGGTTTTCAACACTTTTCTTTTTGAGGTTAGAGTGATGGTTGTTCATTTTCTACGGTACGTGCTAATGGATCACAGCAACTTCTACGATTACGAAAAATGCATGAAACTCTTAAATTACTTATTTTTGTTCTCACAACGTACTTTGCTTCAGATTTAGAAATAGCTTCGATTGCACTTAAGCACGCGACAGCGTTTTTGCTGTTCGCGGATTGCTCCAGTCTCTTGCAGCTTCTACTCCTGCCCTTTTAAGGAAAGGGAAGGACAAGAAAAGTTTCTACTTTTGAAAAGTTTTAACGAGAAAAGGATGAAGATAAAAATGTATAAAACTAAATTGAGGTTTTGTTCGCGAAACTTTCGCGGTAAATATAACTTAATTCATATACAAGTTGCGTAATTAATTACAGAATTTAAACCACTGCATTTTTCAAGAAAAAAATTATTATAGTAGAGTATGTTGGAACGTAAGTTTGAAAATGTTTTATTCTGTGCGGCTTTCCAAATTGCTTTCGTAAAGCAAGGTACTAAAGAGAGTTGACATATAACTTTATAAATTAGAATTTCCTTGTTCGAAATGTTATATAAAATCAGCCAATTAATCGATATTTTATAAATTAGGAAATTACGTTGCATTTTATTTGATTTAAATAAATATACTTGTCAATCGAATGTTATAACGAAAGGCGTGGATCTAGTGTACATTCTCTGAAAAACTGGTTCAAAAACGAAAGATGAAATCTGTACTTAGAACTATAGTATCAAGCAAATATGCTGCGAGCTAAAATGTTTTAAAATGAACATCTTGTTCAAGCTGAACACTAGTATCATGTAATCAAAGTCTAGTACCATGTAATCAAATTCTAATAAGGCATAATTTTATCCAACAATAAGGTTGTAGAAAATGTTGTTGTTCATTTGCATCGCACTAGAGCTGCACAATGGGCTATTGGCACAATGGACTATTGGCCTGAGAAACATCCCTGAGGATGATCCTAAGACATGCCATCACAATTTTGATCCTCTGCTGAGGGGATGGCGCACCCGCTTCGGTAGCCCGATGACCTGCGTGCAAAGTGCAGCACTTTACGGTGGAACAGTTTAACGAGGACTAATACCTCACACCCTCGGACCATCCGCAGACTGATCCAAGTGGTCACCCACCCGCACACTGACAGCAGCCAGTGATGCTTGACTTCGGTGATCTGCTGGAAAACGTGTCTTAACGATCAGTTCACTGCGGGACTGTAAAAAATGTGATTGATATTATGATCAAACACTCTCCAAAATTTCAAAAGTATATCTCTTGTACAAAAGTCTGTTGAATGAAATAACTGGTTTTCAAGTTCATTTTATGATCATTGTAAGATCACTGTAAGCATCGTATGATATTTGACTATTGCGTTGAACAGATGAAAGTTGATCCCCTACTCCCACATTTAAAATTATTTACAAATTAAAAGTGACACATTCCAGTACGTCATGTCACGTCACGTCACGTTACGTTACGTTACGTTAAGTTATGTTATGTTATGTAATGTTATGTTATGTTATGTTATGTTACGTTATGTTATGTTATGTTATGTTATGTTATGTTATGTTATGTTGTAATATATTATATATCTTTGCATTGTAATATGATAATAAATTGCAGAAACTAAAAAAAAAAATACCTTCTCCTTCTTCGATAAAATGGAGTACTTTAAAGTAAACACATCTAAAAATTGATTCGAATATCGCAACAAAAATATTTTTTCATGCACTTCTTAGCTCTTTGAAAATTTTTTTTCTTTCTGAGATAAAGCAATGGGCAGCAATATACACTTAGCAATAGCTTAGGTAGCAGAGAACCATCAATTTTACGTCAAAAATGCGCACAATTCTCTTTTAAATTTTACTAATCATTTGTAAAATTTACGTAAAACGGAAACGTCGAATTATAGCAGAAAAATGTTTATCCGAAAAACGTAAAATTCACGTAAATAAATTCCACTTTTTACTAATATTACGGTATATTACGGTATAATTGGTATAAAAGTATACCAATTACTTTTTACTAGGTAAGAAGGAGTACATAATTTTTGCATATTATTTAAGTGTTTACCGAATATACCGACAAAATTTATGTTAGTTGAAACATCGAATAACAGCAAAAAATGGCTATCCAAAAACGGGAAAATTTACGAAAATTTTTGCGTATTCGTTTCTTTTACGCCTATTTTTTCAACCACTATTTACTCGGTAAAAGTGAGAACGTTATTTTTAAATAATATTTACGTTAACAGTCCATCAAAATGCAAGTAACTTGAAACGTCAAATTATGCAATTCTTCAGACATACTATAAGCAAATGTGATTTTTGCGAACAATTATGTTTTGTGTGTTTCTTTTAAAAAGTGTAGTTCCAATATTACTTTTTTTGAATGAAGGAACTATGCATAACATGATTTACATATTCTATATAATAAATCAAATTATAGATAATGGATATATGTTTTTCTTCGTTCATAAATTGCTTATCAAATAATATGTCACTTATCATTTCCTAACACTTGCATAAATGTATATTTCACCCAAGTAATATTTATGCATATAAATGCAAAGGAATGGACATAGTTCACCGAAATCATCGTTTGGGGTGTTATTTATATGCAAATATGAAATGACTTTGTATCCCTTCTCCCAAACAACTGATACAGTTGCGAAACTGAAATATATTCCTCTCTTATTATAAAATGAATAGAATTTGGTCCAGCATTGAAATTTAAATTTAATTTTACTCTACAACAGAATGTGTATTTATATTTCTGTTCTCTTAAGAATTTTCTTTAGTTGTTCTCACAACGTACTTTGCTTCAGATTTAGAAATAGCTTCGATTGCACTTAAGCACGCGACAGCGTTTTTGCTGTTCGCGGATTGCTCCAGTCTCTTGCAGCTTCTACTCCTGCCCTTTTAAGGAAAGGGAAGGACAAGAAAAGTTTCTACTTTTGAAAAGTTTTAACGAGAAAAGGATGAAGATAAAAATGTATAAAACTAAATTGAGGTTTTGTTCGCGAAACTTTCGCGGTAAATATAACTTAATTCATATGTACAAGTTGCGTAATTAATTACAGAATTTAAACCACTGCATTTTTCAAGAAAAAAATTATTATAGTAGAGTTTGCAGGAATGTAAGTTTGAAAATGTTTTATTCTGTGCGGCTTTCCAAATTGCTTTCGTAAAACAAGGTACTAAAGAAAGTTGACATAAAACTTTATAAATTAGAATTTCTTTGTTCGAAATGTTATATGAAATCAGCCAATTAATCAATATTTTATAAATTAGGAAAGTACGTTGCATTTTATTTGATTTAAATAAATATACTTGTCAATCGAATGTTATAAGGAAGGGCATGGATCTAGTGTACATTCTCTGAAAACCTGGTTCAAAAACGAAAGANTGTCATAAAAGGGAGCAGTTCAGAAAAATGAGTTAAAATTGTTTGCAGTACGGATATAGTGAACACCCGGTTAGAGTGAACAGAAATTTCGGTCTCTTGAAGGTTCACTATAGCGGGGTGCGACTGTAAATATCAATTAATTATAAAAAGTTTTCCTTTGAGAGTGGTTATATTTACGTAAACTTAATCTTTGAAAGGCTTAAGGCAATGTAATCATAAGCCACATTTTGTAACTGTTCTAAAAATGTATGTTTTTTCAAGAATGGTGTACGCTTTTGTGTCTGAATCTGTAACTTCATTATTAGTTAGTCCTTATTAGCTGGCATATTAAAGTCACCCATTTAAACTATTAAGATTAGAAGACATTCACAAAATAAATGCTAAACAGAGTAAAAGTAATAGCGTATTAAAAAAATTAAATTACCGAATTTTGTTTTCTAACAGCGAATAAACCTTGATCCATTGTGTAAAAAAATACCTGAAAATAATTTGAGTTTTTAAGATATATTTTGAATTTTTAATAAATTGTTTGAAAAACTACTACTACTTTTTTTTTCAAAAACATTTCTGTCACCACTAAAGCAAGAGAAAAATAATATTAAATCGCAAAACCGTGTTTTAAACAACAAAAAACGAGAAGCAAAGTTAAATAAAATATTGCGATAGCTTTATTACGATCACTGATTACTAAGGCCCGGATTTTGATGACATTTGCATTTTTTTGAATTTTTTGCATTTTTGGACATTTTCTGTCCTTTAGAGCATTTTTTCAGATTTATAGGGCATTTTTTTTAAAATTTTGGGGTGTATTTTGTATTTTAAAGCATTTTTTAAGGTTTTTGTCAATTTTTTCCAATTTTAATTATTTTTGGAGGTATTTTTATTACATGAAATGCATGATTTGTCCTATAATTTTACATTTCATATTGTAACTCTCAAGGAATGTTTCAAAACATTTGCTAGAGCATACATTTATGCTCTAGAACATTGTTTCCCAACGTGGGGCCCACGCCCCACTGGGGAGCAATATGATTGTTAAGGGGGGCAATTCGAAAATGGACTCAACAGGAGTTTAACCCTTTTGCTCAGTAGCATTTAAATGCAATGTTAGATTTCGGTGCCAAAATTGAAAGAAAAAAGCAAATTCTTAGATAATTGCGGCCAATAAATATTATGTGACTTAGCGATTTTTTAAGCGACAAACCTGAAATGAAGTATCTGTTAACAGTCGATGGTAAACCATTTGTGAGTTATTTAACCGATATCTTTGAAAAACTAAATATATTAAATAGGAAACTTCAAGGAACAAATGAAACTCTTGTAGATTCAAAAGCGAAGATATTTGGTTTCATTACTCTTATTGAATTATGTCAGAAATATATTAACAACAAAACTTTGAACAGTTTCATAGGCTCCAAAATTGTGAAGTAAATGATACCGCTTTACTTGTTATAGTCGATCATCTGAAAATTCTATCGACTGATTTACTAGAAAGATTTTCTGATTTCAAACAAATTGATTTTCCAATACGGATTATGCAATCAATGTTAGTGGATTTGTCTGATATATCAAATATGCAGTATCAAGAAGAACTCGCAGAAATGCAAAATGATAAGTCAGTTAAAACTTTATTTAACATAAAAGGAGTGATAGCATGGCTTTGCGAGGAAACAGAAATCGAATACCCAAATTCAACCAAATGTGCAAGAAAACTATTGTTACAGTTTCCAGCTTCATATTTAGCTGAATATTGCTGCAAATGATTTACTAGTAAAAAAAAAAGAAATCGTCTGGGTGTAATACAACGGGGAGACTTGAAACTGAAGCTAAGCAAATTGGAACCTAACATAAAATCTTTGTGCAGCAAGCATCAAGCACAAGGATCTCAATAAATTAAAATAATAAATTATTATAGAAAATTCTTTATTAAAATTATTTCGAATTTGAATTTTAGTTTTTCATTATATGTTCTGAAAATTTACTTCCTGTGTTTCGTTAACAATTTCCAAGTGATTTATTCCTAAAACCAACTATTTAAGTTTCTTAAGCGAACAATTCAATTTTTTAATAATAAAAATTACGTATATGTTACATAGGGGGGCATAAGAATTTTAGAAAGACTTAGGTGGGGCATGGCACAAAAAAGGTTGGGAAACACTGGTCTAGCACCATGTAATCAAATTCTAATAAGGTATAATTTTGCCCAACAATGAGGTTGTAGAAAATGTTGTTGCTCATTTGCATCGCACTAGAGCTGCACAATGGGCTATTGGCACAATGGACTATTGGTCTGGGAAACATCCCTGAGGATGATCTTAAGACATGCCATCACAATTTTGATCCTCTGCTGAGGGGATGGCACACCCGCTTCGGTAGCCCAATGACCTGCGCGCGAAGTTCAGCACTTTGCAGCAGAATAGTTTAACGATGACCAATACCGCACACCTTTGAACAGTACGCAGGCTGATCCAAGTGGTCACCCACCCGCACACTGACCGCAGCAAGTGATGCTTGAATTCGGTGATCTGCTGGAAACCGTGTCTTAACGATCACTGCGGGACTGTAAAAAATGTGATTGATATTATGATCAAACACACTCCAAAATTTAAAAGTGTATCTCTTGAATAAAAATCTATCGGACGAAATAACTGGTTCTCAAGTTTATTTTATGATCATTCTAAGATCACTGTATGCATCGTATGATCTTTGTCTATTGCGTTGAATAGATGAAATTAGATCCCCAACTCCCGCATTTAAAATTATTCACAAATCAAAAGTGACACATTCCAGTATGTTATGTTATGTTGTGTTATGTTATGTTATGTTATGTTATGTTATGTTAACAATAGTTTAGGTAGCAAAGAACCATCAATTTTAAGTCAAAAATGCGTATATTTCACTTTTAAATTTTATTAAACATTTGTAAAATTTATGTAAAACTGAAATGTCGAATTATAGCAGAAAAATGTTTATCCGAATAACGTAAAATTCACATAAATAAATTCGATTTTTTACTAATATGTCCAAAATGGTATAATAAATGTATAATAAAAAATAATATAATAAAAATAATAATAATAATAAAAATAATAATAAAAAATGGCTGTCCAAAAAACGGAAAATTTACGAAACATTTTGCTCAAACGTCTTCGTTTCTTTTACATCTATTTTTCCAACAACTATTTACTTGGTAAGAGTGAGTACGTTATTTTTAAAAAAATATTTACGTCAACAATGCTTCAAAATGTACGTAAGTTGTAATGTCAAATTATACAAAAAAGTAGTTACTCAAAAAATTGAAAAATTTGGGTAAATAAATTTGATCCGAAATAAAGATCCGAAATTTAAATGATAAATTTCCTTCGTCAATAATACGTAAAATACACAGAATCATTTTTAATAAATTTAATAGTAATTATTATTCTAAATCTAATAATAAATATATACTAATAGTAGTTAGTAATATCCGTTCCGTTAATATTCCGTAAAATATACCAAAGCTTTAATAAATAACCAAATATTTAAGTAAATAACCAAATAACGTTTAGTAAAATAACCAAATATCTCAAAGGTAATATCATTCCGTCAATATTACGTAAAATTTACTTATAAAGCATATAATCAATTTCACAAAAATATGCGTTTTATTTACGTATCATGCTAGATGGGAAACATATTGCATGTTCTTAATTAATTTTTAACGTTTCAAAAACTAAACATTGATTGAATTAAAATGGCTGCCCCCAAAACTTTCCTTCAGAGAAAAATTAGAGCGTTTTCAGACATACCATAAGCAAATGAGAATTTTACGAACAATTATGTTTTGTAAGTTTTTTTTAAAAAAGCGTAGCTCCAATATAACTTTTTTTGAAAGACGGAACTATGCATAACATGATTTACATATTCTATATAATAAATCAAATTATAGATAATGGATATATCTTTTTCTTCGTTCATAACTTGCTTATCAAATAATATGTCACTTATCATTTCCTAACACTTGCATAAATGTATATTTTACCCAAGTAATATTTATGCATATAAATGCAAAGGAATGGACATAGTTCACCGAAATCATCGTTTGGGGTGTTATTTATATGCAAATATGAAATGACTTTGTATCCCTTCTCCCAAACAACTGATACAGTTGCGAAACTGAAATATATTCCTCTCTTATTATAAAATGAATAGAATTTGGTCCAGCATTGAAATTTAAATTTAATTTTACTCTACAACAGAATGTGTATTTATATTTCTGTTCTCTTAAGAATTTTCTTTAGTGAACGAACTTCTTGAAATGTATTAATAATGCCTTCAAACATTTACAACTATGCAGATATTTACAATTATGCAGATATGTGCAGATATTTTCATCAAAACGATTAAAATATAACGAACTAAGCAATTACTTACAAAGAATGTAAGAAAATTGCCTCTCATACACTATAAAATATTCAGAATCAAATTGCGATTTAAAAAAAAAAACATTTTACCGTAAAATCCATTTTACTTGTTGCGGAACAAAAAATGCGATATACCATAATTTTACCGTAGTAATTTTCGTAATTTCACCAAATCACACTAATTGAATAAATATTACTGTGAAAACTACGGTATAATATCTTATAATAAAATGAATTTATGAATGATGCACCCAAAGTGCCGGAACTGTAATTACTGTAATAACTGTAATGCTGCAATTTTATCTGGAATTTTTTCACAGTGTAAATTAACTAAATTTTTTTATAAATCTAGTTTCTTTATTTATTATTATTTCGGTACTGATATTATCTAAGAAAACATTTTGTTTAATTCACGTTAGTTGCGAAAATATGAATCATTACAAATTTGTATTTTGAGGGGGAAAAAGTAAATAATTGCGAAAATTTCCCCAGATAATACAGTTGGTTAAATTATACAATTGGAAAAAAATATAGTTAATAATACGATAAATAATGCGGATGGAAAAAATAGATTCATGATACTCATGCTAAAAAATTAACTTCACACGGTTTCTTGTTGGAGTCTTATTTAACTAATAAATTGCTGTTATAAAAATGCTTGTAAAATGCTGAATTAAGAAGGAACTTTTGAATTTATTAATTAAAACAGTCGAATTTTTATACTAATTTTATAATTTCAACTTTTAAATTTAACTTTTAAAATGTAAACATTATAAAGTTTTTAAGTAAAGAGAAAAATCTCAAATGGAAGTAACCCTTGATAGCCGACAATGCTCTTCATCTGAGGAATGAATTAAACTTGGGAAAATATTAGCGCTAAAAATGGTAGTTTACTTTATTATCTATAAAAACAGTTAGAATTTTCAGTCAGAAATTACGATAAACTAGCCGTCAGCAATCAGTCAATTCCAAAAACAGTGAATACAAAGCCGTACAGTTTTGTTTACTTATTTATCATTTACAACTATCATAGTTTATAAAATGGAACTCAAGCGGACATTCTGGCAGTCCAGGGTCACCAATTGAAGAGTGCAGGACACTAGAAACTCTTCATGCATTGAAGGTATGAGAGAAATACTGTAGTACCAAGTTTAGGATTGGTATTCTTGTTCTGGCGGTCATGAGTTTGACCGATTAGCCCTCTCAGTTACAGTATATATCCAGCAGGCATAGAACAAATGATTTTATAAGGCTGGCCTAGATGGTATGGACGGAATTCTTCTAATTTAATCGTTTCTGGTTGTATTAGGAAAAAAACTCTACAAGAGTTTTTATTTTCTTACACTTAACAGTATAATATTTTAATAGTTTTTTTCTTACTGTTTTGGTTGAATATGGTAGAATAATAACTAAATAAATAACAATTTAACCATTTTTACCGAGAAATTTCTAACAGCATGCATAAAAACTTCTAAAAAAAACTGAATTTGAATTGTTGGTGGTGGCTATGGTAGTGTAATATTTTTATTTTCACAGATAAATGGGCATAACTAATATTATGAATATGGATCTTATAATTATTTATGCATCCATGAATTTTTGAATAATTATATTTCAATTAGATTCTTATTTAATTGATGACAACACAATAAAAAACATACTGCTTTTTAGACCCACTAGAAAAAGAAAGTGAGGAAGGCCCCGGTTGAGATGGGCTGACTCAGTGGAGTCTGATTTTCTCGCAATTAATGAAAAGAATTGGAGATCAAAGATAAATCGGAAGTCGTCATGGAGAAATCTTCAGAGGAAGGCATCGGCTCACATTGGGCTGTCTGGCCAACTATGATGATGATGAGATTCTTCTTCATTCATAATAACTTTTTAAAGCATATATACAAGAAAAACAGTAAGATTCATTTAAAATTTAGGTATTTTTATCATTTTATTAAATATTTGTAAGGAAATGAAAGAAATTTCAAAATGTTATCTATGAAAAATGCTTAAAAACTTTTTAAGATAATTAACTTATTTATCACTTTTTGCTCACTGAAAGGGGCTAAAATACATAGATAAAATATAATTAACTTCAAAATATTACCACGATATTCTTAACGAAAAGCTTAAGATGTTTATATTGTACATGCATTAAGGTGTGATAGAACAGAACTTGACTACACAAATCACGATACAATCTATGGTCCTAACGCAATTTGTAACATACTAGAAGGGGCCCTCCCAGAGAATGCTGTGAAAAGGCTGTTCACAGTACTTGTATTCATTCGCTATGTGGATCATCAATGAGATGCATGTGTACCTAAATTAGGAGAAATGGTGGTGGTATCGTGTCCGCTGAAGATCAAATATACCGATGGGTTAAAAACACACAGGCAGCGATCTCGGGAGGATCAGGTGAAGTCCGAGATGCATCACATGTACAGAGCTGCAGACGGCAATGCAAGCTCAAATATTGTACCGAGACCGTTTCACAACCAAAACCGTTCACGATTCTCGTAATAACGAGTGACTCGTAATAAGTGTTGCGGGATGACTCAGGCGCAGAGAGTTCAGGCTATGGAACCATCGGATTTCCAGACACGTGTCAATTTTACTTGTGGTTACTCCAACAGATAGCTATGTAAAAGAATTTTTGTGCTCGTGTATTGTTAACTTGACTTCCAGTGGCTGAGCGGTAGCGCTTCGCGCTGTCGTGCCACAGGTCCCTGGTTCGATCCTCGTGTCGAGCAAGGTTGACTCAGCCTTTCATCCCTTCAGTGGGTCGATAAATGAGTACCAAGCATGCTTGGGTACAAAACACTGGGGGTTCCGAGTTCGGTTGACCACCTGACCGGAACATCTGCTCCTGCACCTCAGAGCCCAAGGTCAAGAAAACTGAGGTGGGCACAGTAGGCCTTGACCCTCTATGGGCTGTCGCGCCGATCGATTAAACTATCGATTAAAATCCAAACACTCTTATCTAACACTAATATACAACTTTCAGGGATTAAAGCTCATCAAGACAGACAAGGTAATGAACAAGCAGATGCCCTCGCCAAATTATCCACAACTAATAAAGAAAACTATTTCTATCCGTATCCTATTTCTTTTCTCAGGAAACAACTCAAAACTTCAATCAATAAAGGCTGGCAAATATATTGGGATAACATCGACAAAGGCCGAAGACTTTATAACATTATTCCCAAAATAAACTACTTTAAATCCATACCTACAAAGCAAGAAATATGGTTCCTTACTGGACATGGTCCCTTCCCTACATATTTCAAATTCCTAAACATAACTGACACTGATCAATGTACATGCGGCCAACTGGGCACTCCAGAGCATTATCTTACTGAATGTATTTACACTGCCTCTTGGCATACCCGTCCGCCAAATCAATCTAACCTATACAAATGGCAGAAAAACTTCCTAACTAACAAGACTTTAAATACTAAACTTAAAAACACAATGCATTTTTTATCCATTAATGATAAATTAATAAAATTTTAATGTTAACCTCATTAAGATTATGGTCTGCCTACAAAAAAAAATTGTCTTAAAAAAAAATATATATATTCATATATTTAAAATACTTTTTTTGTCTAACATGATACATTATATTTATGTACACTTTCTTTATTCTTTTTCTTTTTATTTCTCTTTTTTAAATTTTTATGTATATAACAAAATTCATTTTTTTTATAGTTCATGTTCTTTTTTCTTCATTTATTGTTTCATTCATTGTTTTTTCTGAAGCAAATGTGTTGCACTTCATTGTCTTCTGCAAGACTTTAAATGTTGTTTTTTATTGTAAAATTTTTTATATGCATTATGTAATATGCAAATTTTTTTTAAAATAAATTCCCACTGATCAGGCTAGCTCGCCGGGTTGTGGCGAGCTGGACTGGTAGCCAGACGTGGACTATACGGGTAAGGGTTTTGCAAACCTAGGTACGTGTCCACGTCTGGAGGAAAGGAAAGGAAAAGTATTGTTAACTTACGAATGCACATTCAGACTAGGATATTTCGAATGTCTCCAACTATCTTGTGGGGGTAACTGAAAACCCGTACGTAGTACCATCAACGTTCTTTCAGCGATGTTTCGCGCTGAATGTTTGCGTCGGAATCATGCACGATAATCCGCACGATAATCGAACTTGTAGATTAGGCTTTAAAATAACTTTGTTATAATTCTTTTAGGAAACGTTTAGACGCTTTCATTATAAATTTTTATTTCAAACGTATATAATAAACTTTAAAATATTATTGATTAAAGTGTAATTAAAAACGTTTGAAGGTTTTCATTATTTGTTTGACCATCAAGTTTTTAGAGAAAACTAAGTATTTTCTAAATTAATTTTAATCATTTATTTAAATTTTAAACCTACAGAAAAACCGTCTCAGTCATTTTTTTTTAATATTATCTATGTGTCTCTCAAAATTAAATTACAGTATTTCATTTCAGTTTTTATTTGCTTATTGTGAAATATATGCAGAAACTTTCTTCCTCGTCAATTAATTTTGCTCACATAAGTAATTAAAATAACGTAAATAATTATAAAAGGGAAAATATTTACTGTAGAAGTTTTTTTCCCCTGTTCTCATTCATTATCTTCTCGTTAAAAAAAAGCTTAATTAAAAACAAAAATGTCTTAAAAGTATGGAAATGCTTTTAAATAAATCGCTTTGCATTAGTATCAGGGTATAAATCAGAGTGTTAATTAAATATTCTTTATACTTTTTAATTAATAACTTCCTAATGTCTAGTTTTTTTTGTTGTTTAACTGAATTACAACTCTTGCGTTAAAGTTCTCTAAATTAAGTACTGTGTGCTTAAAGTAACAAATAAAAAGAATTTTTTTAGTCATTAGATTATACTAACTGTTAAATTAATGTAGTGTTTGCGTAACAACTCAGAAAAAAATTTACATTTTAATGAAAGACTTAAACATTGCCAGAAGGGTTTCTATGCAAATAAAATGTAATACTAAAATAGTAGCTGAAATTGCAAAATAACAGTTAAAAGCAACAAAAATCGGTTATATAATCTTCGAAATTCAACATTTAAGTTGAATCAAATTGTCATATAATATGAATAGTATTTGGTTCGCGTTCTAGGACTCATTCTTAATGGCTCGAGGTGTTGACTTCAAATTTGCTAATTAATAAGCGTAGACGATATTTTAAGTTAAAAAATCTGACACAAAAACGTACTTTCTCTGAATAAACATGCCTTCTTTTAATGGATTCGAATTTCTCACCACTAAAATAGAGGGGATAGCCGTAATCTGGAAAATATGGTCCCGCAATAGTTTGTCCAGGAAAGCGCTCGAAAGTTCGGAAGCCATAACGTAAATTTTAATTTTTGTGTGTTTTGTTATATTTCAAGAACTTTTTAATCGAATTGAAAAAATTTTGCGGAAAATTATATATCCACTTTTCCAAAGATAATTCCGAACAAAAAAAACATTTATTATTTATTTATTGTTTATCATTATTTTATTCAATGATGGTCGAAAAAAAATTTGAATCGAGAGACCTAAACCGAAAATCCAAAGAGAAAACCTAAAGAGAAACTAAGAGAATATTTCTATGATATCCATTGAAATGAATTATAAGCGTAGAAAAATTTCGATAGGTATTTTTATTTACTAATTATTTATAACTTTATAAGAGAATAGCTTTACATTAAGTTGATGTATAACAGATAATTTTTGCATGTTTAATCATCATAAAAACGTACGCATAAATATGTTTCAAAAACATAAATGAAATATTTCAAAAATTGTTACAGAAATAAAATACAAATCGGTCTCAGAAAATTTCTGATACAGCTTTTAGACAGGTTTTTTTTACATTACATATACAACATAATAATGTTATGTTTTAGATATTATTTATATTGTAAGAAAAAAATAAAGTTTGTAAAAAGTTTTTTTAATTATAATAAGTAAGGCCCGGATTTTGATGACATTTGCATTTTTTTGCATTTTTTGAATTTTTGGACATNATACTTGTTAATTTGTTCAATGATGGTCGAAAAAAAATTTGAATCGAGAGACCTAAACCTAAAAACCTAAGAGAAAACCTAAAGGGAAACTTAAGATAATATTTCTATAATATCCATCAAAATGAATTATAAGCGTAGACAAATTTCGATAGGTATTTTTATTTACTAATTATTTATAACTTTATCAAAGAATAGCTTTACATTAAGTTGGGGTCTAACAGATAATTTTTCCATGTTTAATCATCATAAAAACATATAAATATGTTTCAAAAGCATAAATAAAATATTTTAAAAATTGTTACGGAAACAAAATAAAAATCGGTTTCATAAATTTTCTGAGACAGGCTTTAGACAGGTTTTTTTTATATTACATATACAACATAATAATGTTATGTTTTTGATATTATTTATATTGTAAGAAAAAATAAAGTCTGCAAAAGGTTTTTTAATTATAATAGGGTATATTTTGCTGATTTTTTTATTTGTTACAGAATATAATTAGATTTTTCAATTAATCGATGCTTTCATTAAAGTAAACTCAAATGTACGGGAATTTATCATTTAAACCATTCCTCTTGATTAAAGAGCGTTCTTTGCATGTCAAGACAATCTGAGTATGCATGCCAAATGAATTAGAGAATGTAATCTTAGGCAACTTTCACGTAATGATCATCTGTAACAGAAAAGATATTTGCTTTCATTGAATAAATTTACTGAATTGCCCTATTACCTGACCGTCAACACCATATTAACATTTATGGACATGTATTAAACATTTAACTAGGATTTGTTTAACATTCCGAACAGTAAAGATATTCTATGATCTCTGCATTTGCAGAGATTTCAGATCAATTTAGCACGTGCGGATAGCTTATACTAACTGTTATTTCTCAAAACACATGATTGAAAAAGGTTACATATTATAAAATGGAACATATAAATTTGAATATTTTTATTATGGAACTGGAATTCGATCATAATTAAAAGATAGTGGCTTTCTAACTGTGTACTATTTCTGATTCAGTTAACCGTATTTGAATAAATCATACTAACTGTTATTTTTCTCGGCCCAGCAATGAATAGGAACAGGAGCGTATTATTGGATCATATAAATGGATCATATAAATGGATCATATAAATCTGATTATTTAATTTTTAGAGCTACAGTTTGATGATATTTATAACCTTGATAGCTCAGTGGTTAAGGCACTAAGCTGTCATTCTGTAGAATTGAGGTTCGATCCCCAGTGGCGGCTTGAAGTCCACCTAGATCGTTTGTTGCCAGCTTGTCTGGGAAGTAAAGGTGGCCAATGCGCAGTGATAATCATATTGCTGCAATCATGACATCGGTCACGAAATTTTGGTGCCTTACCCTCCAGAAACGGCCACTCACAACGGCCTGTTGCGGGAATGCTTTGCTTTTTATTTGATGATAATTAAAAGATTAAGGCTTTCCAACTGTGTACAAATTCTAATTCAGTTAATCACATTTGAATAATTCATACTAACTGTTATTTTTCCTGATAATGATTAGGAAAGGGTGGGCATTATTAAATATAACATATAAATCTGATTATTCAAATTTTAAAGCTGGAATTTGATGATGATTAAGTAATTGAGGCTTTCCAACTCTTACAGAGATTCTAATTCATTTAATCATATTTGAATAACTCATACTGACTTTTATTTTCCTGACAATGATTAGAAAAAGATGCCCGTCATTAAAAAATATGAGTAATAGATCGTTGCTTTTGCGCAAAAATACTTCAGTTAGGCATATTTGAATAACTCATACTAAATGTTATTTTCCTTAAAATGATAAAGAAAGGATGCATTTTATAAAATGAAACATATAACTTAGATTATTCATATTTTAGAGCTGGAATTCGATGATGATTAAAAGAGCGAGTATTTCTAACTGTGCAGAGATTCTAATCCACTTAATCATTTTTGAATAACTCATACTAACTTTTATTTTTCTGACAATGATTAGAAAAAGATGCGTGTTATTAAAGGAAATATATAAATTTGATTGTTCACTCTTTAGGACTAGAATTCGGTGATGATTAATAGATCATGACTTTGCACCTCTGCACTTATTCTAATTCAATTAATGATATTGGGATAATTCAATTAAACTGTTATTTTCCATGTATTGATTAGAAAGAAAAAAAACATGCTTTCAAACGACACGTAAATTATTTATATTTTAGATCTCTTTAGTATTCTTAGAAATATTGGTATGAAATTGAGCTATAACATTTCGTTCCTTGAATTCTCAATAAGGACATATTTTGTTCCAACTTCAAAATGTGCTTAAATTGAATCCTGTATTCGTCCATGTTGTACCATAATATTAAGTAATATAGTTTAAAGTGATTTCGCTAACACCATAGTATTATGGTTCAATATGGTACTATATTATACAGTTAGAATATTCAATCCAAAAGTTACAGAAAAATTAACTGTACATAGTCTTTCAATCAAATTTTTCGTAAACCTTATGGTAAGGAACATTTTTTTACTTTAACGGATCGAAATCGCTTATTAGTGGTATGGATAAAAAACCGTGAATTCAAAGCTATAAGGGTTTTTAGCCAAGCTCAACTGGCATCGTTTCAAAACCGAATGATATGTGCGGTTGATATGTGTTTTGTCAAATGAACCATGAATGTGGCTCAATTAGTTTATTTAGTGGTGCCATCTATCGTGAAAAAGGAAAATAACAGTAGCTGTTTTTAATATATATCTTTATAATACACCTCGCAATTAATGCTATTAAATACTAAGTAAATGTATGTTAAAAATATAGTAGGTAAAAATAAAGTTGGACTTAAAGAGAAGTTGAAAATTGAATATTAAAAAAACTTCAAAGTTTAGTCAAGGAAGGGAAATTGTTCAGATATTTGTACACCCTCTTTGCTCATCATCGTTTCAATTGATTTCATTTAATATTTTTATTTATTTATTTTTTGTTAATTATTAATTTACAACCTTAATGGTGTACTTTTTTTTTACTTCTTTTTGACAAATATTATTTTAAAATGCATATATTAACAATGAACCATTATATTATAAGAGATTCATATATCTTATGAGAATGTCAAGCTAGTGCAGAAATCCTAATGTTATTAAAGTTTGCATGAATATGTCTAAGAATTTTGATTAAGATGCATTCATATATCTTTTTTTTTCTTTCATTTTCTCAAAAAATGTCTCACCTTTGAAAAATTTTGAAGTAAAAAGTAAAAAGTGAGAAATTTATTATAAATTTAAAAAACAGTAATAAATCACGAAAATAGATTAAACTAAAAAAACTTATTTGCAAACTTGACATTTAATTAAGAATTTGTTTTCCAACAAGTGAGATCACAGACGGATTTAATCCTATTCATCAATCAGAAATTATTTGCTTTCGACGTTTAATGCGATAAAAGTTAAAATAATATTTTTTCCTTGGAAAATAAATTATCTAAGAACATTAATAAATTCATTTTGTTACACACGGAAAGAAAAGTTTAAAAAAACATTTAGAAAAGTTTTTAAAAAAAACATGTTAAATTTAAAATTAATAAAATATATAATTATTGATAGTATGTTTTTTTAATATTTCGCTCCTTACGCAAAGTTTATGAACTATTAGTCTTACATCATAATTACATGCTGCAGTCATTAGTTAACAAGTTTATTAAAAAAAGCTTATATCCTAAATTATGTTCCTGCCAGATATTAAAAAGTTTTGAAAATTGTTTAATTATTCACCTTAGTTCTAATTATCAAATTGTATCTGAACTTTTATTAAAATCAGACACGATGTAAAAAATAACATATAAATTATTGCCTTAAAATACATTCAAATAAACTTTTAAAAAATACTTCCATAGCTAACTAATATTGGCCTTAATGTGAATTGTCTCACAAACTATGCTCTGAATTGCAGTTCATCTATTGATTTGTCCAAACACTCGCACATGATTGGTAATGGGGTACTAAACTTTCTTAATGAGGTGTTGATTTCACAAAAAGTATGTGGGACCGAAAAGACCAGATAGAGTGGCAAAATAATATAGTTAAGCCTTCTGAACAGAAACATTCCTTGCAAAAATAGACTGTTTTTGAGGTTGACAGATGTAAAAAAAACGCACCTGATGTAGAAAATGAGGGTTTTTTTTGCACCAAAAATAACCTCATTAATAAACTTCGATTTAATCCTCATTTACAACTCATAAACCAAACTCATATATAGATCAGTGATACTTTTAGTTGAGATCGAATGAAATTATTACCACCCCAACTATGCTTATTTGCTTGAAGTGTAGAAAAAATAACCTGTACACCTGAAAAACAACCTCCTTAACCTGGTTGCTAAAAAGTAGATTTCCTTCAACTTCAAAAATGAATGAAACAACTTCATACACCTTGACTCTACACCTTGGAAGGTTGAATTTGAAAGGTTGTTTAAGAAATCAACTTCAAATAAACCTCAAACTAACATTAATACTTCAAATAAACCTCAAAAATACCTTAAATTTCGTAAGGGATAAAAAAAAACTCAGTGGCTCGACAACCCATAGAGGGCCGAGGCCTACTGTGCCCATCTCAGTTTAATCTTTGGACTCTAGAGTGCAAGAGCAATGTAGTTGTGTGGTCAGCACTACGCGGAACCCCCAGCGTTTAGTTCCCAAACATGTTAGGTACTCAATTTATCTACCTACTGAAAGGATGAAAGGCTGAGTCAACCTTTTCCGGCCCGAGGATCGAACCAAGGACCTGTTGCACGACAGCGCGAAGCGCTAACACTCAGCCACCGGGATGGTTCAAATGATGGTTCTTCCGGTATGGTTGTAAAGGATGGTTTAAATTAAAATCTTATTAAAATTGAACCAAATTTTCTTGATCACATGCTTTGAGGTGTTAATATTATTGTTCAACGATGAACTGCGTCTTACGAGTGGCAAATACCAAACGAGTGGCAAACGACGAGTGGCAAACACACCACATAATCAAAACATTTAGATTTGTAATTTAATTATCCAAAATAATTGTTTGTTTTTCTAATAAACTGAGCAATTCTAAAATTTCCTTAGCATCCATTATTATTCCTGTTTTGATTTATTTATGTTTATGATAATGAGATCTAACTATATGCATTCAAGTTTATTTGAATGAAACATGAAACTGCTATATTAAGTATTTATAATTGTATTTTATCCGTTTATCTTAAACTTGTAAATAGTACGTGACGTATTGACAATTCCTTTACTTAATAGAATAGCAAATAATTATACTTTATTTTTTAATTTCATAATTATACTTCAATTATTTAGCAGCGAATGCATAAACTTTAATGCTTGTGTTCACTGAGTTTACTTAAAATTAGATTTAAATGAACAGAAAATACTAGAAATAGCCTTATATTTTTAATTAAGGCAAAAGTTATTGTAAGATAAAGTAAGAAATTAAATATATTCATAAAACTATTTCAAACAAGATAGGATCAATTCCTTCATAAATGAAAGAATACGGACTCACTAAAAGAGCATAAAAAAATTTAAGCCGTAATAAAACCGAAATTTCTTACTTTGAGAACACAAAAAAAGTGTCTGTTACGCACAAGAAAACCTAAATAATAGTACTTTTTTTATTTTCTGAGTAACTTTAAAAGCTTGGAAATCACCAGCAATCTCATTTAGAAGTCGGGTGTAAATTTCCCAACTCGCTCAGAAATTTGATTAAACTTCTCGCGTAACATTAAGTGATGCGTGAAATCATGTTTGCTCTCATATCCCCCCGGTTGCTGAAGAAAAGATTCTTTCATTTTGTGAGAGAATACATACACTATGCCTTGGATTCTCACACAATGCACTGGGGTGATGTAAAGTTTTAATTTATATGTAAGACCTTTTGTTTTATTTAACGCAGATACCGAGATAGTTATAAAGTACTAATTCCTTCAGGAATTGTTTATATTCAATGTGCGAAAAATAAAATCAAAGCGTTTAACCTCCTGAGATCTAAGCTGTAAATAGTGGCGGAATATAGAATTTTTATTTAGAACTATATAGATCAATATATAGAAAGATATTTAATTTTTCTACCCTGTCAGAAATTTCACTGAAAAATGGTTAAATAACAATTTATTTGATTGTTACGTTACCATATTTAGGCAAAATAGTTGAATAACCATAAATGCGAATGTGAGAAAAAGCGTTTAGTAACTACTTTCACTTAATGGAGTTAAACAACAAGAATTTTATAGCACCAACTAAGGTCACCTAATGACTCCACTTGATTCCTAGCAGTTGGGTACATACCATACTATACGAAAAGGCTAATCGGTCAACCTCATGACCGAGAGAAAAGGGGTTCGAATCCCGGCGTTGACAACACAATATTTCCTCCATTCCCTTCAACATATGAAGAGTAGCCCGTGTCTTGCACTCCCCAGTTTGTGACCCTAGGAAAATGGAATTCGATTCTCTCATTCACACATAGATGGCAGCACTATAAATCTGTTTAACACAAAAAAGTTCCCATCTCTAACAATCTGTACACAACACAACTCGTATATTAAACACAACCCGACAACAACTTAACTCTAATGCCCATTAACTAACAAAAAATATTGCTCCAATGTCAAGTTAAATGTCTTTTATACGGTTTTGAAACCATGCTAGTTGTAAATTATTAAAACACCTTAATAGTTTTATATTTATTGTTTTATAACCATACCGTTGTAAACGGTTTCAAAATCGTAGAGGTAAAAATGTTCTTCATTGTAAGCTTTGCTGTTAATTGGATGGACGGACTGCTGCCAGTTATTTTACGGTAATTTTGGAATGAAAGTTTTAACAGTATATGTTAAATTTATACTCAACTCATTGCATGCACTAAGCGATATATATATATTCATTTTATCTTGAATTCTTCCACAGAACACTGGGGGGATTTAAATATATAATTTATACGAAATACCTTTAATTTTGTTTTTGATGAGACTACTTGATGAACTTTAGATGAAACTACATGATTTTATCTAAATAAAAGTTGCAAGATTTATTAATTAAAACCAAAATGATTCATCCTGTACCGTGTGTAGGTAGGCGAAAAGTCGCCAAGTTTCTAATGAATTCTCCGCAATCTCATTTTATAATGCATCTAGAGCCTCGAATTTTCGTCAAGGTAGATAAAACTTTCAACGCCAAAAGCATAGCCAGGACCACCAAAATAGTCTAAAGTTGGCGATTGTCTCTCAGTCAATGAGAGCTGTTTTTCTTTGCCTGTAAATTGTTTTTGTGTGTTGTTATAAAGCGCGTAAATTTGCTAGGATAAATATTACTTTTGGGAAAATACTGCCCACTAAATAAAAACTAATTTCAGTCAAAAACATACAAAACATGCGTAATTTTATCCATAAGACATGTGTCATGATTTAGAGTGTTATGGTTTAGTTTTGTGTTGAAATAACACTAAATAATACTTTATTTCTTCTTAGCTTTTAATAAATAATATTTCACTCTTTCATCAGTGTTTTTCGTCATTTTTTATTACGTAAAAAAGTGATTCTTGAATAATCATAGATAAAAGTAATTCTTAAATAATGTTGTTTTTTTTCCAAAATGGGATTTACATGTTGAGTACAAAGGTTCTTCCTTTTTACTTAATAAAGGAACAATCTTTTCTTTTTAGAAAACCAAGAATAACCATACTCTTCAGTTAAATAGAAATCACATTGTAATGTTTTTGATATGAATAATAAATTTTTGCACCGAAAAAAGTTGCAAAGTAGCATATTTGTCATGTCATTTCGAAGCATTTTGCTGCATCCCCCCAACTACAGCCAAATTAACATCATGGTTTCATGCTGTATGGATTGCATTTAGATATTGAAAAACAATTAATTATTATCATGTTTTACCAGCGCATAAATTTGACATAGGAATAGTTCTTTTTTTTAATCAAAATATCAACTTGATAGCGTAAAATAAATTATTTCAACAATATTTGCAAAAATTGTTAATATAATTGCATTTATTGGAACACAAACATAAAAATGAACATTTGTTGCTAAGATTTTTCTTAAAATTATATTATTAAAAAAAATAATAAGATACTAATATAAAAAGCTATTATCAAACAAATTTATAAAATTATGCAAATGAAATCTTCGTGTAAAACGGGAGAAAAGCAAGTCAATCAGATAAAAAATTAGCTCATCAATGTTTTGCATTTATTACATTTTAGGCAGGATTAAAAATGCTCTCAATTTTAGCTATTTTTCATTAAAGTTTATAACTGAATTTATGAAATTTATTTTTTTTAAAAAAATCAAATAATTATTATCTTATATTAAATTATTTTACGATTTTTCATTAACATGATTTCATTTTATAATTTTTTCATTAAAACAGTTTTGGATGAAATCTTTCAATCAAGACAAGTTTGTGCAATTCAGCCCGAATAAGACATAGCGTCTGATGAAAATATAGGTTTTAATTATTTCCTCATCGTTACAAGGGAAATTTATTTACATGTTATTACAAGACTGAAATTATCGTCAATAAATTAAGCATAATCCGAATTACTAAAACGCATAAAACATAACTGGAACTGTGTGACAGATGAGAATTCATGTTTTAAAAAAGGTGGTATTAATTTGCTATTAGCAGGATTAATGTCACAATTTTAATTACCAAATAATTATTTGAAATTTTCACCACTTTCCGACTAGCCGGAATGCTATAATTTAAACTGAAATTCTGTTCCTGATTATAATACCAATTGCATTCCTAAATAGTTCATGAAAAATATTACACAATCAATATTTCGACTTCCTTATGTACTTAAAAAGTAACTAAAAATATTTAAGAAATTAATAAAATAACTTAAATAATGAAAACTATCTTTCTCAAGTATACTAAGAGAACAATAAACTTTTGAAACGTATACTTCTTAATGAACTTTCAAAACTACCGAAAATTCTTCCCAGTTCTTTCAAATGTCGTATACTTTACTTTTAGTTAAGACAAAAATCTGACCAAGATATCTGAGTTTCAATGTATCTGGTCATTTTTTTCTCCTATTAATCTACTTAAAAATCTTATTTTTTAACAAAAGTTTTTTGGGTAATTTTTCTTATTATTATATTATAAATTGTACGAAAAAAAGTATTTTAACTAAAACAAATTCCTGGTGCCTCAGTTCTCACTTGTAACTGATAAAAAATGTAAATTTTAGGAACTGCAACTCTGAAAACTTTTCCCACTTTTGAAAATGTTGAACTTGCCTCGCATCTACTTTTTCTTATTCTGTCAATTCCACGCATGCCCTGTCTACACTCACATTTGTTCATTTCAAACGATTTTTCAGGGTCTGGCCAATGGCTTAGTTCAATACAGATTGCGTCACGTTGTTCGGAGACCCCTCGCACACCCCCAACTTCTATGTGGATCGTCTGCCAGGGAAACCCCGATTCACTTGCAAGATTGCAATGGCAGTAGAACGTTCTAAATTCTAAGTGATGCCTTAGTAGAGATAAAATGACTGATATAAATTTGGTTAGTTTTGCACTTGTTTTTAACGAAAAATTGCTGAAAAACGAACAAATAAAAATAGATAAATATACTTCGCACTCACAACGAATTCTTAATTTTATGCATAATTAATTATAAGATGAAAAGAGTAAAGTTGCAGAGATGATACTTGAGTCTTATTTCATGAGGTAAGATTTTTAATTAATTGATTGAATTTGTGTTAGTAATTTATAAAGCAGTCACTGAATTCGGAGAAAATAACATTTTTAAGTGATAAAAACATTGCAATTTGGAATATTTAAAAAATATTTAGTTGAATTGCATTTTTACTGATAAATATGCAATATTTGTTAATTCATTTCTTGCAGTTTAAAGAATTTTTAAACTAGTGCAGCTCCAAGAATCGTATAATACAATTATGAATTTAATGTCAATATTGTAGAATGTAAGCAGAATAAACGGTTCATATAGCTCTAATTCTCCTGAGGAAAAAATCTATCGTAACAAACAGTTGAAAAACCCCACATTTCTTCTATTAAAAAGGATGATCGTAATAATTTTTCATTAAGCTACAAATACATTTAACAAAAACTTGTTTTTATATAGTAAAACTTGCATAGCAAAACTTGTATTTATAGATATAGTACAAATAAATAGCGATTTCTTATTCATGCAATTAATTTATTTTTAAGATGAAAAAAGAAACATTGTAGATATGATACTTGAGTTTTATTTCATCGGGTAAGACATTTAATTCATTAATTTTATTTATATTATTAATTCATTATGCATTCACTGAATTCTTAAAAATAGTACATAAATTTATATATAATTAATAATAATAGTATAACTAATTAATAGCATAAATAATTAATAGTATTTAATAGTACTGGAAAAAATAGTATTTAAGAGGAAAAAAAAACTTTGCAATCTATAATATTCTAGTTTTTTCACGCAAATAATTTATTCGCTTATTATTCGGAGAGATAAATCTGCTGAAATTTTAATGCCATATTATTTTAAAATTATTGTTATTGTATATTGTTACTATTACATAAATTATGAATTTAAAGAAAATATTTTAAAAAATAATCGCAACAAACAGTTCAAAAAGCACCTATTCATCAGACGAAGAAAGAATAAGATGCCAGCAAACAATTCATAAAGCTGCAATTCTTTTGACAAAAACGAAAAGAAATCGTAAATATAGCTCTTTTAAAATTGAAAAGTGAAATGATCGCAATGAACAATGCATGAAACTGGTAATATTTTCCTTAATTTTGTTAGCATTATAATCTGTCATATAATTATAGCTACTTGTCATAGTATATACTACTTGTGATAGCATTATAACTTATAATTTGTCCAGAAAATTAAAGAGCATGCAATATTAAATAGAAAAAAAACACACACTGCAATTCATATAAATATAGTGTTTCAAATTATTTAACATGAATTTTAATTAAACAAAAATTGTAAAATTTTCAATGCGAGATCCAAAATCAATTTTTTTTTTACATCAGTATAGCTCTAAGAACCTTATAATTTGAAAATTTATTTAATGTTAATAGTTTAGGATTTGCTCATGAAAAGAATTATTAAGGCTGTACAGCTTCTAATACACGCAACTTAGTAGCAATATTCATAACGTTTAAATTATTTCATATAAAAAAGAAATGAAAAGAAAACCGCTGGAATACAATGAAAAGAAATGAAATTGAACTTAACTATTGCATAATGTTGAAATGCTTTTGACAAACACAATTATCCTTTACATTAATTTATTTTTTCCCAAATACTCTCATTATTAAAACCTTTTAAATTCCACTTAAATATTTACTTTTATGCTCATATATATATAATTTTTTAGTTATTCAAATTAAATTGCCTAAAAGTACTTTATATTGCGAAAATGTTTGCATATATATTTATTTTAGTTTCTGAATATATTTTCAATCACTGAAATTATTTTAGCAATGCTATAAATTAAAATAAAATAAATAAAAAAAAATTATTTGCAATTTCGGATTTTTTTCTCGTCTACTTAAATGGATTTTAATTTTTTTAAAAATAAAATTAGACTTTACCAATAATATAATTTTCTATAGACATTATACTGCGTTTAATTATAAACAAAATCTTCACATTTAAAAATATGGGATCACATTATTAACTTGCTTTCATATTCTAAAAATTATTATAATAACAACTACTCGAACTGACACGTTTTTAAAATATATAATGGCAATATTTTGTTCCTGTCAAGATTTTCGCATAGAATTCGAAATGAATAAATAGATTTGCAGTTTATAATGATGCATTTCGTGTTTATTTTTTAAAAGAATAAACATATTTATAACAGACAATTTTATTCTAAGAAAAAAGAATAAAAAAATAGATTCACGGTTATAATGATTTGAAAACGGAATTAGTGCTTTGTAAAGAGTGCGTGTTATGTATTTTTAATTTCGTTGTTTTGAAAAACACGAGTTTCTATCTGCATATTAATTAGATAAAACATAAAGGTGTATTCTTTCGCTAAATAAATTCGGCTCGTTACTCGTATTTCGAAATTAGTTTCAATATTAATGATTGAATAAAAAAAGCGAAAGAACATTTAAGAAATAAAATACTATTTGCAGCATTTCAAGAAAAGATTAGCTAACTTTCAAATATGTTTTATAAATCTCTAGATGCGTCTATTACTGTTATTCTTATTGATCCCGTTTAACATAAACATACAGCTTGATTAAAAACTTCACTTAGCTTCAAAAAATATTACATTTTTTTATTTGTTTCACTCTTGTTTACCGTAGTTTTTCTAGTCTTGTTTTTCATCTTTATATTCCTTTTCCCATTGGCATTTTTAAAGTATGTATTTCAAATCACTTCTTTCCCTCATTTACGTCTGACAAGTCATGAGAATGTGCCCTTATTTTTGAGCTCTTGATTAATGTATACTTTTTTTTACCATCTTTATATTTTTGGTAACAAGTTTTTATCAAGCATATCTTATTTCTCAATTTCTCGGGATTATTTATTTAACTCAAAAATTTTCACTGATTTTTACCACAAGTTATCTTCTCTTAAAATGTTTCTTGTAAACAGTTTTTAAGTACTATTAATATAAATATTTTGAAACAGTGCTAAACACTTTTTAAATTGTGTTAAGTTTTTAAAACTACTATCATAGATACTGTTCAGATATTACAACCAGTTATGAAATACTTGTTGCTTTTCATATGTTTAGTAAACTAATAATAATCTTTATGAATGTAAGTTTCAAAAATATGAACAAATTTTAAACTAATAGTATACCGTTTTTGGCTCAGTACAGCATTTAGTAATAATTTTTTAAAGTATTTAATAAATTTATTAAATATTAATTAACAAATTTGATGGATATAAGTAAAGTTTATTAAATATTGTTAGATTTTAAGGACCCTCTGGTTTAAAATTTCTAGAAATTGTTTTAAATGCTTTTGGTTTAAGGAATTTGGTGCATGTTTATATTCGGTGCATGATTCGGTAATGCTTGTAATGAACATTTATTGTAACACCGTATACATAACAAAAATTACAAAGAAACATTGACCTTAAAACAATATTTTACACCTAGTCAATTGTGCTTATCAAAAATTTTTAGCAGATAAATTATCTTTTGATGTATTGTTAAAAACTATATTATTTATAGCACTATTTCGGAATTTTCAACATAAAGCTTTTCTAGACTTTCAAGGAATTTAAATTTTTAATATTAAGCTTATTATAGGTTCTTAAAATAATCATAAGTAATTGCGAGTTTTTAGTATAAAACTAACTTACAGAAGTAAGTTTTATATTAAAATGTATACCCTTTATCAGCTTACATTCATGTAACTTTTTTGAGTTGTTACCAAGTTTTTAATCTACACAACATGTGTAGATTAAAAACTTGACTCAAATTCTTTTACGTAAAACTTAATGTAGAACATATGATATAAAATTTTAATACATTACTTGTGCAAAAAGTTCATTTTTTTAATGATAGGATTTTTACTCACTGTTTGACTCAATCTTCACTCAAATTTCACTGTTAGAATTTTTATTCAAAATTTATGGTAAAATAACCAGCAGTCTGTCCATCCAATAACGTTTACCCTAAATAACATATTTTACTAAATCGGCATTGAAATCGTTTACAACTTATATAGTTATAAGACTATGAATACAAAACTATGCGTTTTTTTTTTAACCATTTAGAACTAGTATGGTTTAAAAACAGTAAAAAGAGAGACTATAATATATTTGAGTCTTAGGAAGAAAAATAAAAGATTATTTCAGGTGTAAAATGTTGAATTATTGTTTTACATTGATTGATAATATAAAAATCACATTTATTTATTTTTATTCATGTCTTTTTCAATATCAGTCAATATTCTAGTATTTAAAAAATTCATCTTTTTAAAATTTTTAAATATTATATTAAATTTATAATACATATTTTTTCTCTTTTGAACAAACACAATAAACTGATAGATAACGATTATTTTTATTTAAAAAATTTTAAAACCTTGTTTACAATTATTTATTAGTCAATGCTTATATTTAATGCGCTAATGTTTTCCGTAAACAACATTTTTTACCTTTACGGTTTTGAGAACGTTTACAATAATATGGTAAAAAAAAATATGAATATAAAACTAAATGGTTTTTTAACGGTTTACAACTAACATGGTTTCAAAACCCCAAAAGGGAAATTTAACTTAACATTCGAGACAGTTTAGCAGCTTTATGGTGCTGCCATCTATGCGTGAATGATAATATAATATTAAAACAATCCAGAGTCACTCATTGGGGAGTGCAGGATACAAGAAAATCTTCATGCGCAGAGGGGAATTGAGGAAATATTGAGGTGTCAACACAGGGAATCGAACCATTGTTCTGTTGGTCATTAGACTCATAAATTAATCTTCTCGGCTATGATATGTACGCAGCTGCAAGGAACTAACTAGAGTCATTAGGTGGACATTCTAGTTGTTTAACCATATTAGCTGAAAACATTTAACAAACGGTTTTTCGCACAGTGAGCACTATGAATGCCATCTTATTTATAGTTATTTAACTGTTTTGTTATAAAATGGTTAAATAACATTGAAATAAATTAATATTTTTAACCATTTTTTCGGAGAACTTTCAAGCTGTTCTAAAGCAGTGTTCTTTTCTTCCTTAAATTTTTAAACGGTTAATTACTATTAATTCGCATCTGAGTCTAATCAGAGCTGTGTTTTTGGGCCGAGTTGATAAATTTCAAAACCCTAATCATTCTGTAAGATTTAGAAAATAAAGTTTTTTTAATTAAATATAAATTCGGACGAGAGGAATTTATGGATTTTTCCTGCTCATTTCAACTATTTACTTCAACAGCAATCTTATTTTTTTGAAATTTTAATTTATAAAATCTGATTTCGTTCATTATGTTTCTCCTAAGTTGGAATTCAATCATGTATTTTTGAAAGGATCTTAATTAGCAATCATAATTACAGAAGCGTTGAAAAATATTAAAATGAAAATATTTATTTTAAATGTAATATTTTCTTAGTTCTTATGGTCTTTTTAAGCAACATGAACGTTATATTTGCCACACATGTACTTTAACTTTTCTTAGAACTGCATAATACTTTATTAAAGGTTACACCAGCTGTAAGTAATACTTATAAGGATTTACAGGAGGGTTAAATTTAAATTTATCCATATAGAATCAGCTTTGGTAGATGGATGTCGGTGAATAGTATGGGACCAGGATAATAAAGAATCTGCCATAAAGAAGCTAGATAAAATTTTGTCCACAATGCGTGAAAAAGTAGAGAAAATACAAATCGATACGCAAAACTTTTGTTCATAACATATGCTCAAAGCACTTTTATATTTTCACAAAGCACGTGTTATAAAAGCAGGTCAAACCATATCACGTCAAATAATTGCTTCAGGATCTATTGCAACCACGTGAAGTGCTTTGCTTGCTTTCCATTCTATTTCATTTGCAAATTACTTCCTCTTCCTGGCAGCACTTCTCAATTACTCCCACCACTTCAATTGGATAACAATCCTTTTCACAGTCTGGTTCGACATTGAGTCCTTTATGTAAGCCTTTCAAATATCGATATTCTTGCTATTTTAACACTGCCGTTCTCATTTCATTAAATTTGATCAGAAGACTTATTTATGGTAATACGACTACCAATGTTCCACTCAACCTTGTTGTTTTGAACTCAGTTCAAAAGACAAGGAGGGATACGGTTTATGCTTTGGATAAACTAGCCTTCGAGGAGGACTTTTCTGATTGAACTAACTTGAATTTGCATTACGTAGGGTGAAAAAGCACAAACATTTCCCATGGCTAGTCATTGTTTCAGAAAAACACTTACGCATAATCCGTTTTCCTTTGGGGATATTTTGTTTCAGAAATGCGGTCTATACGTGCAAGGAACATAAGTAAAATCAACTTTCCGTTACTGGGATTTGAACTTAGGCCACCTGATCTGGAAACAGGAGCTATATCCCCAGAGCTATTGCGAATCGCTATCATATATAATGAATAACTTTACCGATAATTCAAGTCTTACGTCCATACCATCTAGAACGGAGCAGAATGATTTTATCTCCTTTCTTGAACATAAAATGAGCCCTCTACCAGTCAAAATGAAACTTACCGTACCAAGTATCCATATTCCTTAACCAGAACACTCTCTAGGTTGGAAGAGATTGGACTATCGGTTGATCTAGTTTTACGAAATTTACATTGGCCTAAACAAAGTACATTTAATTATTAACACCTTGGTAATGCAAATCCTCCTGAATTATTTCATTTTTATTAATTTTCATTTTTATTAATTCATTAAATTTTATTAATCATTTGCATTAATTAATAAAAAAATGAGAAGGCAACGAATAATTTATACTTCCTCGGCAATCCAATATTTTTTTAGCATTATCCCAACATTAATTGGCAAAAAATTGTTGAGTAAACAGGAACACTCAAGCGAAAACTGATCCTTTTGTAAGAGAAATATAGTTTTTATAGGATAAAACAAAAGACAATGTAATCAATAGAATACATTCCAGACGGATGAAGCCAATATAATTTGTGATAATCCATCATTTGTTAAACCACAATGATTGATTGCATTTGGGTCGCATAGATTGTCCCTAAGGTGCTGTCCTCAAAAATTACCCACCTATTGATTCTTTCTTCATTTTCTATTTTTAATCTACAGCTAGAAAAGAATCATTTGTCTTTTACTCTTTTAATTCAATATAAATTGATTTTTCATAAATATTTGATCCTCCTTAGAATATGAAAGATTTTTACCCGTATTGGCACATTTAGGTACAATTAATGAAATCATATTCTTTAAAAAATTCATGTACAGAAATTAAAAATCTAGTTATGTTTTGTGTTAAATGACGTAAAACATACATAAGTGAACCACTTACACTGCTTGTTTTGCTTGCCTTAGTGGTCAACTTATTAAAGAGGGTTAGTTATTGTTTATTTTATCCTTCTTATATCAAGTTATTGTGATTTAACACCAATCAAAATATAAATAAATGTTATCGAACTTATTTCAACATTAATTTAAAATTTAAGTTAATGAATATCCCATATATCTTAGAACAGGAGGTTAATTAAACAACAAATAAAATTTTTTTTCTTAAACTTAGTATAGCTGATAAGTACTATTAAAAAAAATAATCATAATTTGTTAATGTTGCATCTCAGTTATTTATTATAAACTAGCCGCCAGTTGCGACTGTCCAGTTCGCTTACACGAATACAGCACTTTACGGTTCCACAATGCTTTGCCGCCTTCATTAAGCCACCACTTCACTGCTCCGCATTGATACTGTTATATTCGGCAGCATTGCTCTAATTCTATGGCATTGCTATTTTGGAATCAATCAAAAAAATTTCAAAAATAAATAAGGATGATTTGTTTGTGTTGTATCTCAGTTATTCATTATAAACTAACTACCTGCAAGAACTAGCTAGTTGGCCTACACGAATACAGTTAATAAGGTGGCCACAAAATTTTTATTTAAGATATTTGGTGCAAAAATAATTATAATTATTCTAATTAAATTTAACCTTGCTAAGACAATTATATCAAATATAGAATACAACTCAAGGTCCTTTAATCAAGCTAATGTTAAACCTGACTAATTAGTATACCACACGTGGTGGTAAGCCTTAAAGAATATTAGTGGTAAGTACAACGCATTGAAAATATCTCTGGAAAGAAAAAACAATAAAAATTTTGAATAATATGGCTAGAGTAAAATTCAGAAAATAATAATCAACAAAGGAAAAACGACAAATAAAGAATAACTTACAGAATTCACTTTATTCCATAACAATAATTTTGAAGGTCCACAGCACTATAAAAATATCAAAATCGATGAATGGGATTAAAACATAATTAAATTGGTTATCTGATTTACAGATATTTCAATTAATGAAGTGGATGATCAAAGATGATGGAATGCATTACTAGTTGCAAAAAATTCAGGCATTTTTATTTCATTCCATTAGCAACAGGCACAAACACACACCGGAGCCCCGGTCACCTCTTTTTATCCTTTCAGAACCACATATGCCGTCTCAAATTACTTGCAAACAACGCTACAACTAAACGTTGCCATCCTCACTTACAAACTTAAATATAGGACGAACAAAATAGGACGAACCTGTCCTATTCCACGCGAATTTCCATAGGTAGCGCTCTCTACACGGCTTGTAGTCCAATCTCCTACCGGCTGGGATTCAGCACCCAATCTGGGATTGTGCACCTTATGTAGATTTTAGTTCTTCAATATATTTCGTGGCAAGTGGTATTTTTCAAAGTTCGTGTAAGTTGAAGAAGTATACAACAATAAAATAGTATAGTAAAATGCCTTAAAAGAATTAATGTTACCAGTGTAACATCTCAGTTCGTGTAAATTGAAGAAGTATACAACAATAAAATAGTATAGTAAAATGCCTTAAAAGAATTAATGTTACCAGTGTAACATCTCAGTTCGTGTAAGTTGAAGAAGTATACAACAATAAAATAGTATAGTAAAATGTTTGCCGCCTTCATGAAGCCACCCCTTCGCTGCTCCGCATTGATACTGTTACATTCGGCAGCATTGCTATTCTAGAAACAATCAAAAGTGATGGGATAAAAATCTTGCCCGCACTCGCTCTTTGCGTCCCCCGTATTCCATTCAACACGAACTTAGAGCTTCAAAGTTCCACACTGTCCCTGCTACCTTCGGAATTAATGTGAGTTCATACATTTATATATGAAGAGAAAGAAGGAGTTTTGTCTAAAAATTACTTAAATTTCCATATAATTGTTTTTTTTTTCCTTTTTACTTTAATATTAACATAACAAACACGGTTTTCAGTGAATATAATGAGATTTATTCCCTATTATTCGCATTTTCAGCTTAAAATATCAAAATACTTTTCAATTTAATCTCCATAAAAGGTGGTAGGAGTTACATCTGCAGTGGAAAAAAAATATCACTTGGTATTGTGGGCCTCGGACTGAAATTGGCAAATTCCCGGAGGGGTAAGACAGAGCACTCGAATTTTCCAATGTATGTGTTATTATTACTTCCCTATTCTGTGTGTTATTATATTTTGATCAGAGAAAAGGTCTCTATAGGTACACTTGGCCAGCTCTCGTTTACTAAATCACTATTGAACCAGCTGTAATGTATTCATGAAAATTGTATTCAAATTAGCAGCATTTAATAGAAGTTTTTGAATTAAAAATACATTTAGAATGGAATCTTTTGCAAAGAAAGAGATTACCGCACCTCATAAATGAGGTAAGAATAAATTATTAAGCAAATAATTCATTTAAAGGCTATTTGCATTAGTTAAAGTCGCACAAAACATGATTTACAGAAGTAAATTCTATATAGTAGCAATAGCAGTAGCGACTATCAATGTTCAGCTTTTAAGTTTTTTTTTCTTTTTTTTTTTACTGTCGTTGTACAACTGTCCCAATTTTAGGTTTACGATTACCAATGTTTAACTCCGTAGTCTTGTAATTTTTAACCCAATCCAAAAGACAAAGGAACTTCTGGATCAAGTATTGAGCGGAAGTTACTTTCGTGGAGGACTTTTCGATGGAATTAACCAGCATTTGCGTTAGACAGAGAGGAAAACTTGAAAATATACCACGGTTATCCTGACGGGGTAAGGGGACTCTAACCCATGGTCCGTCTCTCATTGAGGATATTTTACATCAGCACTCTGGTTGGCAACAGCCAAGTACTGAGTTCATATCGACCAGCTATCGCTGGGATTCGAACCCGGTTCACGCCATTGGAGGGAGAGTGCTCCATCCCCTGAATGTTTGAAAAGAAAAGTTAACTCTGAAGGTTGTTTCACCGCATGTGGTCAGCCTACCCGAAAAGTGGACAAACGACTTTTCTAGAGGTCCCTACGCATTAAAAATATTTCACACTCTTGTAATTCAGAACTTTTATAATTTTGAGCCAAATCAAGAAAACAAAGGAATTCGTGGATGAACCATTGAGGCAAAATAGCTTTCATGAAAGACTTTTGGATGTCACTATTTTTTCACCAGCATCTGCGTTACAAGGAGAGGTAAACTATGAAAACCTTCAATGGCTAGCCGGAAAGCAAGGGAATTCAAATCCATGATCTGAGGCTTTTTTATGTAAGCACTACAGTCAGTGCTAGCTGAAAGTGGAATTTGTATCTACCGGCCACGCCGCCTCTGGGATATGAACCTAGTTCACTTCATAAAGAAGGGAATGCTGTATCCTTTAATCCACCAGGACAATGATATCCGTACAAAGAGAACGAGAATACCGCATATTTCTTTAATAATTTGAGAGAAGAAGCACAGACTTTTTGTTCTTCTCCATGAAATTGTCATTTAAATTTTAATGCAATTTCTGAGTACTGTAGTCAAGAAATTACATAATTATTTCATTTCACACTGTTTAGTGCGATTCAAGCTAATAGAAATAGTTATTAATTTAAAAATAAATTAAAATTTTATTTAAAAAATTTTCTCGTTTTGAAGTTTATTTCAACTTTATAATACCTCTTACGAATTTGTAATTCATAAGGGGTATTATAAAGTTGTAACCCTTCCCTATTTCGTAAGCAAACTTATAACTGCGATGTTTGTTGACAGTTCTTGAAATTATTTTTTAAACTTAATAAGAATAAAAAAACTACTTTTATATGTAGAATTTAGCAAAAAGTTTGTTTTTGTCTTTTTTTTCTTTTTAAATGCTAATATTTTTAAAAAAATTAAAAAGCTTAGTGAACGATTCGATAATTCTGTATTTTAAGCAAAAATATTTTTATTGAAAAAACATTACATTTTGTCGTTGAAAATTTTTGACTTAAAAATAAGAACTTATTTTTCTCTGTTTCAACAAATTCTATAAATTGAGTTATTTTTAAGCAGAGTGTTAAAAAATTATTTCACAATGTAATTTAATATATTGAATCATTTGAATTTCAACGAAAATAGTATCTAAAAAAGAAACACGAATTAAAAATTCAATTCATTCTGAATTGTTAAATCAAAAAATATAAATAAAAGAAAACTTCAGTGAAAAGTTCTTATCTTGCTATTTTCTTTCTAGGCACTTGAATGCAATAATTGAATTTAAGTTTAATTACCACAAAAGACATAAATGTTAAAAAAAAAAGACTGTCATTTTAAAAAAAAGATAAGCTATAGTTAAAGTCTGACACAAATTTTTTTTTCTCGTTTCAAACCAGAATCCGAATGATTTAGTTCCAAAGGAAAACAAGAAAAAATATTAGCTATACTAATTCTTTTTATGGTAATAGTTTAAAACCAAAAGGCTATCTAAATCAAATTAATGTCCTCCATTAAAAAATGAATACTGGAACAAACTGTCTCTTAAATAATGAATTATTAAGACATATATTTTACATTTTGTTCCTCTGGTTTTTAAATTACAGCGTTTGTATTTTTTTCTCTTTTTATACAGAATGTATTTGTTTAAAAAATATTAGCAAAATCTGTTTCTATGCTTATTTCACAAACAAAAAACAGCAAAAGCAACATAAGAAACATTGGTTAAAAATTATAAACTATTATAAGCGTTGGTCAACTATTATATTATATTATTGGTCAACTATTATATAAAAAACGTTGGTTAGCTATTATAAGCTGCATTACATCGAGCAGCATTTGAAATTAGCCAAATAAACTTTAATAACTTTTTAATCGTTTTGAAACCATTTTTAATCTTATTTAGTTTTTTCTGCTACTTTTATACAATCGAAGTAATAGAAAAAAACTAAGACCTGTTAAAAAGCTAACTTTGTATTATTATCCTCTCCTCAATTTGTGCCTTGCACTCTTCAATGTCTATTACTTAACAAAAAGTCTAGCTATTATGTCCAGTTAAATTTCCTTCTTACGGGCTTGAAACCATGCTAATTGTAAATGGTTAAAAAATCGTATAAGTTTATAATTGAGGTTTTATAACCATACTAGTTCTTTTCAAAATTATAAAGATGAAAAAATGTTCTTTATCGTAAATTTTACGGTTGACCGGATTAACAGTCTGATTCCGGTTAATTTACCATAATTTTAGAATGAAAACTTTAGTAGTGTAGGTTTTTAGCATTCAATAAACTTCTTACGATTTCCTATTAAATTTCAATAATTATTTCTCTGTATTTTAACTTTTTTAAATTGGGAGGACAAGTTAAAAATTTTTTAATGATTTTGATAATCATATGATATCTATTATAATGGCCTTAATACTTTCAACATATCTTTCAGTTATTTTAATAGCTTTTATCAGTAACGATTTAATTATTTTAAATTGCCTACATTTTTTATTCTATTTTGTAATACATGCATAGTATTTAATATGTTTATTCCAGTAATATAATCTAAATTGTTTTATTTTATAGTTTTTAATTCAACAATAAGTTCGAATCATACACGGAGAAAAAATTCTTGTAAAATTACCGGTAATAAAACGGCAATATGCAGTATTTGATCCATTCATTTGTTAGTTTTTCGTTCATATGGTAATAGTTTACCGGGAATTTTTGTTTTTCAAATTTATAGTTCATATTTTTATATAATTAGTAAGAATACAAAACTGAAAGGAAATTTATCCGAATAATGTTAAGCCATGCACTAAGGTATGGTGATAAAATTATCAAATTTTATCACATATTATAAAACCATATTTTATTGTTAATTTTACCAAAATCATTATTAAAACGCTTCGATGAAAATTATTGAGTTCTTAGAGTTCCCATGGAGACAGGAACATGGTAAATTTTACCATATTCTACTATTTTCAACCATAATTTTCATTAGTGTAATCTTTTAAAGAGCAAGCAAAAAATTTAGTTTAAAAAATATCCAGTTTTTTTTTTGTTTTGATGTTTTATTATTTTTTAGTAAATTCTTTCAGTTTTTTAGGATTTCATTGAAGTTAAATTACCAGCAAACATCACTCAATATCGGTACTTGTGTATTAAACGTGCCACCCGTGTGAGCCCTTTACATATTGAAAATTAGTTCGCTCGAAATTGTTTAACTATATTTGCACGCCTTTAGTGATATAATGGCTTCATTTCAATTATTACAGACGTTACGTGGAATAATAAATCAGCATAATATCATGGATATGTCATTTTCGAGTGCAAATGTCTATGCGGGTAGTTTGACTAGAATTTCGACAATCAATGCATTGAAATTGGTGTAGACATATAGAAAATATTTTGTTCTTTTCTGTAAAAGGTGAGAATAATATTAGTAAATTATTGTTCTGAAAGATAAATAAATTACAAAATCAAAGCAAATAATGGTGAACAATTCAACTGCCTTGTTTCATACTTTCGGATAAAATTTCTGCCAAAAAAAAGATTGGAAACTAGACCATAATTGTTTTTGCTCCTAATATATATATATATATATGTAAAAAATTTAT
>NC_092204.1:13626947-13648128 GCF_043381705.1 Parasteatoda tepidariorum
AAAAAAAAGGGTGGGTGGGCTCCATCTTCCTCGTCGCTTTCTTCTACCTCGTCGTTGTCTGCGTCAGGACTCAAAACGACACCTACTCCAGTTTTTACTTCATTATAAACATATGAAAAAGGAAAAATAACGAGCATTTCTTTTCCCTCCTATACACGAGAAAGACAATCTTTGAATATAATTTTGGATGGAAAAAAAATTCTACAGAAAAGAAAAACAAAATTTTTTTAACTTCATTATTCTCAAATGAGAAGAGAAAAATCGCGAGCGTTTCTTTTCCCTCCTATGAGCGAGAGAGACATCGTTTAATATAATTCTGGATGGAGAAAAAAAAAGAATCCTTTGAAAACTTCTGGAGAAAAGAAAAATAAAATTTTTTAACTTCATTATTCTCAAATGAAAAGAGAAAATAGCGAGCATTTCCTTTACCTCCTCCTATTTCATAGAAAAACATTGTTTGAATATAATTCTGGATGAAAAAAAAATCTTTGGAAAATTTCTGCAGAAAAGAAATTTAAAATTTTTTACTTCCCAAAGGAAAAATATTTTTGGAAAAAACTCTCTAACATTCTTCGACATTATCGCAGTGATTCTGGCACATGATTACTATCTAGAAATGTTTAACTTGGGTTTCAGCATTTTGCTAAAACATTCATTTAAATCAGTAGGAAAAACACACGTATCACAATCTTATTTCTCACTAAGCTGAGTGATTTTATTTCTCCAGTTAAACCTAGGTTTGAAAAAATCCGGGGATTTTTGAAAAAACCCAACCCGCCCGGGTTTTATTGAAAAAACCCAGGGAAAATTGGGTTTTATTTGAAAAAACCCGGGGATTTTCGATTTTCGTTTTTTAAAAGCCCTTAAAGGTGCTTTTTTCATTTAGTGTTTTTAAAAAGTGCTTAATTTTCCCTTTTTAAAACTGAGATTTTTCCTTTACTATGTTGATTTTCGCTTCGAATTATGCATAAAGACGCAGTTCACATTGTTCTATTACAGATGTAAACAAACTAAGTTTTGTCTTCGGCAGACGCTTCTTCCTTTATTCGTCCGAAATAAATATTCTGCGTTCAGCAGTAAAAGCTAAATACGAAATATTTGTATGTTGCCTCTCTCATTTAGTTGCAGCAATTGCTGTTTATTTTTGAAAATATAATCTTTTTTATTTATTATAATTTTACAGTGTTAAGCATAATCTTGTATGTCTTTACAATTTAAAAACTCCTTGAAAAAGTTTTTTTGCAATAACGGACCCTATTTGCACAAATTCACAAAAGCGGACCCTGGTTGTAAGAATGTGACTTAACGTTTATTTTATATTCACAAATTACGAGTAATTTTTTCATAATTTTACAAAAACGGACCTTTCACAAAATGTCTGGACAGACCCCTGATAACTGTTTTCACCTTCTACGGTTAAACAGCCAGAGTTTTATCGCATCAACTAGACCCACCTAATGAAACCACTTAGTTTCTTGCGTATCGGTACATATTATAGCCTAGAGGGCTAACCTATCAATCACATGACCTACAGAACGGAGGTTCTAGTCCCAGCGTTGATTCCTCTATTCCCATCCGCGCATGGAAAGTTTTCAGTATCCTGCATTCTCCAAGTTGCGACCCTGGATTATTGGATTAAAATGTTTACATTCATACTTGCGTACATATAGATGACAGCACCATAAAGCTGTTTAACATAAAAAAAGTTAGGTATCTTAGGTATACAAAGATAAGTAAAACAACCAGATAAACTATATAAACCACATTTCACGGTTCATTTGATAAAACACAACTCAACCACAACGTGAATCGAATGCCCATTTTCCAGCGAAAAACCTAGCTTTAATGCCCAGCTAAATATCTTTTTACGTTTGTTAAACCATGCTATTGGTAAATGGTTTAAAAGCAGTATAGTTTTGTTTTTATGACCATAACGGTAAAAAAGGTTTCGAAACCATAACGGTAAAAAATGTTCATTACTGTGAACTTTACGGTTAATTGGGTGGCCAAACTGCTGCCGTTTATTTTTATGAAAATTCTAACCGTGTATATTACGTATACGTACTATTTATGTAATATCCCTTAGGAAAATTTGCCATAGNAGGCTTCTCTATGGCAAATTTTCCTAAGGGATATATTTTTAAAAGCTATAATATATTTTTGAAATAAAAAATAAGCAATTTCAGATAGAGCAAAACTATTTGATGACAAAGTATCGTGACGCACTATTCGATAAAAAAACGAAAGCCTAAGTCAATAACTATTTCATCTAAAAAGATATAAAACATATGTAATAGAGCTATCATGTTGTTCTTTAAACTGTTTAAAGACAAAAATAATGGATACAGAGTAGAAAGGAATAGTAAATACTCATACACGATCACGCAATTTAAAGATTCAAACTAAGTTCCCGTGATTCTTAGTCTAGGCCTAATAAATATAAATCAGGAAATTGCGTGTATCTATTTCTCAACCGTGTATATCATATGCTGGAAAAATATGATTTTTTTCCTACTTAAAAGACAAATAATTCAACTTGTCTCAAAACAATTTATATGTCACGCCCTTTATTCAACGATTGTTAAAGTAATATATGGAATGAGAAAATAAGGGAAATAAGTTGTTATTAAAAAAGGCTATTTATATGATAATAAGTTAATTGCTCTTTATTCGTGTAATTATCTATGAGAATTATGAATATTTATTTGTACTGAAGTCAGAATTTGAGCAAATAAAAAATCTTGAAGTATCATCAGTGCTTTTTGTATGTTTTTTAAATAAGAAGACCCACTCGCCTGAAAATATTACTTCGATCTATACAACTTTTTTAAACATCTGACAGCTTCTCGCACGAGACAGTTTCCAAAGCTTTATTTTCAGTATAATAAGAATATTTTGTTTCGTTGATTTTCTACTAAAAAAAAGTTTTAAAATATTGCTGATAGTTAAACTCTGATATTGCGTTGCAAGTTTTGCATACTTATATTATTATTTATCAAGTATTTATAGCACGTATCTTGAATAGACATAAAAAAACTTGAAAAACTTGACTTGAATGTGCATAAAAATCTTATTAAAAAACTAAATATTATGAATTTGATTACAGTGTGTCTGAATTATATATATATGCAAAAAAAATGAATTCTGAGAAAAAAGGAGAATGGTCAAAACTAACCAGACCAAAGCACTGGCAAAATACGTGAAAATCGGGTTATTAATCAACAAACGATTTCCTAAACGAAGCTTTATTTCGTAGATAAAAATTATGACTTACTGCGTGATATCAAACTTAAAATTCTGTAATTAAATTTTTATAAAAGCTATTAAAAATATATAAGCAAGAAAATTAATTTAATAATGTAAAATAGGTCTCTTGCCAATAATTTTGTTCTATATTCGATGAGAAAATATTTGAATGTTCTTTCTGTGAAACAATGTGTTTCTTGTTGCGTTGTGTTATTCCAATGGTGTGTGTTTCTTACCAATATGTGAACAACCTTTCTTTTTGCATTTTATATTAAGTAAAAAAAATTATAACACATGGAGAAAAATTCTGCTCAACTTACAGCCCAGTATGATAAGTTTATCAGTACACAATAACAAATACAAAACTGAAAAGTTAATTTAAAAGAATAAGCAATTTTTATGCCATTCTCTCAGTTATCATGATAAAATTACCAAATTTTATCACATTCATCAACTTTTATCATATATTGTAAAACTGTGGCGTAATTACCACAATAAATATTAAATACCAAATCACTAGTATAGTAGACATGTCAACATGACTCTATCTTGAGGTACCTTTAGATAGATGAAGGTTGACATATTCGATGATTATCTCCCTCAAAGGTGACTTGCGGACGTGATACGAACTCGCCAACTAGTATATAATCTCTAGTATGCAAGACTTTTTAACATGACTCTATCTTGAAGTACCTTTAGATAGATGAAGATTGACATATTCGATGATTATCTCCCTCAATGGCGACTTGCAGACGTGATACGAACTAGCGAACTAGTATATAATCACTAGTATGTAAGACATGTTAACATGACTCTATCTTGAGGTACCTTTAGATAGATGAAGGTTGACATAGTCGATAATTATCTCTCTCAAAGGTGACTTGCGGACGCGATACGAACTCGCCAACTAGTATATAATCACTAGTATGCAAGACTTTTTAACATGACTCTATCTTGAGGTACCTTTAGGTAGATGAAGGTTGGCATATTCGATGATTATCTCCCTCAAAGGTGACTTGCGGACGTGATACGAACTCGCCAACTAGTATATAATCACTAGTATGTAAGACTTTTTAACATGACTCTATCTTGAGGTACCTTTAGATAGATGAAGGTTGGCATATTCGATGATTATCTCCCTCAAANATATAATCACTAGTATAGTAGACATGTTAATATGACTCTATCTTGAGGTACCTTTAGATAGATGAAGGTTGACATAGACGATAATTATCTCCCTCAATGGTGACCTGCGGACGTGATATGAACTATCTAACATCGATGGACGCATTAAACAGTTGATTTAGTTAAAATATAGAGCTTAAAAAATAAATAAACCGTTGAGGTAAACAAAAGTCTCCCGGCAAATAAACAAAAATAAAGAAACAATATGAGCAAAAAAGATATAAATAAAAACAAAACAAAAAAAAAACAGCACAAATCAACCAGTGTTTCGAATCCTATTACAGATAAAATCCTGGAAGGGGATTAATGTGGCATAATTACCACTATAAATATTAAATACCAAATCACTAGTATATATGACGTGTTAATATGACTCTATCTTTAGGTACCTTTAGATAGATGAAGGTTCACATCGTCGATAAATAAATCCCCTCAAACAATGTTTGGTGATAGTGCTTCTAAAATAATTACCAAAACGCTTTAGTGCTTTTTGATGTTTCCATGGAACCGGTAAGTTTCACCATCTTCTGGTAGTTTTGAATATACTTTTTTTCTCAGTGCAAAAAAACCCTCTTTTTTATATCAAAGATTTAATATGGGACAAAAGAATTGGTTACTGAGATCAATTTTTAATATGACTCTGCCATACGTATTCGAAATCAATTTACAAGATGACCAAAACATTCTTCAAAAACACATAACCAATAATGGAAATCTGTCCTACACCAGAAATTTTATCAAAACATATGAAAAATAGTTTGTGAACTTTTGAAAAGAGAAGAGTTTTCAAACATTTTATTTTGTTTCAAGTTATATATTTTTTTCCCTGAAAGAAACCAGTTTTCGAGTATTAAAATAAAATTCAAAAAACTTACAATTTTCTTGAAGTATTATATTAAAATATATATATATATACATCCCACAAGATTCCAAAAACTCGAAAAGTGCTTTGAAAAATGTCTTCCGAGAAGAAATGGAGACAGAAAGAGAGAAATGTACTTTTCCGTTAGAAATGCTTTTTAAAACTATTTTAATCTAAAGTTTTAGATAAGTACAAATATTTTAGAATTCTTTAGAAAAGAAAAAGAAAAGTTTTGCATTTACTTTCTTTTCGGAGTGAAATACGGTATTCCACAATATAAAGCATAAAGAAAGAGAAACCTCTGGAGGGTTAGGCGAGGTAAATGCCTCTTGGCGACAGTATTTTTTTTATTCTTGGCTGCTTTTCTAATTTATTTTTTGCTTCTCTTTTGTACGTAATACTAAGGTATACTTATCATCTCTTAAATTAGATCTTTGTTGTAAGTGCGAGGTTTCTTGTTTGTTAGTAGTATTTTTTTTCCGTGGTATTATCTTTGAAGTTGCGAGTTACAGTAACAATAGGATCAGAACATTTTTAAAGAGAAGTAATGTAAGGGAATTTTTTTTATATATATAGTTTGGTTCAATACATTTTTATTAACACAACGTAAGAGGATTTACATTTAGAACATTATTTCCATGGTATTTTAGGAAGTTTATGTGATATTTATTGTTTCCAAATTTAACATTCTTTCTGTGATATTGTTATGAAAATGTTTTTTAACTTTTTAAAACTTCTGACAATAAAAAGCTTTAAAAAGAATTCTTTAATGTCATTTTGCATGTTCTAAAACGTTTTAAAAAATGAACTCACGTTTGTCGTTGCTGTCTTTCGAAAAGAATTCGAACTCGAATATTTGTATTTGTAATATTATTTGTATTGCCCTTGCCTTAAGTCTTATAGATTATAATCATATTTAAGGTTAAAAATGTTTAATACTGAAAATGATTCACTTAACTTACGAAAATTATATCTGAAAAACATTATATTCGCGATTGGACGTCTACAAGCGACGTTCTCGTTGGTATTAATTCTGACTGGCTGTTGGAACGTGGCGTTTGTTTATGTTAGCAATTGCTTTCTCCATTCTATTTCGCTTAAGCTTAGTCCCTCAAACATGAATTCTCTTAAGTGGTACTTTCTATATTTCTTCACAAAGAAAGATTTAGTTTATTTTTTTACTTAACACAAAGGCAAGAACGAATCCATGTAGATCAGCAATAAACTAATTCTGCAAGAAAGTTGCCATGTACGCAAAACAAAAATAGTCAAGGATAAACTAGTTCATTTAGCAGCTAGACGGCGCTGAGGTCATAGGTTAGGTGGTCGTGCATCAGAGGGCGTCTTCTTCTAGAGTTGAGTGTATCTTGTTCATATTACATCCATATTGTGTCCGCAATTCTATTTTTCATGTCAAACACCCTATGACACTCAGCTTTTAGGAAATTTAAGGTTTTAGACATGTCTTAAGCATCTGTCTCTCTTGTTCGTTGCGCTGATAAAATTTCCTCCTCTTTTTCCATATATTACAAGATAAACTTATATTTATCAATAATAGCTCAAGTAGAAATATTATGGTGGAAATATATCAAATACTGAATACATAAGAATGACATTTAGAATGCAATATTATAACTCCTTATAAATAGTAATTATTTTAATTTATGCATATTAAAATCTCTCAAATTTGAGCTTTGAAAATTTTCGACAGATTAATAAACAATAAGTTCATTTCTACTACACGTTGGTTAACTTACTAAGAAAAAAGATTTTCAAATTTTGTTCCTGAACTATTTATGACTAACATTTCAAATTAAAATTTCTTTCTTTTCAATACTTTTCCAAATGAGGGTGGTAAAGGCTTAGTTTAAGTAATTTTTTTAAATTAAGTTTACAAATTTTCAAGAGGGCAGCAAAATCCTTTAATTCCAAGCTCCTTCCTTATAAAAAAATAATTGTATATTATTTTTGAAGGTGGAAAAAAGGTTGCGAATGTTTGGTATTCCTCATGTTATTGTTTTTCAAAGGTAAAATGCTGTTTTCCGGTATTTCCTACACAGATTTTCTTAATTTTCAGCCCTATTGTTTGGTATTCTTCACACCGATATCTTAGTGTTAAAGGACATCTGCCAATGTTCCCTATACCGACGTTTTTCCTAATCTAAATTGTGTGAAATTCGTAGCCACGTCGAAGCAAAAAGAAAAAAATATATTTCAACTGCTTAAAATAAGTAAATATAATAATATAAAACAGAAACAATACGAATAAATGCATACACACATTTCATACGTTACTCACCCATGCAAGATATAAAAAATCTACTTCAGTTAAAAGGAAACTAGGAATTGGAGAACATTGGCTGCATGCTTGTTTTTATACAATCATGCACCTAAAGGCACAAAAAAGTTTGAAGATTTGGGTATTTTTTGGGACTTCAGGAGAAGTGCAAAAAATAAGGAAATAAAGACGTTAAAAAAAATAACTCTTCTTCGTAATCTTCTTAGTACGTTAAAATATGACATTTTTACATTTTTCCGCAAGTGATGTGGAAACTTCTAAAAGCCCTTTTTATGTTATGTTTTTTTTTCCTCTTTTAAAACAATATATTCCAAAAAAATTTTTAAATAACGCAACAATTTAGGAACGTATATACATTACTTCGTAATATAATTTGTCCACCGAAAATTTCGAAAATTTTATTTAGATTTTGTTTAATATTTTTTTTCTTAAAATAATGGTGATCTGCAATTGTCATGTTTTCCTGAAGTTCCGAAACATTTTCTGATATCAAATAACTAAGGGTACATAAAATTTAAATTATGTGCATTTTTTTCAAAATGAATTGAAAACTTTTTAAACTGAAGAATATTATTTTTAATTATGTCAAAACTTAGGAACATCTATTTTCTGTATTAATTTTTAACAATTAAGAGACCAATGGAAATATCTATGAGTTTTTCTCTGTGCGTATTATATACTATTATAATAGAAAATAATTCAAAGCAATATATGAATTTTTATAAAGTCTTAAAAATTCTTCCAACACTCCTTAATAGAGCAATAAATTAGTTTGGTGAAAACTTTTAAGTGTAATAGTTATAATTAGTTAGGATATAAGTGACACTTATAAACTATTATTTATTATCACTCGCACGAATTTGTTGTTTCTATTAGAGTGAAATATAATTCATTAAATCACACTAAAAGTATCGTACTTTTGCATTATCGGAGCAACATTATCTTTAGAAGAATGCGGATTAAGTTGGCAGAAAAGTTGTATTAATATTCAGTCGTCAAATTTATGGCTCCATTATGAAGATTTATACAACTCCGTGTGTTTAATGGTCCATTAATTAAAGTATGCTTTAGGATTAAGCTCGATTTATCTAAAATAATACTAATTTTATATCCAAGGAAACACGGCCGAACATTTTAACTAATTGAATATATTAATCGTCACTTTCGATACTATCAGAGATGACACAAATTAATCATTCACTCTTCTTTAAGTGCAATTTGATTTTGGTTTTGGGTGAATTATAATATTTTTGTAGCGTTTAAGAAGTGGAGAAAGAAAGGAAAGAAATATTGCATAACTTCCACAAATTGATTTTATTTTATTTTATAACAGTGGTTTCCAACTGGCGGCCCTAGGGCCGCATCCGACCCGCGAAGCCTCTTTTTGTGGCCAGCGAACTAAAATATATTAGTTGTCATTTTTTTGCGAACTATTTTCGTAAAAAAATCTATATGGGTTTAAAATACTTTTCTCGTTAATATAAACCAAATTTCTTCGTTTCTGTGAAATTTATCATACCAGAAGTGCAAAATAAATTATTTCTCAGGTTTTGCATCCAAGAAAATATTTATTCAAATACAAAAATAATCGCGTATGTTGCTCTTTTTTATTTAATTTTTTTGTATTTTGTGAATATAATTTAGCATGTGTGTATCAGAAATTTTCTCGAAGAAATTCTCCGATTTAACTTTTTGAATTGAAACCACTCATTTTGGACGAAAATATTTACACACACATTTGTTAATTTTAAATTTAAAATGTGAATATCTATTCTCTGGTGGTTGCTGCAGACAAACCTTAATTTTGTCATTGAACATTTTGTGTGCTACTATGTAAGTTTTAATACCAATCTTTTTAAAGTTTCATGCCTTAACAATAAAATATCTGTTGCACATACATGGGTGCACATTAAAGTTATTGTAGCCCGATTTTTTTAATATGCAATTAAATATTTTTAAAAATCTACTTCTTATTTATATTTTGTAATTCAATACTTTTGTTTTGTACAACTTGGTAAAAATCCGACAGTAATATTTAATGTTCCTTCAAACATAAGAGAGTCCTTCATAAAATTTTGATAAAGTTGCGGCCCGCCATTTGATTTGTGTTTTTAATTGTGACCCCCGGCCTCATGTAAGTTGGAAACCCCGGTTTTATAATCTTCGTTGAACAGCTAAACAAATTTCTAGTTTACGGCTGCCAATGTTAAATTCCGTAGCCTTGTAATTTTGAATTCTATCCAGAAGACAAAGGAGTTCATAGAATTAACAACTCCAGAATCCAGTATTGGAAGAAATTTGTCTGCGTGGAGGATTTTTGATAAAACTAACACGCATTCAATTTTCAGTTATAATCAGAAACTAAATTTATGGAATGAAATATTGGTTATTACATTTCATTTTATAACCACCATTGAACAGCTGACCCAATTTTGGGTTTACGACTACTAATGTTCAACTGCGTAGCCTTGCAAACATGAACCCAATCTAGATGACAAGGGAACTTCTGGATTAAGTTAAGAGAAAAAGTCGTCTTTGTGGAAGACTTTTTGATGGAACTAACTTGCAATTGCGTTATATAATTTGAGTGGAAAACCGCGAGAACCTCCCGCGATTAGCCTGACGGCAAGTGGACTTTAACCCATGATCCGTCCACCACTGAGGATATTTTACGTCAGCACTGTGGTCAGTGCGAACCGGGTGCGACATTCGTATCTACTACCATCGCTGGGATTCAAACTCGGTTCACCTCATCGGATGGCGAGCGCTCTATCCCCTGAGTGACCACGGGTCAGATAAACATTTATTATAATTATAAATCTTTAAAAAAAAGAGCACGATAGCTCAATCTGATAATATAGCTATTTATACTATGGTGCTCCACCCCCAGCTCACTATCACCCGCCGACCCCAAATAATTATCACACAATTATTTTACTTACTCAGCAATAAATTTTTTATCCTAAGTCTTTTTAACAAATTTGGCATAAAACAGCTTTTTTTAAGAAAGTTGAAACTATTCGCTTACGTATGTACTAAAAAGAACTGTGGTTGCTTACGTTCCTCACTTTCAAATATTTCGTTTAGGATATATTAAGGTCTAATAGTGAACAATAATAATTCGGAATGGAAGGATAAGTCCTCTGCTCGCTGCCTGTTTGCTAAAAAAATACGGGAAAAAGAAAATAATTTTGTTCAGTTATCATTATTTTTTTAATGAAATTTAAAATTTATGGTCACAATAAATTTAGCGAGTTCACAATCGTCATTTAATAGTTTCGCTTTCAAATTATATATTTAATATCTCGCATTTATATCATGTATCATTACTTGGAGATCGTTTAGTTTCAAATCATTTAACAAATCTCTTAAATGGTTATTTATAATAGTATATTAATGTAACTTTCACGCCCGGTGGCTGAGTGGTAGCGCTTCGAGCTCCCGCGCCACAGGTCTTGGGTTCGATCCTCGGGCCGGGCAAGGTTGATTCAGCTTTTCATCACATCAGTGGGTCGATAAATGAGTACCAAACATGCTTGGGAACTAAACACTGGGGGTTCCGCGTTCGGCTGACCACATCTGCTCCTGCGCCCCAGAGCCAAAGGTCAAGAAAACTGAGATGGGCACAGTAGGCCTTGGTCCTCAATGGACTGTCACGCCACTGAGTTTAGTACTAGTTAATGCAACTTTCTTCAAAAAATAATACAAATTGTAAAACATTAATTAATTTAGACACCGATTCTAATGTGCTTATCTTAAAATGAAGCGTAAAAGGGAAATATCAAAAAACTACTCTGTAATAACACTTTTAGTTCTAAACTCTTATTAAAATAAAACAATTAAAATCAAAAACTTAATAATAGCAGAGTAGAATAAGAAAAATATTTTTAAAAAATAACAAATAAATTTTTAAAAAAAATCAAACAGGAAGTCTTGAAGTTCGCCTATGACGTATAAGCAGCTCAGATTAGAGCCCCTGAATTAGAGTGTAGGAGTACGAGCAAAGGGGCCTCATAGTATAGGAGCCTTAGCACAGTTTTGTGTAAATCAATGCATTCTTATCATCAAGGGGAAGTTAAAAACACCTTTTACTGTACTGCCATCTTCTGATAATAGAAAGAACCTTCGTTAGGATAAGTTAATACCTTACCTTAAATACCTTAATACCTATTTTCATGCTGATGAAAACCAAAAAAATATGGAAATTAGTGAGAAAAAACTGGATCCTACATTGCCATTTCCCAGTCAGTAAATACGTCTATAATACGCTCTGACTACAATACGAGAGAAAAAATTTTTTTAATCATAAAGATTTATATTAAATAGAATCGTTTAAACTCTTAATTTAGCAATCAATTTAGAATGCTTTGCATTGATACTTTCGTTGTTAGAAATTTCTCAGAAAAAGTGGTTGAATAACAAATTATTTAATTGTTTTTTTTTGTTGCTATATTCGAACAAAGCAGTCAAGTAACCATAAATAAGATGGTAATCAAACTGTGAAATGGAAGACAAACAGTTTATTTACTTATTTCACATAACACGGTTAAACAACAAGAATTTTAACGCACCAAATGAGCCAACCTAATAAAGCCTTTTAGTTACTTGTAACTGCGTGCATATTATTGTTGAATGTGCTAATATGTCAATCTCATGACCGACGGAACTGGGATTCGAGTCCCAACGTTGAGACCGCAATATTTCCTCCATTCGAATCCACACAAGAAGTGTGTCTAGGGTCCTGCACTCCCATATTTGTATCTCGCACTCTCCAAAGCTTAGTACATAATAAAAAACCTATTTCTAATGTACAGTTAAATTTTTTTACGGTTTTGAAACCATGCTAGTTGTAAAGGGTTAAAAAAACCGTATAGTGTTGTATGCATGGTCTTAGAACCATACAAATTTTAAACGGTTTCAAAACCTTAAAGGCAAAAAATGTTCCTCTCCGTAAACTTTACAGTTAACAGAATAGACAGACAGCTACCGGTTATTTTATCATAATTTTAGAATGTAAATTCTCACAGAGTAATAAGCGCATGCTTATATATGTTTTTACTAGATTAAAACTCATTCTTCATATTGGGTAACAAAAAGTAAATAATGAAAAGGTATTGACCAACACTACGAAATCATCCGTGAAAGCAAAAACCATATGCTGGCAAAGTTAATAAACCAAAAATTAATCCATTTGTTAAAAATGTCTCTCCATTTCAGTGTCTTTATGTAATTAGATGAAGCTAAATACTTTTATAGGAGTTCATTCCAATAAAATATTTTTTATTTTTCATTTATTTAATTTTATTTTTTATTTATTTTATTTTATTTTTTTATCTATTGATTAATTTATTTATTTTATTATTTAGTAATGATGAATTAATACTTAAATAGTCAAAATTTGCCTTAAAAACTTTCTCCGAATTTTATCCTTTTAAATGGGCCATGAGAAACATATTACTACAGCATCTATATTAAGAACCTCAGTACCTATATTAATGTATTTAGTACCCATTAAAATATCCCCAATAACAATACTAATGGTAGGTATTAAAAAATAAACTAAGCATCAAGAGATTTTTTATGGTTTTCCTAACTATCTTTTATCCAGTGTATTTGCTTCTACCGTTGATTTTAAATAAGTTTTTTAGCCTCCCGTTTTAAAAGTATAAATTTGAAAAAAATAAACACACGGTTTCGGGTATTTTAATAGGTGATGTAGCCCTCACATACCATCCACTTTGATCAATGACTTTACCTAACAAATAAATAAAAATTAGTTAAACATTAAAGAGCGTTGAATAGATTCTTTTTTATTAAATAGGTTAATATGTTCTTTTTTATTTATAGGTTATTTTATTATTTTAAGCTCTCAAACATTAATAGCGAACGGTTCTTACCACTGCTCATGAAACATTTTTTTTGTTTGGTTTTCAAGATTTATTTTTGCTAACACGTACTCTCTCTCTCTCTCTCTCGCTTTCTTTCTTTCTTTCTTTGATACTATTGATTCACGCCAACTCGAGCGTAAGTTCATGAAATAAAGAATTAGATATCAAGTGAAGGAAATATAATTTTTTTTACAACAATGGATAAATAATCAACATTTGAAGAAAAAAATGCTGGGAAAAAATCGCAAAAAAGTAATTAAATTTGCATCGACTTTCGAGCAAACTTAAATTAAATTTCGAGAAAATTTGGACTAAGTTCAAAAGTAAAAATTTTTTCTTCAGTACATCAAATTTTAACTCCGTAGTTGTATTTCAGATACAGATTGACCAAACATGGTATTTTTTGTCTACGGGTTCAACAGTTAATATATCTCTAATAGTCTAATCTCCCTAAACGAATTATGGTCATACTCCATATACTTTTTTCCACTGACTACCACTATTTCAAGTTTCAGTGTCTTACATTCAGTGTCTTACATTGTCTTTAAATTCATTAAACTAATTTAAACTCTGAAGTTGCATTCCTGTGGTCAGCATGCCGTTTTACTCTTACAAGTTAAATAGTTAAATTCTAGAACTAATTATAGAATGTTAATTTTTATTTTTATTCCAGTGAATAGTCAGTATCCAGTATATATTCCCTGCGTATTTTTCTTCACACCTTAGTAATTTCAAGTTCCTGTAGCAGTGTAAGTTATTGTAGTATTTGCACAACAAAACAAAATGTAACGCCACCAAAACAGTGGCGGCAAGGGAGGTATTGGGTTAAAGATTTTTTAATGAAGAGAGACATTACCTAATTCATAATATTTATGATCTAAAAAGCATTAAATGTATAAATTTAAGTTACTGATAAGTGGTGGCTCAGGGGATAGAGCGTTTGCCTTCCAATGAGGTGAACCGGGTTCAAATCTCAGCGATGGCTGGTCGATACAATTTCCTCACCTAGCTCACACCGACCACTATTCTGACCTAAAATATACTCAGTGGTAGACGAAACATAGGTTGGAGTCTCCTTGCCGTCATGCTAACTGTGGAATGTTTTCGTTGTTTTCCTCTCTTGTAACGCAAATTTCTCCTAATACTTGATCCAGGAGTTGCCTTTTTTCTGGATTGGGTTTAAAATTACAAGGATACGAAAATGAACATTAGCTGTCGTAAACCCTAAATTGGGACTGCTGTTCAATATTGGTTGTAAAATAATATTTTAGTATATATAATATCACAAAAATTATATTATTTTTCCATTTCTAATGATAGATAGTGCCACCAGATAACTCACTTGAGCCACTTGAGTTCATTTGACAAAATTCAACTCAACCATAGCCTAACCCTATTGACCATTACCAAACAAAACACCATACCTAACCTAACTCCAATGTTCAAGTTAAATTTCATTTTCACGCTTTAACAACAATGCCAGTTACAAATGGTTACAAAATCGCATAGTTTTATAACCATTTACAACTAGCGAATTTTTAACCATACCAGTTGTAAACGGTTTAAGAACCGTAAAGGTAAAAAATGCTCCTAAACGTAAACTTTGCAGTTAGTTGGAGGGACACACTGCTGCTAATTATTTCATCATAATTTTATAATAAAAATTCTATTGTCCATATCAACGACTTTCGAGCTTTAGCAGTAACATATATACTATACGTACTATTAATAAATTATCGTAAAATGTAATTACTCATTTAATTTCAATGTAAATCAATAGTGAAACAAATACGATGCGATAATAGTTCTAATAAAATGCGAGAATTTTTAGATTTGCAGTCTGTTGTAATATTCAAAATACTTGTTTCATCATAGCTTAAAGACAAAAAACAATTTGTGAGGAAAAAAGGCAAATTAATTCAGAAATATGTCAAATTTGTTTATCTTCCTTTTTGAACTAAAATTTCTACGCTCTTATTCTATTTGCATCGAACTTGAAGACAAGTAAATAAAAAAAATTTTTCTTTGGCTGAATGTTTTTCGAACAGTAACTATTCTATTTTAAGCTCGATCGTCAAACGAAAAAGAACAACCAATATAACTCAAAATACACTTTAATGTAATAGATTTTGACAACCAAATAGTTGGACATTTAGTTCTTGTTTTTATTTCCGAAAAATATTTATAAAACATATTTTGAAAACCCTGAAAATACAGATAATAAAATGCGCTTAGAAGTATAAAACAATTTTACGCGTATGATTTTAAAAGGTAAATCTTTCTTACATTTAATTGTTATTTTTATTTGCAAACGACTTTTCAAATATAGAAGACCTTTTGTAAAATGATTAACAACAAACTCATTTAATACTTACTTGACTAGCATCCTAGAAAACATTTTTTTTTTATTTCCCATGAGCTGCACAATCAGTCTTTCCGATGAGAACCTAGTGCGTTCTCCAGAAGTGGTATCCACTCTTTCAGGACCACCACAATGGGTGAGATACTGTTGGCCATGTTAATTTGGACGACTAGTTTCAGCCACACTAGATGGCAGCACCGAGACTCTATTTGGATGCTAAGGGGACACTTCACGATGCAAAACCCAAAAATCGACCAAATTATACTTTTTTCAATTTTTGTTTCAAAAAATAATAGTTATATCTAGCTACGATTTAAAAAATTTTTTTTTTCAATTTCAGTCATTTTTTGCAAAGTTATAAGCATTTCAAGATTTGTAAACAAGGTTTTGTAAACTGTCTGTTTCTATTGTTAAACTGTTTTTCTCAATGTTGTTTTTTACGGTAATATTCAAACTTCGAAAAGTTCCTTGCGCATGAGTTTTGAATAAATCTTTATTTTTTCTTCATATATATGATTGGTCTAATGTTCCGTAACCAATGTGATATAAATAAAAGCTGAATACTCACTGAATATTTTTAAATTACTTTAAATTGTTATATAAATTTCAATTTTTAAAAATTATATAAAGACTATGATATTTTAATTTTTTATTTGTTTAAAATTAAGTGCTAAGTTGTTCAAACATATCCAATTTTATTTATACTTATTCAAACTGTAATATAAATGAGTTTCATACAGCTACGATAAAAACTTATGCGCAAGAAACATTTTGAAATATTGAAAAGTTATAATTTTTTTAATAATTTATCCGCAAGTTAAATTACTAAATGTTCCAACAAATTAATATTTTTTCTTCAAATTTTGGGAATATCTTTCTAAATGCTTTATTCACAATCTATGAAATTTTCATTAAAATTGGTTGATATTTAAAAAAAATCATTTTGAACCTGAAGTGTCCCCTTGTGCACTAGGAATTTAATATTGTTCTTCCGCAATAAGCACACACGTCATATTGCTGAAGAACATTATCTTCGCAAATTTTCTTTCTCCTTCATTACTAATTTAAAAAAAAAAAGAAAAATTTAAATTCAGGTAAACCTAGTATTTACTATGAAGTTTCAATTCCCGAATAAAATACTTCAAAATATTAAAATGCAAGCAAATTATTATCAGAAGAGAACTTCTCCGTTGCGCAATCCTTAATTATCTTCTAATAGTTTATTTTCATTTGTATATTTTAAAATTTTCCTTTCAGTATTTGAAACTTCATGGCCCACTCTATGTTTGTTTGAACTCACTTTTTCTACACTTTAAATTGGTAATGAAGGAGAAAGAGAATTTGCAAGGTAAATTTTCTTCCGCTGTATGGCGCCCTCTTAAAATAAAAACACGCGGACAAAACAAAATGCAAAAAAGAAAATTTTATCACTTGCGGAAAAGGAATGAAATACCGAATTTGTTGAATATGTGTCTTGTTTAAAGATTACACATGCCGCGATGGCTCAGGGGCTAGAGCGTTCACCTTCCAATAAGGTGAACCGGGTTCGAATCCCAGTCGATGCGAATTCCACATCCGGCTTGCACCGACCACAGTGCTGACGTAAGATATCCTCTGTGGTAGATGGATCATGGGTTAAAGTCCCCTTGCCTTCAGGAGAACCGTCATAGATTCTCGTGATCTTCCTCTCCATGTAACGCAAATGCTGGTCAGTTTCATCAAAAAGTCCTCCGCGAAGGCAAATTTCTCCCAATACATGATCCGGGAGTTCCCTTGTCTTCTGTATCAGGTTCTAAATTACAAGGTTACCGAGTTGAACAATAGTAGTCGTAAACCCAAATTTGGATCGGCTGTTCAACGACGGTTATAAGATATAAAATAAAGATTATTCATGATTTGTTATGACAAAATAAAGTTATACGATAGTAAGGTATTGGTAGGTTATAGTTACAGTTTGTTGTTAGTTGATTTGCTGTCTTAATCCTTTTTCAACCTTGTCTGATCCTTCTGAAAAAGATATGCAATTTAAACAAAATCCAAACAAATTAAATTATATCACATGTGGAAAAGGAATGAAATATTGATTTTCCTGAATATATATGTTTTCTTTAAAAATTACACATGAATTATTATGATAAAAAAGTTTTTTGATAGCAAAGCATTTGTAGGTTAAAGTTCGAGTTAGAGTTGTTGTAATCTCCATCCTTTTTTTTAAAAAAAAATATGCCGAAAAAACGAAATCCAAATAAAAGCAGGTTCCTCACTTGTTGAAATGGAATGAGATATTGATTTTTTAATACATCTTTTCTAGAAAGATTATCGAGTTTGTTGTAACTATTTTAAGTTTTAGTAAAAAAAGTTAATTCTCACATGAAGAAGTGATGAAATCATTTTTTTTTCATGAGTATCTGCTTCATTTAAGGGCTACGCATGTATTTTAAGAGAAAAACATTTCTTGAATATATGTTTTTTGTTTCAAGTTTACACATGCATTGTTATGACAAAATATAGTTATACGATAGTAAGGTTATAGTTCTAGTTTGTTATTAGTAGATTTGTTATCGTAATCCTCTCTCGGCCTTATCCGATCTTGCTGAAATCTTGCTGAAGAGAAGACAGGCGCACAAAACAAAATCCAGACAAATGAAATTACTACACATGCGGAAAAGGAATGAAATATTGATTTTCTTGAATATATGTTTTCTTTAAAAATTACAAATGTAATATCATGATGCAATAAAGTTGTAAGATAGTAAGGCATTAGAAGGTGTAATCCTCTTTCGGCCTGTTTCATCCCTTTTGAAAAAATATACTAACAAAACATAATCCAAATAAAAGAAATTGCCTCACGTGTGGGAATGGAATAAGATATTGATTTTTTTAATAGATCTTTTCTATAAAGATTATACATGTATTGTTATGATAAAATAAGGTATTGTGTGTGTGTAGTTCCAGTTGGAGTTGCTGTGGTAATCCTCTTGTGACCTGATGCGATTCCTCTCTAAACATTTTCTGTATCATGCTCCAATTTAATCCAAATAAAATCCAAAATGTTAACTATCGAGACTTCCGATTGATTGCAGTGATTATTATCATTATTATTATTTGCAATTACTAGCCTTGAATATTCCTTCTTTTAAATAAAACAACTGCTGCATATTTTTTCTCCTTAGTTTCCTTAAAAATATTTTTTAATTTCAATTTAAGACACGAAGGCACAGTTAAATTGCTTGATGAACAGCTGAATGACTGATTTCTCGTTCGGCTGCTCTTTTTTTTTCTTAATCGGATAACGTAGTATTTCAGAATTACTCTACAATAATAACATAGAATGATCTTATATCTTGGTTTTATTTTATTTCATTTTATAACCGTCTTTGAACAGTAGCCCCAATTTTGGGTTTACGACTAACAATGTTCACCTCTGTAGCCTTGTAATCTTGAACCCAGAAGACAAGAGAACTCCTGGATCAACTATTGGGAGAAATGTGCCCTCGTGGAGGACTTTTTGATGGAACAAAACCGCATTTGGGTACGTGGAGAGGAGAACCACAAGAACCTCTCATGGTTAGCCTGATGGTTAGGGGACTCTAACCCATGATCCGCCTATCATTGAGGATATTTTGCGTCAGCACCGTGGCGGCGTGAACCGGGTGCGGAATTCGTATTCCGGGTGCGCGCTGGGATTTGAACCTGGTTCACCTCATTGGTAAACGAACGCTCTATCACCTGAGCCACCACATCTCTCATATGTTGGCTAAAAATTATGCTAAAATTATATAATTAAAAAATGCGTTAACCTTGCAAAACATTATTTCCAAGGGATGAAAATTTTTTTGTCCGCAAATGTATGTCTAATTCCAGAAATGCTACAATTGTTTGCATTTATGTAAATATGCAGAAATAATTTTGCTCTTCAAGAATTAAATTTTTAAAAGTGTCTGTAATTTTATATCAAAGTACATTCTGTTAAATTCCCCCATTGGTTTAAATATATGTTTCAGAAGCATTAGTTCATTATATGTATCAATAGAAATTGCTGAAAAAGTAGTACCTCTACGTCGTTTGTAAAATCTTAAAAAAAATGTTTCAGAATCAGATTTCTCTTATATAAATGAAACATTTTATGTCTTATAGGTCATGGAAATAAAAATATTTTCATTTCCAAAAATTTTCGATTGTATTTCTCAAAAGTCATAGTTTAAGAACCTGAAGAAAAAAAGGTATCGTTTTTTTTTACCAAAAAGTTCTGAAACTCAAATAAAAAAAATCAATTTTCAAAATGAAGACCATGATGTTTTTTTTAGAATTATTTAAAAAAAAAGAACTTTTTGAAAACAGTTTGAAACATAATATTCAGTAGCCAAACAATCAATCTGTAAAGTTTATATTGTAGTTTTTTTCATTTAAACAGCAGTGAACTAGACAAGCAAAAAAAACCTAGAATTGTCTTTTTTTCTTCTTTAAAAACAAAAAACAAAAAAAAATATTCTTAATACCAAGCATATTTTAATCCAAAAAATCCATTCCTTCTTCCACACGTTTGAACAACGCGAACTTAACAAAAGTCAATAAATTATCCCGATTTTTATTGAAAGAGAAAAAGAAAAATGGTTTGTTTCTTTTTATCTTTGAGTGCAAATGATTGCATTGGAAATAAGTTCGAGTGAAATTGATTGCTGTAATCTTTTTTTTATAATAAATAGAAATAACAAGGAAAACGGAAAGAATCAATCTTTCAAATCCTAGGCTGCTTACGAAGGTTCGATAGAATTGCATTCTGCTGTGTTTGTTTCTGATTTTTGTTTTTTTAAATAAATATTCTTTTATCGATGAATGTTCTTTCAGAACAAGGTTTGTTTTTTCGATTGATAAATTTTATCAATAAGTAGGAACTGCTTTGATTTAAGTAAAATATGTTAATATTTCAATTTTTTTTTTTAACGAATTAGCTGATGTGGGTTAAGGAAAATAAATATTTTTCAGGATTACGTGATTGCAAAAATGTGTTGAAAATAAGATACTGACTAAGGGGCAATTCAAAAAGTACGTACACAAAAATGGAGAAATTTCAAACCCCTCCCCCCCTTCGTACATTACCGTACATAAGGTCTTACTCCCCCCCCCGTTAGAGTACGTACATTTTATTAGTCTACCCCCCTTTTTCATAAAAATTAAAATAATTATGTTTTAAATAAAATTAAATATTTACTTAAGGAGTGTGTAGGATAAAGTCAAATTTAAATTTGGTGTATGTTTATAAAGTACGTACTTTGTACAATACCTCCCCCCCTCCCCATCGTACAAAACCGTACATAATAGCAAATCCCCTCCCCCCC
>NC_092204.1:13648239-13736851 GCF_043381705.1 Parasteatoda tepidariorum
GATTTTGATTTCGTCTAGCTGCAGAGATGTAGATAGCGTTTTGCTATAAAGATGATGTTAGTTTTGTGATGTTGAATGACGAAGAGCGAATTGAATCAGAACTCCCATTTTCGTGCGAGGATCAGCGTTGTAATATAGAACGCAGTGCATAGTTTCTTTATGTCCATTTTTGTGTCTGGGATTTTGCGTTTTTTGAAGATTATTTTCAATGGGACTTGCGTCATTTTGCGATCATTGTGCATTTTATTTCGTCGGAAATATTTGTCGGTTTTCTTGTAAATTATTTTCAGTGAGACTTTTGCAGCGATTGTTTCTTTCTGCATTATTTCATACCATTTTTTTTTCTCTCTGGGTTTAACGATTCTTGTCAATTATTTTTAGTAGACCTACTGTAACTTTGTGATTGCTGCACAATCGCTGTTATCTTAAATTTTCGTTCTGAACTCAATAGATCAAATCATTGATTTTTTTCAATTATTGTTTTTTTATTTTATGCGATACAATTTAATAGGGGTATTTTGTATTTAACTTTGTTATAAAAAAAAGTTTTTTTAAATTTATTAAATGTCGTTAAGTATAATAATTTGATTGTTTTTCAACCAATTAATGCTCAGTCGTTTTTAATTATGAAAAAATTAAAATAAAGCTTACCTTTATTTAATTTGCTTTTAGTTTTGAGAAAATGAAAACGAAGTTTTAAAAAAATTTGACTATTAGTTAAAACAAATTTTTTTCTTAAATTAAATAAAATGTTTAGTAATGTTTTGACGTTTTTAATAATTTAACATTAGTACTTATAGTATTTTTTTAAAATTTTTATTAAAATTCTTTCAATACTTGTTTAAATTATAATTTGTTCAATAGTCAGTATCATTTTTAAACAAATAAATCTTTAGTCGATTTTATTTTCAAAAATGAAAATAATAATAATTAAGTAAAAATATTTTTGTATTTATTAAATACAGAATTTGACCATTAGTTAATACTATGATCATTATTTTATTATAGTTATTACATTATTTTATTATAGTTATTTTATTGTAGTTATTACATTCGTTTATTATTTTGAATATGTAAATAAAAAAGGGCCTAATGATGTTTCCAAAGCACGTTTTTTTTCCAACAAATAATAAAAAAAAATTTTTTTTCTGAAGTGAACATTTCTTTGGTTTGTTTTCCACTTTCGTTTTTTTTCTTCTTTTAATTTTTAATGCATGTACGCATAAAAATTAAAAGAAGCATAATTTGTTACAGTATTATTATTTTTAAACCAATAAATCTTAAATCATTTTTAATTTAAGAAAAATGAAAAAAAGCTTGTGTTTGCTTTTACTTTGACTTCTTCATTAATTTAATTGAAAAAATTAAGCAATGATATTGATGTCATAGTAGAATATGTTTAGAATTAATATTCTCTTTTGTACTAGATTTTTTCCTTTTTTATTTATTTTTGATTGATTTAAAGCTTTCCCATAGGTAATTTTTGAACAAATGTTAAATTGCGATACATCACTATATTGTGATGTCTAACTGACGATGTATCACAATTTAAAATTTCTGACATCACCCAGTCCTAATAATAGTATTTGACAATTAAGCTATAATTTTAGTTATTTGGCTACTATTTTTGATAATTTTTATTCCTGTTCAGGCAACTATTTCCATGCTTGAGGCTACTAAAAGCAACTATTTTTGTTCATTTTTTACTGTGGCAACCCTGATGTCACAACAAATTATTAAAATAAAATGAAATAAAATAGGTATTTATAATATATATATATATAGATAAATACTTATACATATACAATATAGTAATATAATATATATTTAATAAGCATACATATGAGCTTATGTATTATACTATTATCTTATTGTATAAGTATGTACAATAAGATATATATAATATACAGTAATTAAAAAAATATATAAATAATAAAAAAGTGCTGTAAATCATCTACAACCAACAACAACACATACCGAAGAACGAACGAAGAGAGTGTTGGGTTTCGTTATAGCAACGTGTCGAGCAGTAAAAGATGTAGGCCATGTTGCTATGTAACACTAACAATAATAATATAAAAACGCAATTTTTTTTAAAATTTAAAATCAAAAATTTTAATTCAAAGTCAATGCTAAACCAAATTCTATCCAAGTTAACATACACAAATACCATAATCAAATTTGAAGTTTTTGCTTTTATGGTATACAGAGATAGTGGGTTCGTATCCCAATACTTCACGTGAATCTAAAAAGTTTACTGCAATACCATCATTAATTTTAACAAGATTTAAGCAATTTGGATAAATTGAATAATGCAAACTTTGAAGCTAAGAAAAGTTAATGCAAAAAATGTCCTCAATATATCTGCAACATTAAAAATTATGATTTATCTCGTTAATTTAATTAACAGAACTATAATTTCTTTTCTACCAAAAATGGTTTTTACTATAGAGTAAAGTAATTTTACTAGAATTTTTTTAACTGTGAGTGATGCTGGAAGTCTGATTGACATTTTTATAAATCTGGAATGTTGCTAGATATAATGCAGGGGGTTACTGAATTTTCTTAAAGTGTGTTAAGAATTTCATTATATTGACTCAGAGGACTTTGATTCGCAAAAAATCTCAAATCACTTGAATAAAAATCCATGTTTCATAAACACATGTTTATATTGCAACTAAATACAGGAGGAAAATAAAATTAAAAATGACGATTAAAGTTTACAATCGCTTGTTAGTTCATTAATAACTATTATAACCAACATTTGAAACAGTCCTCGCTGATATTTAAAATCCTGAATTATAATATTTAAACAAGTTGAATGTTTTTATAAATTATCATGGTTGAAATCTATAATTTTATTGTGAAAAGATATTATTTATTAATAATGTAAGCCTTGAAAATGTGTGAGATTTCTAGTTTGGGCGTGCTTAATTTTGCTGTAATGTGGTAGTGCTCTTTTTTATGGCTATTTGATAGTGTTGTCTGAATATGGTTAAATAACAATTGAATAAATTGTTATATGACCATTCTTCCGAGAAATTTCTAACAGATTAGGTTAACCTGGGACTACTTATTATACATTTCAAATTTTAAATTACTTATGTAAATGAAACAGATTTTGCAATAATAGATTTCTCTCGCGACGCAGTGTCCTTTTAAACATTGAGTTGTGAAAGAATATATATTTCTGCTTAATCTTTAAGATCTTTAAAATTGTTTGTTTTAGATTTGTGTGATGCCGGCCAGGTGGCCGAGTGGTTAGCGTGTCTGACTGCGGAGCCAATGGCCGCGGGTTCGAATCCCGCTCTGGGCATGGATGTTTCTCTCTCTGTGTTGTCTTCTGTTGCGTGAATGAGTGAATGTGGCCCACCCTATGAACGGGTTTGTGGCAGTATGGCGTGGGTAACGTTGCTCGCCTCCGTGACTTTGGTTCACAGGTGCCCACTGGGTAACGCTAAATGAGTAACAATTCCGGCATCTTCTATGGCGAAGANCGAGTGGGAAAGAATATTTTTTTTAAGTCTTAAAGATCTTTAAAATTGTTTGTTTTAGATTTGTGTGATAAAACAATGAAGTTTAGTTTAGTTATTCAATGTCAACAATCAAATATAAAACTACGAATCAAATCCTTTTCATAAATTAAATAAAAATTAATCCTAAACAATAAATTTTACAGGAATACTTTTAAAGCTATTTGAAGATACATAAAGAAAAGTTATTTTGAGATTTGTCTCATAAAACAATGGCACTTTAGGTAATTAACTTCATGTAAACTCTCCATAAAAATGCGAGTGGGAAAGAATATTTTTTTTAAGTCTTAAAGATCTTTAAAATTGTTTGTTTTAGATTTGTGTGATAAAACAATGAAGTTTAGTTTAGTTATTCAATGTCAACAATCAAATATAAAACTACGAATCAAATCCTTTTCATAATAAAAAGTAATCCTAATCAATAAATTTTACAGCAATACTTTTTAAGCTATTTGAAACCCTTAAGCTACATAAGTAATAGTTATTTTGAGATTTGTCTCATAAAACAACGGCGCTTTAGGTTGTTAACATCATGTCAACTCTCCATAAAAATGCGATTGGAAATCTTCCATAAATTGAAAATTAACCGAAAGAGGAATTTTCTCCAATATGAAGGAGCTAACTTTTCGAAGAAGGAGAATTCTCCTTCTATTTAGGGAGTAAAATCAATGAAGAGAGAAGAACTAAACTGTAAAAGCTGACGCGTTTATTTTGCGAAAACGTTCTGTCGTAAATAAGCTCCCATTCAGACCTTTAATTCGATCAACAGCTCCTGGGGATAGAGTTTAAGACAGGACCTGTGCATGCGTTTGACGTGAATTCTTTGTGACGTCAGCAGACTTTATATCGACCCTATGACCTTTCAGAATGCACCATGCATGTTCAAGTTATGTATTGCCAATGATCCGTTATGCATTCCTGGAATTTGTCATCTCTGGACGCTTTGATATTTTGTTCGTCGCTCCTACGTCTGAGAATTCCAAATAACCTTCACCTGTTGAATCAATATTGAAATAAGGTTAGACGATAGGAGTCAGTGTGTATTGTGTATTCATTCATCTATCTATCTATCTATATATATATATATATATATATATATACAGAGAGAGAGAGAAAGATAATTAAACACAATTTGATATTTAAAAACAGAATAAAAAGATAAAGAAGGAAAGAAATTTACAAGGAAATTGATGATTTTTATTATTAATATAAATAAATACAATTTTCTTACTCATATTAGTATTGAAATAAACTTGTAACTTTTAGTTGTTTAACTTCCTTATCTTCTTTAAAAAAATTTATTTCTTCTTATATCTTTCCTCGTTTTCGTTGCTTTATTATCTTATATATGCAATTATTGTTAGTAATTATCTTATATACAAAAGATTAGATTAAATTAAAGTAACATCAAATGTGATTCTTAGATTTAATGATGATTTAATTATTTTTAATTCGTAAAATTATGTAGATATATTTTAAATAATATATATCACGAAGATCTAACGTTGATTCGTAATCATTAGAGTTTATATTTTTGAATTTAATTTCTTTAAAAGAAATATCTACATTTTTAACATACACCATAAAAGGAATAATATTATATTTAATTTTTTAAGACTAAGTGCATGGAACTCTAGAAACATTTCTCTGTTAGACACATTTATATAAATACTATTTTGAGTCAAATTAGTAGAATAAAAAGAGTTTGCAATATTATATATCTAATTTAAATATCAATTCAAAAATTTGATTAAAATAAACAAATTAACGGACAATTTTAATTAAATTCGTTCTAGAATCATTGAATTTAATGAATATTAAAATTAATGCAATATATCTATATAAATAAAGCAGATTGTTTGTATGTATGCATTTATGTAATTCATACGAATTTACAATTCGTAACCAGTTCGCACCAAATTTAGTATACTTACATTCGAAGGCACGGTGGACCTCTCTGCTCTTAAATTCCATCCGTTAACTAGTTTCCTCCCTACATCCCAAAGAAAGAGTTTTCCATAAGATTTTATAAAGATTTTATAATATGAGCGAATTGTTAGCTAGCCGCTCTAATAAATTTATAATTAGTTTTATCGCACGTTCTTATGAATTATATCTTTTGTTCCCTATGTTAGGTTTTCCCAAGTAAAATCAACGTCAAAGATTTCGTGATGTGTGGTAATGGCGTCACCGAATTAATATGAAGCCACGTGCTTTAAGATTTTAAAGCAAACTTAAATAATGTAAACTCAACAAGAACTAATGAAATAGAATTAAAGTTAATAGAATAGAAATCAACCGACCAATGTAAAAAATATGATAGTCACTCACAACATCATATGTTAAATAATACCATATGCATAGCTGAACTTTTCCGTAGTGAGTTGAACATTTTTACTCGGATTATAATCTAATATTATGAAACCGCACTGGAATATGCAACAAATAATAAAAATATAAAGATCATATGTTAGGCTCCATGAATGTGTAGGGTAAGGCTCCTATACTATGAGAGCTGACCTATCAAGCAATATTGGATCAAACAAGTTCGCAAGCTAACGTTATGTTAGTATTGTTAGTTAGTATGTTATGTTATGTGCTACTGTTAGCTCTTCATTATTGGAGGAAAAGCTTATGCTCCAAAAATGAATGATAAGTCGGCCTGTCTAATTCAGGGACTCTAGTGTAGGAAGGTGATATTAGGGCACTTACCCTTTACGGAGGGAGCTAAAAAAATCTATTACCTCCTTTAGGACTGTTGACTGGGCGATAAATCGATGCATTAGAAAATATCGATTCTATGCAATCATCGCCGATCCGATGTTTGGATTGGCAATTTTTCGAAGCATCGGAAATTGTGATTGCGCGCGATGTTGAGCATTGTTCCCGATGTCTGCAAGCTCGTGCGAAGAGCATTTTTCTCTGTAAGTACAAGCATACATTGATCGGAGCCAAAGTATACGTATGTATACTTTGGGGATGATCGTTATCTTTCTCCGTCTTTTTTACATCGGAATTTATCGTTTTGCTGACATGATGAATCCAAATGTGATTGCGAATCGAAGTGTTGTTGAATCTCTTGGTTATGGGAAAGTTTTCTTTTAATTTTGGGTGTTCAAATCCTGATTTTTTCTTTTTTTTTTTGCAATCTATCCAGCCGTTTAATATTTCTAATTACAATTTTGAAGACATCTTAGACTTTACATATTCAGAAATAATTATAAAAAAAATATACAACTTACAAATTGCGAATTTACGCTGTACAAAATGTAAACTATTCATGTACCAAAACATCGCGATGCATCAAACTATCGCGATGTTAGAGTGACGATACATCGCGATGCCAAAATCTTAATATCACCCAGTTCTAACCACAGTACATATTTTATGCACCTTGGTATAAAAGAAACTAATTACCACAGTACTTATAACGGCAATATTAGAAGTTTTTAATACCGCATTTAATTAAGCATTACTGGAGTCACTAATAATTTGGCGAATTTTTATGGCGTTCAAAATAATTGTCGATACCAATTCGTCCGTAAAAAAAAGATTATAAAATTAATAATGTCGTAACAAATTATTCTGCAGAATTACAATTTATTGATTTTGGTAATAGGTGCAAATTGAAATGAAAATAGTTTTGTATTAAAATGCTAAATTGATAAGGAAAGGGTATTTATTCGTATAGATAAGCCGTAAAAATTGCCATATTGTTTTTGACGCAAATGATACCTTAATAATTTTGTTAAAAGATGCAAATTGCTCGCAGAAAATATTCTGGTGAAATTGCCGTACTGCGTAGTAATGACAATTCTGGTAAAAAAAATGAATAAAAAAATGAAATAAAATATAATTTTGGTAAATAGAATTAAAATATACTGCTATTAAACCATTAAATTGGCTATCTTTCCGTTTATATGGTAACAGTTTGCCGGAAATTTTAGTTATCAGAATTACAGCTGTTATCACATATTATAAAACAGTATTTTATTGCTAATTTAACCAAAGTCGATTGGTAGACTTAGTATGAATAGGAATTTTTCTGAGGATGTTTTGATCTAAAACATATTAAATTATCGGGCAATTAGACAGAGAATTAATTTCCTTTTTCCTTAAGATTTGTACAGGAACCATTAAAAAGAAGAAAGCAAAGAAAGTAACTTTCCATTGATACAATTATATTTCGGGGGAATTAATTTTTATAGTATTACGTTCATTAAACAATTTTATTAATTTCATTATCAAATTTCATTAAGTAATTCCATTACTTTTGTATATTTAGTATTCATTACCACAATATCAGCAGTACATAAAATCACAACATATTAATCCTCAAAAGTGTGAATAGTAGTTTGGCGACTTTATTAGCAGAATAGTAGCTTTTGATTTTAAAGTTTAGAAATTTGTAGGTAGAATATCCTTATTATATAACACTACAATGTTAGAAATGTGTTATACGAAGTGTTTATTTTGTTTCTAGCTCTTATACAATTATTAAAAACTTACAATTAATTTTCTCTAAAGAGTTAAAATACACCTTAATAAATTTTATGTTTCAGAAAGAAAATGGGGTAGAAAAATGGTCATTAATGATTTATTACCAATAGTTAAATTTTTAACTAAAAATCTTAAAATTAAAAAGAAATAAAAACTTGCGATTTTAATGATAAAGATTTTTTTTAAATCGAACACACTTCAATTTATTATTTCTTATAAAGAAAAAAAGTAGGTGTATTTTAACAAGCTGGATACTAGATTTTTAGTTTAAGTTTGTTCAATAAATGATTTTTCATTTCAGCAAATTATTTTTTCCTAGTCCTGAAAGAGACTTTTTTAAAGTTTATTTCAGCCTTTTCTATATCTTTAATATCATACAAAAACATTGAAGAAATACATTAAAGATATATTTCCTCATCTATATTCAGTCATACAAAATATGAGCAAGAGTCTGGAGCCTAGGAAAATATATTTTTAAAGGATTTTTTTTTTCGCTTTAAATAAAAAAATTCCTTCAAAAACTCATGGACTTATTTAAAAATTAAATTTTCATTTTAACTGGACAATTGATCTAATTAAAACTAAGGGGCTACGATTATGTTTTTTTTAATGATGAATTCGAATTAAAAGAAACAATATTGTTAAAATATTAATCCAACATCCGAAGATTATTGAGAATTTTACTATCCACTATGAAAATTTAAAATAAATAAAATTAAAACATATGCAATATATACAAGAGTAAAGACAGGTGAATGATTTATATAATGATGAACATGGAGACTTGGATTAAATATTTTATTTGTTTTGCTCAAGTGTAGGTTTTATAGCAGCTTATGTAATATTTCACTCCTTTGACAATTAAATCAATGTTTCCTATTTTGAGAAGCAGTCTTTCATTGGAATTTTTAATGACATTGGCCAGTAAAAAGAGACTTCCTCAGGGGATGCAGCGTTCGCCCCTCAATGAGGTGACCCGGATTTGATCCCAGCGATAGCTAGTCGATACGAATTCCGAATCCAGCTAGCACCGACCACAGTGCTGACGTGAAATATCCTCAGTGGTAGACGGATCATGGGTTAGAGGCCCCTTGCTGTTAGGCTAACCGTAAGAGATTCTCATGTTCTTCCTCTCCATGTAACGCAAATGCGGGTTGGTTCGATCAAAATGTCATCCAAGAAGGCAAGTTTCTCCCAATACTTGGAGTATTGGGAGTTCCCCTGTCTTCTGGATTGGGTTCAAAATTTCAAGGTTACGTAGTTGAACTTTAGTAGCTGTACACTCAAACTTTGGGTTGGCTGTACAACGACGGTTATAAAAAAAAACTGATGTAAAATTAAGGTATCTTACTAGTGCGAAAACATGATTTTGGAAAACACTTTCGAAATTGTGTTTATTATAAGTTTAGAATCTCTGTCGTTGCAGCTTTCTTAAAATACTTCACTTTAGTTTGTACTCCAATTAGTTACAAATTTATAACAGTTTTTCTGCAAGATAATAAAAGTGGATAGACTAGTGAATTTAAATCTAAATGTATTTATCTCAAAATCAATTTTTTCACATTTTTCACCGCCTTAAACACGATATCTCACATTGCTAAAATAGTTGTCCGCAATTTTTCATAAGCGTTTATTATTATATCACTCATGTTTTGAACAACAGACTAAGAGAAAAACGTAGAAATTTTATTTTTGCACATTCTTTTCACAAACACAAGTGCGAAATTTTTTTTAAAATTTACTTTTCAACTACATTGATCTTTAACTCAGTAGTATATGCACTTGCTTTTAAGATAATAGATTGAAACATTTTTGATAGCCTTCTAAATAAAATCCTCATAGGATTTTCTATTTCAGGAGCTAGAAATTCTTTTTTAGTGTTTAGTGTATATGCAAAAAATATCTTATTTTTACTTACAAATGACCATTATATAAAAACAATAATTTTTTGCTAGTTTTATTAGTTTTTAAACTTTAAAAACAAATTAACTACGTCTTTTTAAAATTTTATACTAATTTTTAATAGAAACATTGCTGAAACCAGTCGAATACCTTAAATGTAGGTTTTATAGCAATAGTAGGTCTTATAGAAGAAGGTTTTATATCAGCAGTAGGTTTTATAGCAGGAGTAGGCTTTATAGCAGTAATAGGTTTTATAGCATGTAGGTCACCAATGCTGCTTTATTTTGAAAGGCATTCTTTTATCGGTATTTTTAATGGCTCCGACCAGTAATAATTGACTTTCAGAGAAACCCTGACGTAAATTAGCATTTTTGTTTATGATGGACATCTATCTTTCAGAAATTTATCTTTCACCTTAATGACACGATAAATGAGGAAAGATATCAGCAAGGTTACTCTATGCTTGGTATGATGATTTAAATAAGTCAAATTACACTAACGCATTATTAAAATTCAAGCAGCACTTTACCATTTATATTATAATAAAACGTAAGCAAACAAATAGTAACATTATTGTTACCCATTGCCAAAATGGATGTTGTTTTGGGTTTGATGGCGTGAGCACTTTATTTGGACGTCATCACACTTTCCAACTGTGTTCAAGAGTAATAGTGAACAGTGCGCATGCGTCGTAATTGCATGGCGACCGCTGCTGTTTGATTTTTTTTTTATTTTTTTTTTTTTTATTTAGAATTCTTTTTTTCACTTTTAATTTTGTTATGCATTAAGTTGGTGAGTTTATTTTTGATATATGGGACCAAAGAGATCCCATAAATACTTCTTGAATTGTGAATAAAAGAAGATTTCATCATTTGAACTATATTTTTTTTCGTTTTTATTGTTTTAATTAAGAATCAGAAATTCTAACCTACAGTTCTAACTGGTTCCTTTTCAATACTAATTTAGGTGAATATCTTTAATAAAGAGGTCCCAAAGGTTAGAGTTGAAGCAAGAAAAAAACGTTTGTGCAATGCATGACTTGAAATGTAGAGGCGTTTATGAGAGTATTTTTAGCTACCATATTCCTTTATACTGTAGAATGTGAAAAAAAAATAAACAACAACCATTTTGCCAATAGGCAACCAGTGATCATAATTTTTTTTAAATTGTTTTTAGAATTTTAATGTTTTAGTAATTATATGACTTTTAGAAAAAAAATATCAATAAATATAAAGCTAATATGATTTGTTTCATACTTTTTTTTANTGATATAAATAACTTTGCTTTTTGCTTCGCTTTCAAGATTTTGTACTACACACCTATCCCATAGAAGGAACTTCTGCATGTGATATCGTAAAATATTTCCAAATTAATTTCTTTTTTTATATTTTGATTGACAAAATATGAAATAATTCAACCATATATTTATTTTTAAATTCTTAACTTGACTTATTACTATAGAAGGTTTCTGTTAGCTCATCTTCTGAAGTAGAATCGTTTTTAAACAGTCTTAAAATAAAAGTGTAGACATTGTTTCACCTTTGTCTTTGCCTTAGGAAAATATTGTAAAGGACTCTATTTTAAACTCTTTAGGAGAGTATCGTCTAAGGAAACAGCTGCTGTGAATAACGGAACTGTGGCTGGATAGCATAATGCTGATTGAAATTCGTTTTGATATTCAAAAGAATATGCCATTGCAAAGTCAACTTGAATTTCCCTGGTTTTAATGCTAGATATGTTTGTTTGGAAAGTATCACCTCGGATTCTTTTAACTCTTACGTATTATTGAAAGTTAGTCCAATTTTCAAGAGTTATTTCAAAACATTCTTCTTGCACATTTGCCATTATATATTTTTTATTGTGAGCTATTGTCATCTTTTTCTCATCGTTACCAAACTACAATAAATGATGGTTAGAAACCTATAACAAGCAATGAGAAATTTTTGTAAGTATCAGAAGCACCCTTCCAACAATTAGATCCAAAATTTCTTTTACTTTATATACATAAATACTTCTACCATCACCATGTATTGTCATAAACTTAATTTTAGCTTTCCAGTTAAAGAATAAAAATTTCATGATATTTGTTTTGATTCTAAGTTTTACAGTAGCAATAAATTTTTTAGTCATAAAGCACTAAATATGGAAAATTAAACAATGTTTAGGATGCAACTGACAAAAATCAGTATAAGCCTCTCTTAGAAACATTGTTAGATAGTTCTTTCGTTTTATTGCCCGTTTTTCCCCGTAATAATCCAGAGAACCAGCTCTTGTTTCAATACAAGCATAGTATAAACAATCTAACTTTTGAAGAAAGTCCATTTATTAATAATTAAGTTCATCTGAAATACTTAGTGGTGAACCTTTTACATCATTATCAATCTGTTTTGAAAATTCAAGTCTAACTTTCATTATTTCCTTATTTTCTTTCCCTTGAAGTGCAGAATCTTATGCTCTTTTCTTTTTTTCTTCATCTTCTTATTCTTTTAAATCCAGATAAGGACACTATCTGGAATCTCTGTAGTTGTAGCTTTCTTAAAATACTTCACTTTTGTTTGTACTCCAATTATTTACATATTTATAACAGTTTTTGTGCAAGGTAGTAACAGTGGATACACTAGTGATTTTAAGTCTTTAAATGCGTTTATCTCGAAATCAATATTTTTCACCACCTTAAACACGATTGCTCACGTTGCTTTTAAAATAAGTGTCTGCATTTTTTTATGAGTGTTTATGATTATATCACTCATGTTTTGAACTACTGACTAAGAGAAAAATGCAGGAATTCTTTTTTTTTTTTTATGCATGCTTTTCACAAAGACAAGTGCGAAATTATTTTAAAAATTTACTTGGTAACTTTATAGATCTCTAACTCAGTAGTATATGAGCTTGGTTTTAAGATAATAGATTGAAAAATTTTTGACAGCCTTTTAAATAAAATCCTCAAAGGATTTTCTATTTAAGGAGATAGAAATTCTTTTTCAGTGTTTAGCGTATATGCAAAAAATGTCTTATTTTTACTTACAAATGACCATTATATAAAAATAATAATTTTTTGCTAGTTTTATTAGTTTTTAAACTTAATAAAAGAATTAAATTAGGTCTTTTTAAAATTTTATACTAATATTTAATATTTAAAAGAAACGTTGCTGAAACCAGTCGAATACCTTTAATGTAGGTTTTATAGCAATAGTAGATCTTATAGAAGAAGGTTTTATATCAGCAGTAGATTTTATAGCAGGAGTAGGTTTTATAGCAGTAATAAGTTTTATAGCATGTAGGTCACCAATGCTGCTTTATTTTGAAAGGCATTCTTTTATCGGTATTTTTAATGGCTCCGGCCAGTAATAATTGACTTTCTGAGAAACCCTGACGTAAATTAGCATTTTTGTTTATGATGGATTACTATCTTTCAGAAATTTATCTTTCAACTTAGTGACATGATAAATAAGGAAAGATATCAGCAAGGTTACTCTATGCTTGATATGATGATTTAAATAAGTCAAATTTCACCAACGCATTATTAAAATACAAGCAGCGCTTTACCACTCATATTATATTAAAACGTAAGCAAACAAATAGTAACATAATTGTTACCCATTGCCAAAATGGGTGTTGTTTTGGGTTTGATGGCGTGAACACCTTATTTAGACGTCATCACACTTTTCAACTGTGTTCAAGAGTAATAGTGAACAGTGCGCATGCGTCGTAATTGCATGCGTTGCTATGACGACCGCTGCTGTTTGATATTTTTTTTCTTGGAAATCTTTTTTTCACTTTTAATTTTGTTATGCATTAAGTTGGTGAGTTTATTTTTGATATATGGGACCAAAAAGATCCCATAAATACTTCTTGAGTTGTGAATAAAAGAAGATTTCATCATTTGAACTATATTTTTTTTCGTTTTTATTGTTTTAATTAAGAATCAGAAATTCTAACCTACAGTTCTAACTGGTTCCTTTTCAATACTAATTTAGGTGAATATCTTTAATAAAGAGGTCCCAAAGGGGTTGACACAGTCCCAAAGGTTAGAGTTGAAGCAAGAAAAAAACGTTTATGCAATGCATGACTTGAAATGTTGAGGCGTTTATGAGAGTATTTTTAGCTACCATATTCCTTTATACTGTAGAATGTGAAAAAAAAATAAACAACAACCATTTTGCCAATAGGCAACCAGTGATCATAATTTTTTTTAAATTGTTTTTAGAATTTTAATGTTTTAGTAATTATATGACTTTTAGAAAAAAAATATCTATAAATATAAAGCTAATATGATTTGTTTCATACTTTTTTTAACTATTTTTATTAATAATTACGCTTAAAATTCTCAAAAATTTAATATTGGCTAAATTTTTGGCTTATTTTTTTCTGAAAAAGAAATTAAAATGTATAAGATAGTATTTAAAAAGTCTGTTTTTAGTATAAAATATATTTTCGCATGCATACAACTCCAAACAGATAGTAAAATATAGTCCCGAGTTTAGTTGCATTTTAATAAATAATGCGCATATTTAACATTTGGAATATTGTAATTTTGAGTAAATTAATTATTTTAAAACAGTTTAGTAAAGAAATTTGCAGGACTACATTTTATGACAAATGAAAGTGAACGATATCGATATTTGTCTCATGGATTATAAATGGCTACTTTAATTCTTAACTTGTCTCTTTAATCGGAAACTTAAATATCTGCATTTACAAAAACTAAAACTCAAAGATTAAATTATAAAATTGGAAAAGTTCTACTTTTTTGCTCTATAAATTTTAAGAGCATTACGTAACTCTGTATTTCACAAGTATTTTCGCTAAAATAAATAGTTTCTTTGCTAGATTAAAATTCTAACAAAGAATTAGTTTGAAATTAATTTCTTATACTTATCGAAATCGTGTTTTAGTTAACTTATTTACATTGCATTTGGCGAGATTTCTGTGATTTTTAGCAAATATTTTCGCCCAAACCAACATTTTAACTAATTTATATCTGAGAGATAGGTAAAATGCTCTCTTATATAATTTCATAACCAAAAGGCTGACAGCGTGGCAAAAAATTATTTTGGTTTGTGATTGACAACATAGGCCATAAAGCATTTTATTGCCATATATTCCATACACGCTATACATTCTTCGATACTATAGTTTCTTGTTTTGGTGAAAATACTGATGCCAACATATCTATCTATTTTTATAAATACTGGTGTAGTATGAGAATATTCTCCCCGTATTGAATAACACGGTAGTTGAGTATCAGTACAATTCAGACATTGTAACACTGTGCTCAGGCTTAATAAAACAACTGAACTCTACAGAGATTATTCTAATGGAATGACGTTGGGTGTTTGATTAAATCAACTCCCTTAATAGGAAGCTCTGTTATTATGGTTCACCCTAGAGAATCAATACTTAGAACAAGCTAATCACTCCGTTGATTAAATATACACGATTATACGACTCATAACACATAGGTCAAACACTGACTTGATTAATCCGAAGAACAAATTACTTATTTAAAACAAAATAGGCAAAGCTATTAAGAGCCCGGCAGATGTTATGTTTTGATTTTTTTTTTCCGCAGCATTTTTCCAAAGCCTACATTTTTCTGTCAAATTGATAATATGTTAATTTAAACAAATAATATATTATTATTATTATTATCATATATGTATATATATATGCAGAGAACAATGAAAAAAGAGGGAAAAAGTAAAATAACAAGAAACCGGGAGGGGGAGGGAATCCGAATAAAAGGAAGAAAAAAACTATTAAAAATCCGGAAAATGAAAGATATAATCTTTTCATCAGCTCACACGATTATTTCCGCAAAAAGGAGTGCTTTCTAATACTGTATCAATATANTAATTAGTAATAAAGTAGGAGTTGTTTTATAGCAAAGAAACTAACGTAAAAAGATTAATAGAAGCTTTTTATGTTACATATATATGTAGAGAACAATGAAAAAAGAGGGGAAAAGAAAAATAACAAGAAACCGGGAGGGGGGGATCCGAATAAAAGGAAGAAAAAAATTTATAAAAATCCGGAAAATGAAAGATATAATCTTTTCATCAGCTCACACGATTATATCCGCAAAAAGGAATGCTTTCTAATACTGTATCAATATAGCCAAAATGGTTTTTCTTAATATTCTTCTTGTTTTTTTTTTCTTTTTGAATTTATTATGCTATATATATGTATGCACAAACACTTGTCTATTTTGCGTGGCCATAAAAAATCGTAAAACTATCATTAAAGTCAGTGAGGCTGTAATCGTGGAAGTAGTTACCTTATATACTGAAATAAAAGTTACTGTGGAAATAGGTTTGGGCTCGAGTCTGACGTTAGGCGCTTAATTTTGGCACGTATCCACGCTTGGAGGTTGTTAATGGTTTTTACGACTTGGTTTTCTACAACTTCTCCAAACTGCAATTTTCATCCATTTAGAGTAGCGTATATAGATTAATGTATGACATTTATTTATATTAATATATTAAGCAAAATGTTTAACGATGGATTTATTTTTTACTTCTGTTAACTAGCCTACTCTGTAAAAAAATGCGGATCAAATTACGGTAAAAAGTACTGTAAAGTACAATAAAAATAAAAGTCCATTAAAAATGAAATTTAGCTGGATATAGGTATTAGGTTATGTTAGGCTGTTCCTAAGAAGATGAACATTGCAAAGGTTTTATGGCTGATTTGTGTGTTTTCAAGTGCACCGTGGAATATGACTTAATTAGAGTATCTAGTAGCACCATCTGTCGAGAGAAATGGGAAAGATTAGACTCTTTTGTGTTCAGCAGCTCTGTGATGCTGCCATCAATGTGTGAATGAGAGTTTCCTTTTCCAATAGTCCAGGCTCACCAAGGAATGCAGGTCACTGGAAGTTCCTTACGTGCTGAAGGAAAAGAGCAAATGTTAAACGCTGGCGTTCTAACCATCGTTCAGCCTTTCATGAGCTTGTCTTAATTTTTGAATAATTGTATTATTTAAGTACTGAAAATAGTGATTGCTCCAAGATAGCAAAACACAAACAATAAAGTATGAAACATAAAAATTATTTTAAAGATATACTATTTTCGTCAACAAAAAATTGTCGATTTTTAAAGATCAAATTTAGTTATATTATTTCACTAACTTTTACGATGAATCCTATATCTTAATATACATCACCAGTTTTATAACTAGAAGATTTTCATCACTTACTATAATACACATACACCACTATACTATAACAACAAGCTTTACAATCCTTCCAAGGATTTTCTAAACCATCAAACAATTTCAAAGAGGGAAAACTTAAAACACGAGAAATGATTAATCATCCTCTCTCAATATTCAACAGTAATGTGAAAAGTTTCAATTATGAACGTGCTACTTTTGTAACCAAGTCTTGTTTAATGCTGGAAGTGTGTAGCATCTTTAACTGCAGCCGCGTCCGTGGAATCTGTCAGAGTTTGCTAAGGCTTAATAATACCTCCTCTACCCAACAACGATCTTTACGGATACCTAAAAGTAAATACCAGGAGAGAGTGAGAGATAATTGTCTTGCCCGGGTACGAGAAAAATGCAATTAAAGCCCCGAAGTTCTATCTGGACGGCTGCTGACAAATTGTCAGAGCAATCTCATGAGTAAAATTTTGTTTCCTCTACCCATCGCAGTGCTTGTTAGAGCTCTGACGTCGTCAAGGGAATTCCGTGAGGGAATATCTGACTTTTCCCTTAACGAAGTATGGTTAAGTCAGGGAATTCCTCGTCTTTCGATCTAACGCAGGGAAAAAATAAATGATGTTGTTTTGGTGTCGTGTTATTAAAAGAAGATGATTGAGAGCTCTTTCATAATAAATCACTCACAAGAAAACTTATATTTCATTCAAATTTCGTATCAGAAATAACAAAAAGAAAACATTTAATATTTTCCATTATTTATCTTTAATATTTAATTAATAATTTGCAATGTAATAAAAATTTTGAAATTGAAAAAAAAAATTTTTGAATTGAAATAATTTTAACTAAAGGTTATGAGTTCCTTTATCAGATAATAAATTTATGAACCCATGTCGCAAAATTTATAAATTGTAATCTATATAGTTTTCCATGATATAATAGTTTTACATCATATAATAGTTTTGCATGATTATTAAAATAGAATGTTAAAAATTGTTAAATTAATTTTAAATTCATATTTTACTCAGTATTTATGGAGACTTAAATGCTAAATCCCTTAATATATCCCACAGAAATTTAAAATTTTAATGCCCATTTAACAAAATTCTATTATTTTGTTAATCGCTAAGAATTAAAATGTTTAATAATGAATAAATATTATTTTTAAACAATTTTAGCATGAAGAAATAGATAATAAGTTATGATAATACTAGCAGCCTTTCTGTATCAGCTTTGTCACTTTTCAATATTATCTCGTGCTGCATTGCAACTTTAATAAGTAAACCGAATGAATCTCAAAATGGTATTCAAAATTCTTTAAACCCTCCTACAATCTTAACATCTTAATTAGTTTTAATGAATGTATAACCAAACCAAATTTTCTTTGCTCAAACACATAAATTTATTTTTTACTTAGAATTATCTTTAGATAAACGAATTTTATAATTAATTCTCTAAATATTGTGACGATAAACAATAAAATTAACATTAGGGTCGTTTTTCTGACCAAGCTATTAGGACCGTATTTCCCCGATCAAGGCTACCCTCTATGCTTTGGGGGTAAGAAATCCGATTTCCCCAAACAAGGGATGTTTATTTATAGAAAGTATGTTTTCGTGTCTGATTTCTTAACTTAAAATATCGTCTGCTCTAATTCAATATCATATTAGGTCATACCCATTAAGAATGAGTCATAAAAAGTAAAGATCCAATCATTAGATCAAAAGTTATTCTGGATAGTCCTTTTTTTTGACGTACTGTATGTATGACATACGCAGCACTAATGCAGAAGAATAGAACTCGGTTCTCTTCTAAGCTTTCTCAGAATATACGTACGTGAATGAGTGGGGTGCTATGTGAAAGTGCTAAATGTCTCCAGTTTTTGCGTAAAGCAAATTTTGTTTAAAAATGATATCGGAATATTTGTATTATTATTGAATCAGGCATATATAATTTTGGTAGAATTCTCTTAAATTATGCTTTATTAAATTTCACGTTTGACTAATCATGTTTCACTAAATGTCAAATTTCTTTTTTCCTCCTTTTTATATTTTTTCAAAATATATAAAATATATATGTGATTATTTTAGTATGTATTATTAACCTAAATAATCTAAGAGTGCCGTATGTGTTTTATAGCTACTTATATAATGTAGTACGTAATGTAATGTAGTACGTATTAAAATATTCTTAAGGAAATGAATATATAAAAACGTTTTAAATGTGGGAAAGTAGTACCATGTTTTAGAAGTTTTGCAGGAAACAATATTTTCCCTTACAATCAACGATATTTCTCTAACTAATAAAAATATTCAGAATAACTCCATCCATTTTAAAATCTTCAATATGGTTAAGTAATTTAGACACTATTGCCAAATAAGAAGCAATTGAAAATTCCATCAACTTGAAAATATCCCTAAAACTTATCTCGGCAACACCCACTTCTAAGAAAGAAATATGTATTTTTGCCAAATCCACCAAATTAATTAATGAGGTATTTTCTTACATATTTAGTTTCCAAGAATTCTCGAAATTCNAATGATTGTTTTGAATTCTTAGAATTTTGTGCATTTGCAATGTACCTAAGTTAGTAGCGAGCGAAGCAAACCATATAAGATTGCGGAGCAATTTTCGGGGGTTGGCGAGCGTCAGCGAGCAGGGGGCCCAGCCCACTAGTTTAACAATATTCTAGTATTTTGTTAATCGCTAAGAATTAAAATGTTTAATAATGAATAATTAATATTTCTTAACAATTTTAGCATGAAGAAATAGATTATAAGTTATGATAATACTAGCAGCCTTTCTCTATCAGCTTTGCCACTTTTCAAAATTATCTCATGCTACATCGCAACTTTAATAATAAGTAAACCGAATGAATCTCAAAATGGTATTCGAAATTCTTTAAACCCTCCTACAATCTTAACATCTTAATTAGTTTTAATGAATGTATAACCAAACCAAACTTTTTTTGCTCAAACACATACATTTATTTTTTACTTAGAATTATCTTTAGATAAGCGAATTTTATAATTAATTCTCTAAATATTGTGACAATAAACAATAAAATTAACATTAGGATCGTTTTTCTGACCCAGCTATTAGGACCATATTTCCCCGATCAAGGCTATCCTCTATATTTTGGAGGTAAGAAATCCGATTTCGCCAGAAAAAGGCATGTTTATTTATAGAAAGTATGTTTTCGTGTCTGATTTCATAGCTTAAAATATCGTCTGCTCTAATTCAATATCGTATTTGGGGTCATCCACTCTACCCATTAAGAATGAGTCATAAAAAGTAAAGATCCGATCATTAGATCAAAAGTTATTCTGGGTAGTCCTTTTTTTTGACGTACTGTATATATGACATACGTAGCACTAATGCAGAGGAATAGAACTCGGTTCTCTTCTAAGCTTTCTCAGAATATACGCAAGTGAATGAGTAGGGCGCTATGTGAAAGTGCTAAATGTCTCCAGTTTTTGCGTAAAGCAAATTCTGTTTAAAAATGACATCGGAATACTTCTATTATTATTGAAGCAGGCAGATATAATTTTGGTAGAATTCTCTTAAATTGTGCTTTATTAAATTTCACGTTTTACTAATTATGTTTCACTAAATGTCGGAATATCAAATTTCTTTTTTCCTTCATTTTAAATTCTTTTCAAAACATATATGCGATTATTTTAGTACGAATTATTATTATAAATAATCTAAGAATGCCGCATGTGTTTTGTAGCTACTTATATAATGTAGTACGTACTAAAATATTCTTCAGTAAATGAATACTTTAAAAAGTTTTAAATGTAGGAATGTATTAGAAGTTTTGCAGGAAACAATATTTTCCCTTACTATCAAAGATATTTTTTTAACTAATAAAAATATTCAGAATATCTGCATCCGTTTTAAAATCTTAAATATGCTTAAGTAGCTTTGACACTATTTCCAACTAAGAAACAATTGAAAATTCCATCAACTTGAAAATATCCCTAAAACTTATCTCGGTAACACCCACTTCTAAGAAAGAAATATGTATTTTTGCCAAATCCACCAAATTAATTAATGAGGTATTTTCTTACATATTTAGTTTCCAAGAATTCTCGAAATTCCCTCCAAAATTCTGAAGGGGAATCAGACATAATCTAGCCAGATTCAAATACAATTGTTAGATCAGAATCTTGCAACATTCTCTGATTCTGAAGCGCAAACATTCTCATCAACATAAAAGTAATTTATATTATAATACATTCTTTAGATAAATATTTGCTTAAAATACTTGTTGTCTCCCTCATTTCGCTCTCTAATACTTTTGCATTGTAAAGTCGGTGCAAATTTAATTGAAAATAATCCACAATACTCCAGTTGATTCTCAAGTTGTCGTCCTCGGGACATGCTAAGGAGAGCATTTAGCACTTGTCTTGAGAGAAATTTAGAAATGGCGAGAGCAAATATTGACGTAGTCATTTTATCTCTGTTTGCATAAGTTAAACAGGAGGCTTCACTTAGTGCGAAATACCAACAACAAAGATTTCTCGCCAAGATTAGATCCAGATTCTAATCGCGGTTGATTCTCGACCAATCATACTCAACTCAGTATTGTGCCTGTACTCGGCTTAAAACCTCGTAATGCTTCAACTCAGCAAGTGGATGTGGATGATTAATTATGAAAGAGAATTAAGTTCTCTTGGGGGGAATGTGGATTTAATTAAATTTATCTGGCAGGAAATAATATTCTATGACAGACTAGTCTTAAGGGTGGATTTCTTTATATTAAGAGCATGTTAGAATTTCGCAGTTCTTTCTCTAGCAGTTCTTAAAGAAATATGTATCTTAAAGTTGTTATTATCTTTAGTGAAACTGGGAAAGTGTGACAAGAAAAATAACTTGTATTTATCTTCGTAAGATAAATATTTAGATAAGGGTGTTTTCTTTTATCAGGGAAAAATATTCTTCGGGATATATAGGTACTTATCTGTTTGCCGGATGTCAGACAAAATTTCTTGCGCTCCATATATATGAAGATTTAAGAACATTGATAATTAAAAGTAATTTTTTTTCTCATTATTATGTTTTTACAATATATTTAATTTTATTCGTCAGGGGAAAAAAAGGAGAAAAGCCTTTTTGTCTAATTTGATATGAGAACATGGAGGACACTGTAACACGACAGATTTAACGCGCACCAGTCACCATTTACTACATGGCGTGTCTTCGACTGGCTAGATTCGAACTCCATTCTCGCAAACATGAGTCCAGTGTCCTGCCAACCAGGCTATCCCAGTTCACAAAAAATAACTGTAAGAGCAAATATTTCAGGTATTGCTTTTATTTTGTTGAAACAAATGTTCCGTTGAACCACCGCAATAGACCAACACAATTGGCATTTATCGATCTACAATAAGCTACGATAGTTGCCACGAATTTAGCGCCTATCATGGATGCCACGAATCCACGATAATGAATTTATGAACGAATTTGAATCTTTAATAATCGAATTATAAATATTTAATTATTTAGTTCAGTCAGCATAATAAAGTTTTAAATAATATACAGTTTAGTTTAGTGTCGTTCTGTCCTTTGAAGTACTGTCCTTTGAAGTACTTTCCTCATCTTTGAAATATGAAAATAAAACTTTGAGGAAAATTTATGACGTACTGAATTCGAGATTTTTAATTGAAGGTCTTTCTTTTTGAATTAAAGTGGTTGTTAATGTTCGCTTAATTTAAAGTTAAATATATAATCTCTTTCTCAATAGGAACATTTCTCGCCTGATCCCGGTGCTGAAATTCTGGCGTTAGAGTAGAAAATGCAATCGGAACTTATTTTATTATTATTTTATATTACAAAATTTGAATTACAAAAAATCTTGGAGGTTATTTTCGCTTTTTTTTCATGAAATATTTACTCTGAATATTTTATTTGAATGGCAACTTTTCTATATCTAGCTTTATCTCAAGTATTTTTATACTATTATTTTAAATTTCTATCCAAGGAATTTCAAACATTCCATTTTTAAATTATTTTTTATTTAAAATTTGCATATTAGCATTTCATAGTTATATTTTTATTGAAAATATGATGATTTCTACAAGGCAGGACTTTTTCTTCCATTTTATATGCTGTGTGCAAATTTTGTCCTCGCTATTTTTATTATTTTCAAGCGTGAAAGAAATTTAAAGCGGCATCAATATGCCTAGAAGGGAAAATTAAATTTTCGAATTCTTACTAAGCATTCTTATTGAAATTAAGAAACTATCGAATTCCGCATTTGTACCAATTTTCAAATCATGAACCAATTATGAACCAGTTTTAAAATCAAATTCAATTTTCTAAAAACTTAAATATTTCTGAAATGGGTCGATCAAACTGTTACTAACATATTTAATTTTATTCCTGCTCTTCAATACAAGTATTTTATTTAAACATACCATCCTTTCAAATTGCCACCATCATTTTATTTTTTAAACACTCCGCCAATTCCAGTTACTACCAGCATTTTATATTAACAATCAGTGGATTATTTTAATAGTTACAAATATTTTGTTTCCAGACATTATTTGGAACAATTGTTGCAAGTGTCTTTGTTTTACATTCTATAAGTTCTATTTAATATCAGTATTTTGTTTTATCGATCTGAATGGGATACCTGCAAGTGACGTAGAGGAGGTATCTCGATTCTAATTGGTTGTTATAACTGTTTTTTTTTGCATTATATTTCGAGTAAACCAATCCCATCAAGCATAATTCATCATAAGTGACTCATTCTGTATTCTTACAAAAAGATTCTTTCACTAAGATTTCAATTATTTTGCTATATATTTCTTACTTAAAACAAGGACAGGAACGAAGACTTGTAGAACATAAACAGACTAATTATGCATTGAAGTTGCCAGGTACCAAATCAAAAACATATCACTGTTACAATAAAATACATAAATTAAATATTAAATCTAAGTTAAGCAAAAGGCACTAATGAAAAAGAAATACATTTCAACAAACTCGATGTGAGATACGGCTCTGCATTGATTTAACTTCACGTTAATTATTATTCAGACTTATGCGGAGAAACTTTACTCAACTTTAACTAGCCACCTTGCTTATAAACTGTCATCTTGCGCTGACGTCATAGGTGAAATGTGTGGGCATCCGTGGTCTTTTTCCTGAAGTGCAAGTACCCAATTGACCTCACTTAGAATCATTTAGCCTATACTGCCGTACAATTGGAAAGAACAACGCAAGTGCTTCACGACTGATTCCGTAAAAAGCGTCTAGACAACTATATTACTTCGATTGCTAATGCTATGACGCTAAAATAGAACTTCAAAAAACTGATAAACAAAATTTATTTTGAAAAACTATTTTTTGACATATGTAGCTTACCATGCAAAGATGCCAATTATATAAAAATCTCAATTTTAAATTTTTTGTCTCTAGAGTTGATTTTTCAATTGCACGGCAGTTTAGTCTTCCCCCTGCCTATAGTCTATATGACATCAGTTAAAACGAATCAACTTGGTTTAATTTTTCCATTTGGATGACGTTGATTACGTTTTATAGCAACCCATTCTTTTTCAGAATCTTTGAATAAAATACGGAACAGGTGTAACTGCCAGTAACAGTAAGGTCCGAGTGGCCAAACTAAAAGACCCTGACTGGAGAAACTCTTTCATAACAAATTTATCACAAGATGCTAAATAACTCTTAAACCAATTTGTGAGGAGTCGTCTAATTCTCTCTCTCTGTATATATATTGCAACATTCNTTTCTTTTTTAAATTTAATAAGCCACATTAAAGAAGGAACGTTGCAATGCTACACGCTACATTAACGACGTCTCCAGAGTAACTGAATGACGGTTCATATGGAAATCGCAGGTAAGCGTCTCATACAACAACGCCCCCTATAGTTCGTTGCGATCGCGAATCGAATATTATAGAGATTTTTAAATTTTTAATTGAACGACGATGTCAAACTCTACAGTGAATGAAATATTTGTTTAAAATATCTTCCTAACGCTTATATCGAATTACCCGGAATTATATTATTATAAAATTGACAGACTGTGACACATTTAACTCTCAAACTTTTTGGAAATGCTTAAACAAAATTAAGTCCGGATATTTAATTGCTAGAAATCAGTATGCTACTGCATACATCTATTTCCAATTTAATTAACTCCAATCCTATAATTTCATAAGTCGCAATGGCAGAGATTACTGAAATAATTAAAATGTCAAGAAGTTAAACCTAAAATATGAGATTATATGCGAGAGAATTTAATTTGAATAGCTGGATGTAGAAAAATAAAAGAATTCCACAGCCACAATTATCTAGAAAGATTAAAGATTGTTCGATATTCATGGAAGCCATTTGCTTAATATGTATTAAAGACAGATAATGTTTATTGAATTAATTAAAACTCTTGACTTTCCGAACTAGTTTTGTTATTAAGCTTATTTGTTACGAAGTAGGTGAATGACAAAATCATGACATGTTTTGACTGACGCAGACGATTTAAAATAAATTAGAGGTAACTATAGCAACCTCTTGTTTTAAAAATGAAAACGATTTAGAATGTTTTTCTTTCATTAGGTTATTATGAAACTGTGATTTTGCGAGAGTGCTTTTAACGTGTAGGTAATGAGGGACTTCGATCCATAATTTTATCTATATTTTTCTATTGAATTAACTACACTTCTAAGTTGAATACCGATTCAAATTTTTTTTTCTCCCTAAGCATGGCAAAATGGCAACTATCTCGCCCAATTAAGATCAGTGCCGCGCTATGGTGAAAAGCTTAACTACTAGTTCAACAATGAGTTTATTGCTTTCATTAATTCATTTCTTTTGTAGAATTTATGAAGTAATCATTCGGCTATTTGTCTTATTTCAGTTAAACAATTTACTTAGATACTAATTTCAGTACATTTAGTAAAGTACATTTAGTAAAGTAAATTGCGATTTAATTGAAGCACTTTACTTTCTCACCATTCTTGTTTTATCTAGAGCTTATTTCAGTAATAAATAGCAAACAAATTTTTCTGAGTGACATCCACCATTAATCCTTTTATACTAATGGAAGATAAAATCTGGAAATATTACAGCATAACATTACAGTATATAACATTACATATAGCATAACATACCACCATATTACAGCATAAAACAGCATATTAATTACGGTATATATGATTTCCAACAATTTATGTGTTGATTTTTCGTTTCTCTATTTATAATAGATTTTGTCATAAGGCTTATTGAAATCCACAAGAGTAAACAATTACTGAAATAATTTTTTAATGAAAAATAGAGTTTAAATCTAAGATTAAAATTTGGAATCAAGGAAAAATTTTAATGTTTCTCCATAAATGCTGAGTGTAAAAAAATAATTTGAAATGCTAAGAAAAATTCGCATAATGCAGTCATTATAGATACTATGTGTATATTAAGGGGACCGTTTGTTAAATGTTTATTTTGTATGTTGTTATTAGAATATAAATTTTTCTGAGTGACAAGCATCATTAATGCTTTTTAATTAATAAAAAAGTAAATATAGCGAAAAAGTATTACTTTTAATTACTGCATATATGCTTTTCAGCATTGTATTAATGTAGATTTTTTTTCGTCGTATTTATAGTCGTATATGTCATATGTAAGACAGAAATAAACAGGAGTAATCAAAACTATGACTGAAATAATTATTTATGAATAATAAAGCTGAAATATAAAATAAAAATTTGGAAGGAAAGATTTTATTGTTCTACGTAAATACTCTGTGTGAATAAAATAACCATCAGAAATTAAATTAATCCAGTCTTTATGCATTTTGCATTTTATCTGTTCCCTTGAAACAACATATTAAGTAAGCATTTACCTCCAGGGAACACTAAACTTTATTTATATTTGACATTTTATTGCATGTTTATATTTACCTGTTAAGTAACAGGTAAAACAGTTACCAAAACTAAACCATTTACCAATCAAATTAATCCATAAAGTCACAAAATCATTTAAGTTACAGATTAAATAATACTGTTCGATATTCACAGGCTGAATGGAGGCATTTGAAGCTTTAAAATGCCTCAAAATGTACCCCTAAATTATTCATGGAAAAATATGCATTTTTTGTAAATTTTTAAAACTGTTCCATGTAAAGTGTTTGTTTTTTTAAAGATCCTGACAGTTTGCAAATATTAGTTTCATTAAATAACTTTGCAAAACAAATATTAATTACGTATTTCAAAGCACGACTTACTAACATTGTTATTATTCGAGTATTTCTCATTCAGGCATCGAATCGAATGTAATCTAATGAAACCAAGTAACTGGAAAAACCAAACGAAGCATTTTGCGTTAAAAATGAGAAAACTTCTCCGTATTTCCTGAATGAAATGCCACAAACATTTCGAATGCAAACTTTTTCGCAACGACCCACTGGGGAAACGAACCTTTCTTAAAGTCTACAGAATTAAGTAGGAAAGTATTCCTCTTGGTATGCAGACAAAGTTCCATCAAGTACTGTGTATTTGGTCTTGCTAATTAAATCTGACTCTGTTCCTGCTCTTTATTTAGAAAACGTGTGGTGTCAGTGGAATTAAGTGAATTAAGAACTAGCAGAGTAAAATTCTTATATGATTACCACAGTTTATTATTTTCGTTTAGTATTTTTCTTTTTAGAATTAGTGAGGAACTTTGTGAAGGCACTCTACTCAGAAGTAATGCAATGTTTTTTTATACCTTAAATACCAAATAGGCAAAATGTTAATCTAATTAGCGTAAGCGTTTGACTATGGAAAAGACTGCATATCACTGAAAATTTTAATTTCTTTTTTACTTTATCTTGTTTAATCACCGGTGTTGTATAGTCATTTCATATAGTTGGATTTGCAGCTATTTCATTGTTGCAATTTCATAGTCATGACTCAGTAACAATGTAAATTTGAACCCAACAGTGGAGGCAAAGATACTCCTGTATCAAGCATTGGAAAAAACTTGCATTGATTGAGGTCTTTTTGATGGAGCTAACTCCCATTTGTGCTAGATAGATGAATGGAGAAAAAAATTCTGGTAAAATTACCGTAATGTATGGTAATGACATTTCTTGTATGATAAAACATAATTCTGATTAATAATACCAACATATATGGTATTTTAACCATTCATTTAATAATTTTTCTGTTCATATAAGGTAACGGCATACCGGAAATTCTAGCATACAAAATTATAGTTCTTATTACTACACATTTAATAAAAAATACAAATCTTTAAAGTAAATTTTACCAAATAAATGGTTTTCATGCCATGCTCCTAGGTATCATGATAAAATTACCAAATTTTAATACATGTCACAAAATTACATTTCATTCCAAATTTTTCCCATATCATTTCAAAAGTGCTATGTTAAAAAATCACCTAGCTTTTTTTGTGCTAATAGAGACAGAAACACGGCAAATTTTAAAATATTATCCTAGTTTTTATTAGATTTTTCTTCTTAGTGTAATAAATCTAGAAAAACCATGCACGATTAGCTCGATCTTAATGGAGCTCTAACCCATGATTCGTCTTCAACTGGAGATATTTTTGATGAAGCAGCATTAAAAGTGCCAAAACTTGTCCCGGGATAAACAACAATACTCATAGAGGTGATCATTACAAAAATCCTTAAATCCTTTTATGATTTCTGCAATTATATATATATATATATATTTTACATAAAGTTGAACCTTGATCCATCATTCGTTCCTGCTTGTTTCGTTTTTCCGTACATATCGTATTGTNATATTAGAATAACCGTAGATTTATATGAGCTTAATTATGACTAATTTTTCGTGGCGGAATCTTGAATAACAATTGATTTGTTGTAGGCCAAAAGAACATCAGTCCCACTAACTATTTTGTTGGAAAAGCTAATAAAGGGACTTTTTTTCTAATTTTCCTGCGCGTTTATGTCATTTCCTATATGCTTATGATTTATATATGCTTATGATAGCTACTAAATCATATGCATAATTTTTTTGAAGATTTATTGGAAGGTTATTTTCTTTTTAGCTTTTTTGAAATATAGTTAGCAAGAATAAAACCATTTCTATTCACGCAATTCAATTAAGAATGTTGTTAAGCTTATTTACGTTATTTATTGCTACCAGCTCGCGCCGACCACAGCGCTGAATTAAAAGAATATATTAGTGGTAAACTGATATGTGTTAGAAGTCCCTTGCCATCAGACTTTTCGTGGGATGATTTCGATATTTTCTTCTTCATGTAGCGCTAATGTGTGCAATTTCCATCAAAAAGCAGTCCATGAAGGCTAGTTTGTCCCAATGCTTTATTCAAGAGTTGCCTTCTCTTCAGGGTTAGATTAGAAATTAATAAGGTACTGAGTTGAACATTGATATAGCCACAAGCCCTAAAACTTGGTCTGATGTTCAGGGTCTGTTATAGATGGGTTGCTTTCATTTTGAAATCGGATCAAATAAAACAATGATTTTAGACAATGTCTTTTTTGGGCTATAACTCAAGGGTATGTGAGAATTATATTTATAGACTTGAAATAAAAATTGATAGTCAACAAAGGAAAACATGAATTACAACTGCCATTGATTAAATGATTGGATCAATTTTTTTTAAAAAAAACTTGTTTTTCAAAAGGGAATAAATTGAAACTGAAATTAAATCAAAGACAGGAGAACCTTTCTTGAAACATCAAAAATACAGCTTGTTTTAAAAGAGGAAAAAAAGTAAAATTAAATTAAATATGCCTGAAATATTAATGCAGCGTGACAAGAATATTAACTAAAGTATTTTAGCATCTTTTTATGGCTCAATATATTGACTTCAACAAAACTAATAATTTAAGATATCCAAGCTGGAGCGAAAAAAATACATATACTCAAAGTTTAGTTTCTAACCAAGTTTCAATAAAACTAAAATGTAAGCAATTTAATTTGCTCTCCCCAGAGATACAAATACAGTTAGCCTCGTAAAAATAAAATTAAAAATTTACTTTTAGTAAATTATCTTCAACATCTGTTTAATATCAATTTTTAAGTTAAGTGTTGGAGTTCATTTTAGCGGAAAAAATAAAGAAAAAAAATAATTTCGCAAGCAAGTTTTGGCAACGAAAGTTTTGAACATAAGACATTCAAATATGTTTGGATGTGCATTATTATTAAAGACCTTCTCTTCTAAACAAATTTCGTGTATTTAGATAAAATAAGTTTAAAACTTTAAGGTTAAAATGTTATTTTCTTACGACTATTTTTGAATCGATAAGTAATAAAAACTATAAAACTGTATGTAATAATGAAAGTTGACAGCTTAAAATGAAGTACCTTAAAAAGGCTTTTAATAAAATGACTATTTTAAAGTATATGAGTAATCAATCAGATGCATAAAATTATTCTTTTAATGTTTCGTTATAGGCAGTGCAAACACTATGGTGTACTATCTATCCAAATTTGATGTTGACAAAAGAAATTGTGTAAAGGAGGTAACGCCACATTAACATCAAATCGAGCTTTCATTTATAACTTAAAGGCCGGAATAGCCCGGTTGGCTGGGCGCTGGAATCACATTTGAGAGAACGGGAATTCGAATCCCGCCGGCTGACGACTGAACGAGTAGTAAATGGTGACTGGAGCACGTTAATTCTGTTGTGTCACAAAGTCCCCCACATTCCCATAAATAAATAAAAATTGCACTTCTGGGGTACAGAATTGGAGATTCATCGTTCTCTGGTTCAGGTCAAAATTACGATCTGTGGATGAATGAATGGATGTAAGAATAGTTTTGCCCTATAAACTGGTGTAATGTATGGGTGCGGCAGACCTCAAATTCTTGGCCACAGATGGCGCCACTGAAGAAAAACAGGAGAAATCGCACCCATTTCCTAAGTGACTTGCGAGAACAACAACAACTTTCACAATTTAAAGGATGTAAATAAATCTGAAACTTTAATAATTATTCACACCAAGATCACCTTTCACTCCGTGCATTAAATATTTTCACTTCCGAAAACAACAATGTTGGCGAAATTTAGGTATCGTATATGCATTCTTGCATTTGAATACTAGTTGGTGAGGGTTTGTAGTGTCCAAAGCTTTTATATATTTGCTAAAAGCAGAAAATCGCCGTTAAAACTTGAATGCATGTTTTGAGTTGCGCAGTAAAGATATTTATATTTTAGTTTTTAAGCATCTATCCACTGTTTTAAATAGTTTTATAATGTATAATTTCTTTACTCTTCAGTTCTATTAAGCCTAGTTCGAATATGTCACATAATAATTTAGCCAAATCAAAATATATCAATACTATAGTGTGAGATTATATTGATATAGTTTGCTTTGGCTATGTTAATACAATATTAGAAAGCACTTTTTTGCGGATTCCGTCGTGTAAACTGATGATGAGATTACAGCTTTTCCTTATTTTGTTTTCCTGCTTTTTATTTATTTTTACTTTTCTTTAAATTTTTAAAATTTTTTTTACAATATTATATTTCAGTTATCTTTTTTCTTCTTTTCTTTCATTAAAATTCTTTATATTTTTTTCCATGTTTTCATTCTCTCCCTCTCTCTCTCTCAAATATTAGAAAACATTCTCCTTCAGTTTCCCCATTGAATTATAAATATGAATGTAATGATCAGACATTTTTGAGATGGCATTTATGAAAGTTGTTCAATAAAGCATCTGCCAATACCTGAAAATTTTCTGACATTTTTAAATAAAGCAATCATTGCTTATTATATTGTATGATATTTTCATATTATCCAGAATATGTAATAGTGAATTATATACTGAAATTACTACTATTATTTATTATTTATATCACTACATAGAAAGAATATTTACAGATATGTCTGTTACCTAGTTTCTTAGAATATAATGCAATATTAAATTATATTAAAATATTATTAATTATTAATTTTATTAATTATTAATTTTATTACGTCTGTTATTATATTAGAATTTTTTGATACATATAATGATTATTTATTACATGATACGTGTTTTACATAATTGCGTGTAAGCCGTGCAAAGTTTAAAAATGTTAAAAGCAAAGTTAAAATTATGATAAACAATAATGAGTTATCTATAATTAAATTGCCACGATTATTTTCTTTTTATTTCAAAACATAGAACGTTGAATGAACTTTTTTCTTTCTTAGTTTAACATTTTTGTTCGTTTTTTTTTATTTCATATAAGTTTTTCAATATGTGTATATAATGATGAGTATACCAAACTTATCGTTATAGTTTTTTAATAACTATTACCTAATATGGGAGAAAAAGAATTTCCAAACTTTTGTGATCAAAGAAATCCTCTAAATTTTTTTTTCTAAAAGCACATTGCAGAAATGTACCTCCTTGTCTGATAATAAGATTTCGTCATTACAAGAAATACACTTTTAAAAAAAACTAAAAGGCTAATGATTATTAATGGGAAAGAAACAAGAGAATTTGAAATATGAGATAGAAAATGCTAATGGTCTTAAAGTTAATAAGGAAGAAGCAGATCAGCGTTTTAAGAATATCTGCAAATAATATTTTAAAATTTGCTGGCATGTGATATTATCATCTTACCGAAAATTGGAAGTTTAATGTTTCAATTCAACCATTAATCAAAATATTTTCCGAAATGAAAACCAAAGAACTTAGAAAGAAAGTTCTTTTCAAAAATAGTGTTATACACTCTGCAAAAAATTGAGGATAAAGTTACGATAAAAAGTATTGGCATCCTGAGTGTATATTTAAAATCCATTTTGCAGTAAATTCCATTTTATTGCAAAATCTATTTTTCTCGTAAAATCCATTTTCCCGAAAAATTTTATAATGCAATCTTTACGATACTATTTATTTAATTTCAGTGATTCACTCATTTTATAATGATTACTAATATAAAAATTACGGCATATCAGATTTTTTCTGTTTCGAAAAATTTCATGGTAAATTGTACCGGCACTCAGGGTACGAGTACTTTTTACTGCAAATTTATCTGAAATTCCTTACAGTGTACATATCAAGGCAATCAGGGTACCGGCACTCAAGGTACGAGTACTTTTACTGTAAATTTATCTGAAATCCCTTACAGAGTACATATCAAAGCACTCAGGGTACGAGTCCTTTTTGCTGTATATTTATCTGAAATACCTTACAGTGTAAATATATCAAGGCACTCAGGGCACGAGTACGTTTTACTGTAAATTTATCTGAAATTCCTTACACTGTACATATCAAGGCACTCAGGGTACGAGTTCTTTTTACTGTAAATTTATCTTAAATTCCTTACAGTGTAAATATATCAAGGCACTCAGGGTACGAGTACTTTTTACTGTAAATTTATCTGAAATTCCTTACAGTGTACATATCAAGCTAGTAAAAAGTACATAAGTATTAAATGAGCGAGCGAATCGAACACGAAGTGGTGCTCGACTTCGCGTGCAGGTCCTCGGGCTACCGTAGCGGGGGTGCCATCCCCTCTGTAGAGGATCAAAATTGCGATGGCACGCCTTCGGATCATCCTCAGGGATGTTTCCCAGACCGTCGCCAATAGCCCATTGTGCAGCTCTAGTGCGACGTAAATGAACAACAACGAACACGAAGTGCGAAGCAATCTAAAAAGGAGCTGCGAGAGCTGTTCTGGGAATTTTCGAACGCAGCGAGCAGGGATGAGTATTCCCATGCTGTATTTATCGATAAATTATTTTTTTTAGTTCGGCAAAAACTTTAAATATTTTACTTAATTTATCCTCTGGACTAAGGTTCATAACCTTTGACATGATCTTTCAAGCAAAAATCAAACTATTTTAACTATGTTTACACTGAAGATAAAACTACTTACATATATCAATAAAGAAAAAAAAAGAACTTCCACTTTCATTGATAATTAACATAATGGACTAATTATGGACTTGCTTCAAAGTGGAGTTCGTACGAAACATGGTGTTTAATAACTAAAGAAGAAAAATTTTTTAAGAAATTTTATCCACGGTTTTTTACCTTGTAACATAATTAATCGATTTAATTAAGGTCTTTATGTATTCACAATTTTTTTTTTGTGTATCGTAAGAATTATTATAGTTTCATTTATTTTACAGTTAATGAAGTTTCCCAGCTGCTTTAATGCCTCAGATAAATATCGATTGCCACTAATTATTTTGTTTTAGTATAAAAGTAAATACTAATGAATTCAAAAAGAAAATCAGCAAAAAATAAGGAAAAAGGTGATTTGAGGATTTCCGTCTTAAATTCAGCTTGATTCATACTCAGAAATTTTAAAAAAAACCTATTTGATTCAGGTATATAGATTCAGGGAAAACTTTTTATAAAAATGCTGATGACTGTTTCAAGATTTCATCTTAAATAAAAACTAAAAAGAATACAAATGATTTAAACACACAGGTAAATTCAAGAAATGGAAAAAATATACTTTCGTTTGTATAAGAGCCTTCCACAGCTCCTGGAATTTTTATTATTATTCTTTTTTTGGGGGTGTTAAGACATTGATTCAGAACTGAAACTATACTGTGTCTATTTCTGTAATTTATCTGTGCCTAATTCACACTGGCTTTTGCTTCAGTCTACTTAGTGCAAAGTATACCCCATCATCTTTGTGGAATCCAAAATATGGACTGCTCTGAATATTGTAAGACTACACATCTTTTTTTTCTTATTTAATAACATATTATTTTGCTTCATTTAGTCGTTAAATAAATTTTTGAAGTGGTTGATAAATATTTTGAAGAAAAAAAACTGTTTTCATCATGTTCGATATATTTTAACTTTACTAATCTTTGTCACTTTTATAACTAAAGACGTAATTTTGTTATAAAAAAATTAAAAGATTGCTAACTCAAGAAAAAAATTAAAATATCAAACATCAAATATAATATTTATCTAGAGGCAGTTATTTTCAATTAATATACTATTATTTCATCAAAAAAGTTCAAAAACAGAAATAGACTATTTTATTATTAATATCGAAAACAACAAAATACCCATATGAAAAAGATTGAACGACAGGCAATTGTTTCGGTATTGAGATATTAAATTATAAACACCGTATCGTATTGCAAATTGTATTGCACAATTAAGGGTTTAATAACATTGTTTGTGTTGTTATAGGTTTAAGAAATTGAACTTGAGCGGTAAAAACGTGGTCTTATTTTTACTGGCACTCAATTTTATTTATTTATTTAATCAAAGCTTTTAGATCGGACAAAATTTTAAGCGTTTAGTAAAAAAAATTGGACATGTACATAATTACGAAAAAAATAAATAAATGAATAGTAAGCAAAAGACACGTGATAAGTCATGTGAGACACGTGATAAGAAGCCACATTTATTGATGAAGTGTTGCACAATAATTAACTGTTTGCTAAAAATAAGTGTTGTTGTTGTTGTTGTTAATTTACGTCGCACTAGAGCTGCACAATGGGCTATTGGCGACGGTCTGGGAAACATCCCGGAGGATGATCCGAAGACATGCCATCACAATTTTGATCCTCTGCGGAGGGGATGGCACCCCCGCTTCGGTAGCCCGACGACCTGCGCGCGAAGTCGAGCACTTTACGGTAGCACAGTTTAACGAGGACCAATACCGCACACCCTCGGTCCCTACGCAGACTGATCCAAGTGGTCACCCACCCGCACACTGACCGTAGCCAGTGATGCTTGACTTCGGTGATCTGCTGGGAACCGTGTCTTAACGATCAGTCCACTGCGGGACGCTAAAAATAAGTGAAATTGAGTAGTGATGGCTCGGGGTATAGAGCATTTTCCTTCCAATGAGGTTCCGGGTTCGAGTCATAGGGATGGCTGGTCAATACGAATTCCACATCTGGCTTACACTGACCATAGTCCTGACGTAAAATATCCTTAGTGGTAAGTGGATCATGGGTTAGAGTCCCCTTGCCGCCAGGCTAACAATAAGAAGTTTCCAGGGTTTCCGTCCCATCATCCGCCTACCACTGAAAATATTTCACATCAGCACTGCAGTCAGTGCAAGTTGGAAGTGGAATCAGGCTAACCATGGGAAGTTTTCGGGGTTTTTCCTCACCATGTAACACAAATACGAGCTAAAAAAGTCCCATACGAAGGCAAATTTCTCCTACTTCTTCGTCCAAGAGTTCCCGTGTTGTCTGGATTGGGTTCAACTTACAAGGGTACGGAGTTGAACAGTAGTAGTTGCAAACCCAAACAATGGCTCGGCTGTTCAACGACGGCAATAAAATAAAATAAGCGGAATTAACAGAACCGATACCCAGAAATTAATATCTTTATCATTCTCTTGCAAAAGTTTGAAAATTGTTTTGGATATAAAAGGCTGTTCATGTTTTTTTTCCTAAGAGAGAAATAAAGCACCCCATTCTTAATTAAACCAAGTTCAATGCATTTAACCATCATGCCTTTAAAAATACCTCCAACTGAAAAGCCATTTCAGAATTTGTGTCAACAGTTAAGCCATTAAAGGATAAACGGTATTTCCCTTATTTACGCCATTACAGGGATTAACACCATTTTCAACTATTAAGCCATTGCAGGATTTCTGTACTGTTATTCCACTGCCAAATTAAGATACTTAAGGCACTATTATTCCATTTAAATATTAAAATACTGTAACGCGATTCTAGGATTGGAAACTGTTAAGGCATTGTAAAAAAAAAATTCTGTTGGACCCTTCCATAATTAAGTTATGGTTAAGCCTGCATATGGTTAAGCATATAGTGAACAGTATTTCCTAGATTAATACAAATTTAAAGTATATCTAAAAAAAATTAATTACTTTCGCCTCAAGAGATTGCCACCTTTGTATGATACGAGAGGAATATTATGCTGTTTTTATTCATTCATTGTTTCAAAATAAATATTTTCGTCGTAATTAATATCTGAAAAAAAATTGAGGAAAGAGTTGGGTTAAGAGGTAGACAAGTTCTTAATGTTTGAGAGAAAAAAGTTTTTGAGGCTATATTTTTGAAGAAGTTTAAAATAATGATTTTTAATTAATGAAATGTTATTCTTTATAGCTGTTTTTGGTCTCTATCTGCTATTTATGACATTTAGGTTAAATTTTTCTTTCTTTATCAAACGTGATATAAGAATTCAAACGAGCTGCAGATTTCCCTCAATTAAATATTTTGTTTCAGGAAATAAACAGTTCGAGGGATTCATCATTTTCGAAAATGTTTGCATTCTGATGTTACTTATTTAATATTTAAACAACAACAATCTGGAAATTTAACAGAGCATTGTAAATATCAAGTCGAAGGTACAAAATAAATATCAATGTTATTATCTTGAATAGCTTAAAAAATTGATTTTTAGTCTATCAAGTAAGGCTAGGTTCTTATGTAAAATGGATAGAATTTGCATTTTTGGATTAAACTAAGTTAATTGCACTAAATCATTACAAATTTAACAGAATTTCTAATTAATAAGTTATTACACACACAAAATTGCAGCACTATTAGGCTATTGAAGAATTAAGATGCTTTTAAGAGTTTTAAATTGTTACCTAAGTCAACATTTTTGATGATTTTTCCATTGATGGACCAACATAATCTTGATGGTAACCATCAATAATTCCATCAGGAACCATTATATTTATTGATGGTAACCAACATAAGTAACCATCACCTCAATGTAGGAATTCGGACTGATTTATGATGGTTCAACATAAGAATGGACACTTGTTTCGATGGTTTTTTCATGTTGAACCATCAAGAATTTCCGTTATAGTATCTTAGAAATCAAATGTTGGAACGATCATGAACATCCACCATCCCGATGTAGGAATTCGGACTGATTTATGATGGTCTAACATAAAAAAAACATAATTATTCTGATGGTATAATCCTGAGAACCAACAAGAATTCCCATTAAGCCATCAAATGTATAGTTGGAACCATCACGGATTGTTGGTTCATGAGAGTCAAACTTCTCTTGATGGTTAACCATCATAGTAACAAAGTAGCATTTTCCATCATGGAATGATGGAAGTTTGTTGGCATATCAAATACCATGAGCATGTACTGTTTGTCTAAGATAGATACTCTGCCAGACATTCGTCTGGAGCTGTGGCGGTGACTATGGTAACGAGGTATGATTATTTTGAGTAGGGGTGAGGGGTCCCTCTTTAGGACTGGTTTCGGCGAGAGAAAAGGAGACCTCTTCATCGAAGCTACCCTCCCTAAAATGCCCTCTTCTTGTTTCCATAGCACCAGACTGCCGCAGACTTAGTGGCGGTCAGAGTACCTATCTTAGACAAACAGTTATGGAAAATGTTTTTCCAATGGAAAATGTTTTTCCAATGGAAAATGTTGTTCCAACATCAAATGATGTTGGACCATCATGAACCACACTGAAATCTACATGAACCATCAAAAAAATTTATGGGACCATTAAGATTTTTGACTTAGACACTGGAATGAGATTTTTTGTATCATTGCTAGGTTTAAAGTATTTTCTAATATACTGCTAAAATTTTAATACATATTTTAAAGAGTTATTTTTTAGCTTCAAAAAGAAACGTGGCTTTTATTGGGACAGGGAAAGGCCAAAATAATGTTCTCATCTAATATTTGAAAAAAAGAAGTCTTCGTCGTACGCAAAATAACGGACAATCAAAGGTTGAAGAAATCAATATAACCAGGGCGAGCGAATAGGGAATATTGATTGAAATATGAATATCAAAGTCATGTTTTCTGCATCACTATTTCCATTCCTCGCGATATTTCTTCGAATATTTTCAGTGTAAGACACAAATAGAAAATTCCAGGAATGTCATAGAAGTTCCCGAAACTCAATCTCGAGTTCTCTTCAGAGCTACCAACTTAAAATTCCAATTCCTGAAACGCGAAATATTTTATTATTAATGCTTTGAAGCGCAAACTTTTGAAATCGGATTATGGAAAACACTCTCTGACTTCTGTTTTTGCATATGTTTTGTTAAAAATTAAACTTGCACCACAAATCAAATAAATGTTGAATTCAATAACGTTTTTATTTTAGTTTTCTGAAAAATTTTTAACACGCTTAAATTTATGTAGTAAAGGTAAAATATTTTTGAAAAAGAGATGAACTCAAGTCTTGTAGAACATTTTTGAAACTTTTTTATGAAAATGCATGTACATTTTTTTTTAAATTCTATTATGCCATTAAAAAAACACACAAAGTTTGTTACAGCTTTTCTATGTGTCAGTTAAAGAAAAATTTAAAGAAAAAAAAGCTATGTTGTGAATATTTTGATATAACTGGAAATATTATTCTTTAATATTAAAGATATCATTGCATTTTATTGAATTTATCCAAACTTAAATTTGAATTACAGAATTATTCAAATTTAAGTTTGGTCAGAGATAATATTAAAGCTCAGAGATAATACTCTCTGAGATTGAAATTCGCTGAATTTATTTTTCTGAAGAAATTTTAAACCAAGTTCAAAATAAAATTAGCTAATTCTAGAAAATGAATTGAAAGCAAATTTTTAAATATTTATATTACGAATATCATGGAGTTATTTTTAAGCTCATGAAATATAACTTTTTAGAATTGAAAAAATGTGAAAAGATATTGCTTCAGAAAATGAATTTAAAGTTCTACTTCTTAAGTTCAAATTGGTAAAAAGAAAAACTAAGTACTGACTAGTATCGTTTTTTTGTATAAATAAAATTTCTTAGTTCTTGTCAAAATGGTAAAAATAGACTTCTGCAATTTAGCAATTGAACGTTGTTAAAAAGTAAATTTTGAACTAACGTTGTTAAAAAGTAAATTTTGTAGAACGAAAACGGAAAATTCCTGAAAGACATCGACATTTTCGAAACTCGTGTTACAGCCTCAGTAAAACTATCAAATTTATGATTCCAATTTCTGAAACTTAAAATATTCCATTATCTATAATTTTGAAGAACACTCTTTATGATATATGATATTTACTGATTTTTGTTTTTTCAATACTTTATTAAAACAGACATTAATAGAATAAATAAAAGTCAAACAGAGGTTGAATTAAACAATGCTTATTTAACAAGAAACTATTATTTTGCTTTTAGGTTTTCGAACTATTTAAATGCCTGAAACCTTTGTGCAAAAATTGAACAGCATTGTTGAATAAATGGACATCTACGACTGCCTGCAAGTAAGAAAGCATTTTTGATACAGTTTAACTGGAAAAAAATATGATTCAATTATGAAACATAAATAAGTATAGATAATAATTTTAGCAACTGTAATCATGTTTATGATAAAAGTTAAATCTTTTGGTCTCGAATTTTCATGAACTAGCAAACAAATCATGATAAAGTGTCAAATTAAAAAGTTTTTCCAACATTCAGTAAACGATAAAACTATTTTTCTTGCTGTCTGCTGTCAGGACACTCTATTTGTGTACTGATTTTAAAACAATAGGTATTCCTGTTTCAATGCACGAACCAAAGAAGAGAGGTCTTGGTATTCAATAAATTAAGCTATATCTAGATAAATAAAAAGCAAGAAGATATTAATCATGCCATGAACTCTTATTTTAATTAATTCATCTGTTGATGAAGTTCTGTAAATTATTATTTAGGCTGTAAATATGACACCTTTAAAAATAAATGCATTTTTTTCAATTAAATAAAATTATAAAAATTATAATCAAATAAATAAAAATATTAATAAATAAACATATCAACTAAATGATAAGAAAAAATTATTCATAGTTTTTAAATTTTAAATTTTATTTGATAAACCAAATTATAACAACTCAAATCAAAAACTTAAACGTTTCGTAAAAGTAACAAGGCATTATTTTTCAAACTGGATGCACAATACACAGTTGTAGAAAAATCCGATAAGTACTGTACATAGTTTTTCAATTTAGATCGATATCATAATTTCATCATACAATTACCCAAATTAGTTAATACCCTAACATTAGAGATGCGTTGACAAATCAATAAAATCAAAATTAGGTCGATGCTAATTTTTATTGTATTTTTTATTGATCAGTGGTTCTCAAATGGTGTTCCGTGAAACCAGCGGACTCCGTGAACAAGTAAAAGGGGTTCCTCAAAACCCAAGGGTTCCGTGGACGAGTTAAAGGGGTTCCGTTAGTAGAACTTTTTAGAACCAAATATGAGTTTTGGAACCTCTTATTATATTTGATTGCCCTTATGAAATTGTTTCAAGTAAAATGCCAATGCAATAAAAATGGCCTATTTTAATAGAAAATATATTATTAATAGCAACAATATATTGAAAAAATTATTAAAAGATAAAGATACTTCTTTTCCTAATTATAATAAAATATTTTATTAATATTTCCTACCACGGTTTTCCAAATCAACATAAAATAAATGAATTCTTTAATAAAAAAATATGTTCCCATTTACAACGTTTATAGCAGTTCTTTCAAGTTTTCATTTCGAAGTAAACTATAATTGAGCTTATTTTATTCATTGTTAGTTTATGTATAGACACCAAAAACAAATTCATATCTAGACTAGATATAGCGGAAAAAAATTTATAATTATGTTGGACATAAAATCTAATTTATTAAAGGATAAAACGATGAAAAATCTTTCTTCCTCGAATTAAATATTTTTTAAATTAATAGGTTATAGCATTCGCAATTATCTTAATAAACTTTATTTAGAAAGTCGGGGTTCCACTGAAAGTAAAGTTTGTTATTTAGGGCTCCGTAGCCGAAATAAATTGGGAACCACTGTTATTGATTATTATCTGATGAATTTATTAATTTATTTTCTTTCCTAGATGGATCCATAATTTTTTTGTAAATCTGGAATGATGCCATATTTTTTTTTTTTTACAAAACTTCTACCAGTATCAGTGAAAACCAAAATTATTTAAATACCGAAACGTGTTTGGGAAGCTGCAAGGATGTTCAAATTTGTTTTTTCATATTTGATGATTATTCCTCTAATAGATGACCAATTAACAAAAATATTTGGTATAGAGGTAGGTTGCTATACATAGTACAAACAAAGAAAACTGTTTGATATTTATAATGCACATGCATGCTTTTGCATAACCCTCATTATAGTAGAAAGGTATTAAACAGAAGCTTTTCTTCTTCACTGGCATGACAGCCCTGAGTGGGCTCTGGCCTTCTCTATGAGTTCCCCCCCCCACACACTGTTCTTCTGCTTGGCGACTCTCCTCAAGCTTTTGATTTTCAAAGTGATGTCTTTCTCATTCTCAACACTGTCGATCCACCTATGGTTGAATCTCATATATTTTTTTAGTCTTTGAAAACGTCTGTTAGTATTTGTATTGTTGTATTGTCTATTAGTATTGTGGGATTCATTAAACAGTTGACGCTAAATCGTAAAAAAAGAAAATAATAAGTGGTTAGGTTATTTTTACTTTTCAGTGATACACAATCCGCATACTGTGGTTTTACTGAGGAAATAAGACGATATATGTAATCACATGTGGCAATTTCTCCCACTTGTTTATCTGCAATGCTTTCTGTCTCTCAGCGTTGTGAGTTGCAAATGCTATCGCCAGAGTGTCCAAGGTAGTAGCCTAGAGGTTCTGATACAAACCTTGGAGAAGTTGTATGTCGCGTGTTGTTGTTCGTCAAAATGAAATAAGGGCCAATTGCACCACTAAAAATTCGCATATTGGGACTTAAAGACCATATCCCTATACAAACACTAGCCACAATGGTTCTTTCAATCGCATATATCGTTCCCCAGGAGATGGGTTAAGGGATGCATCAAGGGTTGTCTCAATTTCAGACCCGCGCTGAAACGAACTATTCGTCCGTAGAGGTGGAGCCAAGTGCCAACTCCTGGTGAAAGATACTATACTGGTGTGCGCAGAAATCCAATTTGAAGCCTGCCCAAATCATCTGAATGCAACTGCTTTTTTAGATGATAACCTCGGATATTGAAGGGTAAATAAAATGTCCATACCTTATACCACGTGTAATGAAATCCAGGAACCTGATACGTACACTAACATGTCCGTGATATCAAACATTAATGACAGGGGTATTTGATTGTCAGGACAAACATCATTAGTATGTCTGCATAGCTTTGAAAGATACCCCTGGCCTAATACAGGGAAACCTCATGTTATGGACACTCCTACAAAATGGACGCTTCTCAGTACGGACATATTTTTAATTCCTCGTGAATCTTTGATGAATATAAGCCATAATGTACATACTAGCAAACCGGACACTCCCGTTACCGGATAGTCATTTTTGTTCTGAAACGTTATTTTCTAACTCTTCAAACCGGACACTACTTTTTCAAAATTCTGAAAAGAATTATTATTTTTGTTTTAAATTGCAAGAAACAAACTATGCAACTTTTAGCCATTTTAGAAGCAGGTAAATTTTTTGCCTTAACCATAACTAAAAATATTGTTAAGCTATTTCACTACTAAAGAATCAATCTTTCTCCTGTCACACTGACTTATCTTTGCAAAGAAAGGAGAGATAATGATACTGCTCATGTTAAATAATTCGGACAGCAGCATCTTTTTATCTTTTCATCTGGACGACACAGCTTATGAGACCTCACAAGCTGCAATGACGACGTCTTAAATGCTTCCCCACTGAAATTTTTTTTTTCATTTTCTTATCAATTTGAAGACTGTATTTAACACAGCTGGGTTAAAAAAAGAGCAACCTTTCAGGACCTGTAAACAGAACTGATAAACAATTGGTGTCGATCGTCACTGGAATATTAAACTCTCTTAATAACTGAATTAAATTAGTGTGAGGCCTGTATATAAATAATATTAGACTGGAAGAAGGCTAACGACATGTCAATCTTATTTTTGTTAGTTTAATCCTGTAACCTCTTTTTCATACCTTTCGACTGCGATTTGTGTAACGCTTAACCATTTGTGTGCTTTAAACACATGTTGTTGAGAATTATTCTCCTTCTTGTATTATTTCAACCTACTTTCATACCAAATTGCATTTACAGCGGAGTTATTAGTTCTGAAGTTATCACGAAAAATGAAAACTCTTTTCATTTTGAACACCATAATAGATAGAATTTAGACATAGTAGATAAATGATTTTTTTTCTTCTCTTTTTAAAAAAATCAATAGTCACCTTAAGTATTTTTTTTAATTTGATACATGCTATAATTTGTTTCATATTTTGTGTTTTTCTTTCATCCAACAGATATTTTTCTTATAGCCGGTAGCAATTAGATTCTTTAATTCATTTCAGAAAATTGTTGTAATGGTTTGCACACAACACCAGATTAACGCCCTTTTAGACTGAAGGTCTCGTTCTCAAAATGAGATAATTATAAAAGAAATATTTTCTTGAAGTAATATAAATACTTGATTTTTAATAAAGTTGAGGTGAAAGCTTCTCTGATATTTCGATGTTTCGAATAGGAAGAAAATATCTTTCAAACGCCCTGTTTCTTTCAAACGTTTTGAGTAATTTTATCATACGAAGTTCAATAAATAATAAAATCTCAAAGTTGGAAAAGTAAAATAAAAATATTGCTTTACTGATCCTAATTATGAATTTGCAACGTTTTTACGACGCGCAAAACAGAATTTAAGCACAGCATCAATCGTTTTATTTCTTTCGCCACTCCTTAGAATTCCTTAAGCATTGAACTGCTGTTGAAATCAAATATTGAAATATATACCTTTTATGGAACGCAAATAATGCATTTCTTTTCTCAAAACTTTTATTATTTACAGCCCATGAGGTTGAGACAGGCTCTTAACTTACATAAATAAATGAAACGATAGAACGCACAGTACTGAAATAGACCTATAAAAAGAAAAGGAGGAAAAAAAATGCTGTTTATTTTCATTTTAACAGTCCACGTACTTCTTTCCAATTTCTCAAAGGAAAATGTCTGAGGAGTGGGCAGAGATTGGCTTCATTTTTTATTTACCAATATAAAACGGTTCATTTTTCTTCCAGATTTTCATCCTTGTTCAATATTTTTCTATGTCAAATAAATGGTTTACTTTTAGTGGGGCGTTACCTCTTGCTGTATCTTCAGCTGTTATCTTTGCGAACGTGACTTTTTATTTCAAGTTCGCCAAATGCTGTCCTTGGCGAAATCTAAGAACAAACGATTGCAGTTTTCATCAAATCAGGATTGTACTTCCCTGCTGTTTGTTCTATTTCCAGCTATCTGACGTGCTCAAATGTGATTGATATGTCCGTTCCTTTACATCAATTGGAATAAATTTTTTATACATTTTATCTCTCTTTTTTTCATCTTCCTGAAATGTTTTACTTTTAGTAGGGCGTTCGATGGAGTTCGAACAAAAAGGATTTCATTTTGTATTGTGTAACAGGATCATTTGTCTTATTCAAAAGTAATTCTTTGATAATAGCACGATTTTAATGGTTTCATAGATGAATATTAGAGCGAATATCAGTTCATGTCTTTTGGACATAATATTTCATAATACTCTAGTCGTATTACTCGGTCTAATGACAACAGATGATGTCAAACTTAGTAGCTAGGTAACCAACAATGTAAATGTCTGAAAATCCAGACATATTCATACTTATTAGCTTTTTTCTTCAATTGTAGTTTCAATCTACGATTTCTAATGTCATATTTGGTGTTAGAATTTGACTATAATTTTAAAATATTCATTAAAATTTCTACATAGTAAAGTGAAAATATTATGTAGCTTAGCAAACTTAGTCATGGGTAACCAATAATATAAATGCCAGAAAATCTAGACAAATTCTTTACTTATAGTTTTTTTTCTCTTTTTTTTGTAAAAAAAATTATTCTTAATCCACGATTTCTAATGTTATATTTGGCGTTAGAATTTGACTATAATTTTAAAATATTCATTAAAATTTTTTATATAATGAAGTGAAAGTATTATGTAGCTTAGCAAACTTAGTCAAAGGTAACCAATTATATGATGTCTGGAAATCTAGACAAATTCATTACTTATATTGTTTTTTTCCTTTTTTGTAAAATTTTTTTCAACCTACTATTTATATTACATTTGCTGCTAGAATTTAATTGAAATTCCAAAGTATTCATAAAAATTTTATTTTAAAAAAATTAAATATTCTGCAGCTTAGTAAATTTGGTAGCTAGGTAACCAATAATATAAATGTCTAAAAATCCAGACAAGTTAGTAGTTTTTTTTTTTTTTTTACTTTAAAAAAATATTTTTTCAATACACGATTTATGATGTCCTATTTGGTGCTGGAATAAAATAAAAATATTATGTTAAAATATTTTCCATGCAAAAATATGATAATTGCATAAAATTTATTGTATTATTATACTCCACCAAAAAAAAATTTTCAACTTTCCTTTGATTTTCAACCTACGATTAATGATGTCATATTTGGTGTTAAAATGTACTGGAAATTTTAAAATATTCCCTAAAATTTCATTATAATAAATTTAAAAAAATAATATTAAAACTTTTTTCTTGCAAAACTATAATTATTTTCATTTTAAAAAATATATTGTTATACTCTACCAAAAAAAAGGAAATGGAAAAATATTGCGTCATATTTGAGGCATACAAAAAATAATTTTATGAGAAAATTATTTTGCCAAAAAAATATTTTAAAAATGATAATTTTTAGAGGCTTAGAAGTCATTCGAAGCCTACAGCCTAGTCGTAATCAAACGGAAAAACAATAAATCTGTAGTTTCACCAAAAAGCTTTTTTATTTAGAGACGATCTCACTTTATATATGAATTAATCTCTAACAATTAGTTTTACCGAGGAATTGGTTGCACTAAATTGGGCTTAGGAGCCATTCAGAACCTTGAGCCCTGTCTTAATCAAACGGAAAAACAATAAATCAATAGTTTCACCGAAAAGTTTTTCCATTCACAGAAGATCTCCCTTCATCTATGAATGAATCTCTAACCATTAATTTTACCGAGGGATTAGTTACTCTAAATTGGGCTTAGGAGCCATTCAGAACCTGGAGCCTAGTCTTAATCAAGCGGAGCAAGGACAAATCTTGAATGTTGCACTGGATATATATAATGTGTGGATTTTGTATGCAACAAATATGTGGATGCTTTGAAGCTTAAAACCTTGACAAAGTTCCCTCCGTCATCACACAGGCTGATGAGTCGCTAAATATGAACTTTAAAAACACCCTTCAAAGGCACATAGATGAAGATACTACAATTGCCTCTGAGGCATAACATCCATGTTATCTGGACTTGTGTTATCACTCGAGACAATTTTAACTTTTTCAACTTTATATCGATCTCAACTTCCATTGAACAGACAATAGAACGATAATTAATAGAAGGAAATAGTCTTTTAACTTCATTTTAATAAGTAGAATAAAAAATTATTGTGAACAAAAGGAGCATGTGGCCTGTCATTGTCGGCCAAAAACGGTATTGTTTATATAAAAAAAAATAGTAGCTATTAGATTAATTTGCATACTAAATTCTTTTTCACCTCGCCTTATCTTACTCCGGTACAGACAATTACTAAAGTTGAACTTAATGACATAAGATGTGTCATTATTCTGTTTGAAATAAAATGAAGCGTCAATTTTAAATTTAATTCCTTTCAATCGTTATTTTACTCCTATACAGACGATTTCTGAAGTTGGCATAAAATGCATCACTACTCATTTTGAAATAGAATGAAGTGTCACTATTAAATCTAAATATTGGTTAAACCCTAGTCTTAATTCTATACAAATAATTGCTGAAGTTGTATTTAATGGCATAAGATGTGTTATAATACATTAAAAAATTTAATGAAATGCCAATATTAAATACAATTCTTTTTAAACCTTATCTTATTCCCATACAGATGATCACTGAAATTGAATTTAATGGCATAATATGTGTCGGTATTTATTATGAAATAGAATGAAATGCCAGTATGAAGTACAATTCTTTTAAACCCTCATCTTACTCCTATGCAGATGATTGCTGAAGTCGAGTTTAATGGCATAACATGCGTCACTATTCGTTTTGAAATAAAATGAAGTATCACTATTTAATCTAAATATTTGATAAACTTTAATCTTACTGCCAAGCAAATCGTGCCTGAATTCGGATTAAATGAAAATGGATGTGTCTCGATTCATTTTGAAGTTGGTAAAAGTGCCTCAATCATTCCTGAATCTTTTCACTTCCCAATGAATTTTTAGAGCTCCTTAAAATGCAATTTTAATTATTAATATCATAAATATGCTATTTCTAAAGTTTGATAAATCGCACACGCCAAGGCACAAAAATGGCTTTTCTAATTTTAATGAATATTTTAAATTTAGGCAAAGAAGAGAAACAAGAGAAAAACATTACAAAGCCTCGCAACAAACTTTAACGTTACTCTTGCGTGAAGAACAAAAAAAAATGCTTGGCTTTTTTTCGCTTTCCCGCCAAGGTTGTCGCAAATTCCATAAATTTTCAAGCACTGAATTCTAAATTCGATTTTCATGGTCGAAGTGCTGAAATAGCCATAAATCTGATCCTCAGTCAAAGGATTCTTTTCGGAGAGTCCTTCAATCGAACAAAATATTATACTTTAGATTCGACAGCTTAAATTCTATTTTGCAATGACAATGCGCCGCACCTTCATATGAACAAAAGAGAAGAGTTGTCGAAATTTTCTTCCGAAAACTGAATACATATTTATTGTTTTCTTTCGGTAAATACGCATTTCAAATGTCTCTGGAGAAAGCCAAAATTTTTACCATAATAAATCTTGTTTCTGTCTTGCTTTGCTAGACGGGGGGATTTGTTAGGCATTGGAGCAGAGGCGTATATCAAAATAACTTGAATTTAGATATATGAAAGTTTGTTTTGCTTTAAGCTCGATATTCTGATTTATTTTCGCTACGTTTAGATTTATCTTAAAATTTGTGAAATGTAAATTTCTTTTCATGTAAGATTGCTGATAGTGCAAAGACTACATATTCGATTAGTGAATAGTATGGAATTTGTTTACGTTAGAATAGATCTTGATTGAGAGTTGAAAAATGTATAAATTCATAAAGAACGCTAAAATGGTTGAAGATTCATGAAAAAGGCTGAAAGAACAAGAAAATTGGTAGCTGTACTAAAAAATAAAAATTCTGAAAAATATTTCTGAAATTACAAATTTTAAAATATTTTTTAACCTTGAAGACACTAAAAATCTAAATTCTAAGAAATAAAGATTCGAAAATTAATTAAAAACAGAATTCTAAAAAAAAATATTTCTGAATACTAATTTAAAAAATAAAATTCTAAAAAAATTCAACAAGAATAAACTTATCAAAAAATAAAATTTCTGAAAATGTTCACAAAAATAGAAATTTAGAAAAATAAAAAAAAATAAAGTATAAAATATTTAAGAATATTTTTTTTTTTGAAAAAAGTAGAATGCGTGTTAAAATGTGTTGCATCATCATTAAGCAAAGGAGAAAACTGATTCTACGAAGGCAAAACATACAGTTGTATAACCTGAAATATATAATGAAAACTCTTAGTTATGACAATCCTTCAGTATCATGTTATATTTTAAAAATTCTAAGGGAATTACTATTTCTTTAAATCACAGGAATTAAAATGCGTTTATTCATTTGGAACTAAAATAAGATCCTATGAGCATTGATATTGGAATTTGAATAAGAAAACAAAAACATATTTCATAAAATTTTTGTGGTCGTATATCTACTCTCAGCCACTAAAGCTTTTTTTTCTTCTTTTTTTAAAAGAAAAATATAGTTCTAATAGTATGTATAGTTTCAGCTACAGCAAGGAATCACACATATATTATTGTATTGAACAAGACTAGTCCTTAAAACCACTTAGATTTGAAACTTAAAAGTTCAAAACAATATTTTACAAATTGCATTAAGTACGACAGTGTTTTTCCTTCTTTAAAATGCTGCATATTATGGTTTTTCCAAAGAACAATTTATGATTCAGAGTTGCATTTTCTTTTAGAAAACATATTAGCCGGACTAGCTCCTTTCGTTATGCTTTTTGTCTTGTTCACCGTTCGAGAAATATTCGGTAGCGGTGCTTTTGCGCAAGATTGTGTCAGCAGAGCAAGTCCATTCATGATATTCCATCAGTTAATCTCAATCACTATGAGGTTGTATAAACTTAATACAGTCGCGGAGGGTTAAAACTACTTTTTCATGAAAATAAGTTGATACTATTTTGATTCTAGTTTCCAATACCATGAAAGATTTATTAACAAGGTGCCTCTTTCAGAAAAATGTTATTCGAAATTTAATAAACGAAGCTCGCAGTTGTACAAAAAACTTGAGTCCGAAGTGTGTTGCAGTCTAAAGAGGGACTATCTGTCTACCTTATAACTGTAAATCTAACAGCAAGGCATATTTGGTGGCTGGCAAATTTCCAAACAAAATAATTAAAGATGCTTAACCCTCTATTAGTTAGTCCAATAAGTATCATAAAACTTAAAACCTACTCAGGTCACCCAGAACGTTGCCTTTAGTAGAGTCATCACTTAGCACTACTTAGGACAGGGTTTAATTTCTCGTGGTAAAAGATAGATGCCTTATCGATTTGAACTTTACCCCATCGTCTATGTCTTATACTGCTCTAGTGTACTGTTCCTGGTGATTTGAGAGCCGTAAATATTTTATGCATGGTTGGTTAGCTAGAAAGCTATAGCCTATAAGTGTAGCTCGATTGTGACCTTAACAAACTAAAATCAACANTCTAAGAAATAAAGATTCAAAAATGAATTAAAAATAAAATTCTAAAAAAAATATTTCTGAAAACTTATTTAAAAAGTAAAATTCCAAAAAAAGTCAACAAAAATAAACATTTCAAAAAATAAAATTTATGAAAAATGTTTACAAAAATAGAAATTTAGAAAAATAAAAAAAAATAATGTTTAAATTTTTTAAAAATTATTTCTTTGAAAACAGAGTAGAATGCGTTTAGAATGTATTGCATCACCATGTGAACAAAAGAGAAAACTGATTTCATGAAGGCAGAATATACAGTTACAGAACCTGAAAATATTTCAGGTTCTGTAAGTGTATATAATGAAAACTCTTATATAATGACTCTTATATAATGAAACTGTATATAATGAAAACTCTTAGTTATGACAATCCTTCAGTATCATGTTATATTATAAAAATTCTAAGGAAATTATTATTTCTTTAAATCACATTAGTTAAAATGCTTTTATTCATTAGGAACTAAAGTAATATCTCATAGTCATTAATATTGGAATTTGAACAAGAAAAAAAACATATTTCATTAAATTTTTTTGGTCATATATCTACTATCAGTCACTGAAGCTTATTTTTTTCTTATTTTTAAAAGAAAAAAAAAGTCTCAATAGTGTGTCTGCTTTCTGCTACAACTGCAAGGAATCATACATATCCTGTTATATCGAACAATACTGGTCCCTAAAGCCACTTGATTGGAAATTTAAAAATTCAAAACGGTATTTTACAAATTGTATTAAGTGCAATAACGTTTTTCATTCTTTAAAATGCTGCATATTATGGTTTTTCCAATGAAAATTAAATGATTCAAAGTTGCATCTTCTTTTAGAAAACATACTGGCCGGACCAACTCCATTTGTTATGCTTTTAATCTGGTTTACTGTTAGAGAAATATCCGGTCGTAGTACTTTTGCGCTAGATTGTATCAACAGAGCAAGTTTATTCATGATATTCCATCAATTAATCTCGATCACTATGACATTGTATAAACTTAATACAGTCGCGGAGGGTTAAAACTACTTTTTCATGAAAATAAGCTTATACTATTTTGATTCCAGCTTCCAAAACCATGAAAGAATTATTAGCAAGCTGCCTCTTTCAGAAAAATTTTATTCGAAATTTAATAAACGAAACTCGCAGTTGAACCAAAAAACTTGAGTCCGAAGCGTATTGTAGTCGAAAGAAGGACTATTTGTCTACCTTATTACTGTAAATCAAACAGCGAGGCATGTTTGGCTCGCAGGCGAATTTGTAAAGAAATTAATTAAAGATTCTTAACCCTCTATTAGTTATGATAAGTTGAGTCATCCCCTAGTGCAGCTTGGGATAGCGTTTAATTTCTCCTGGTAAAAGGTGCATGCCCAACGTGTATGTTTTATACTACTCTAAAGCACTGTTACTGATGATTTTAGAGCCGTAAATGTTTTATGGTTGGATTGGAAGCTATAGCCCATTAGTGTAGCTCAATTACGACCTTAGCAAACTAAAATCAACATGGCAAATTTTCTTCCGGAACAAAGTTTTAATAGTTTGCTCTAGTATTTTCTTCGAAACATCAAGAGGAATGAATCCCAGGCCATTTACCAATAGCCGATTAGTGTAACCCAACTACGACCTTAACAACCGAACTAAAATCAGATTGACAAAGTTTCATCAGGAACAAAGTTGTTACTGTTTGTTCCAGTGTTGCCATTGGAACATCAAAAAGAATTAATCCTAGACAGCTCACCAATAAGTACATTGGTGTAGTTCGAGTGCGACGTTAAGAGTCAAACTAAACTTGGCAAAGTTTCTACAATAATAAAGTTGCCATATCATATTAACTTAAAAAGTTGTCAATTTTATGAAGTTGTCAGTTAAATGTTATTAACTGAATATTTTTATGAAATTGAAGCGGAAATATATACTAAATTTGCTACAAAAACATGATGATGGTAATACAAGATGGCATGTTTAGAGTGTTCAAAAATAGACGCCCATTCTCAAGACTCACTAGACATGAATGAGGGAAAAAAGTGGCTGGAAGCTGAAACCATGAAGTTGCCAACAAAAAAAAATGAAATCTAAAGGTGGAAAATAGTAGGATTTGTTCCTCATATCTTCAAGAAATTAAGCCATCAAGTTTTATGATCTGAATTGCGTGGATTTTGCTACAATGTGACAGTATATGACAGTGTTTAAATCTTAAGTTCCCATTTATTTGAAAAATATTTTTCTCTTTCATCTTCAAAATCAAAAGAAAAATATTTTTGACATTTCAAATTCCAAACTTTATGTCTGGGAAATCGAAGAAAGTGAAAACATCTGACAAAAGATAAGAAACAGAAAATATCGTTCTTATCCTTTGAAAATAAAAAATGGCCCGTAATCAATGTTTAAAAGTTTTTCATATCTTTCGATTTCATAAAAAGAAAAAAAATACATAAAGGTTCCTTAGAATTACTTTCAGGGCAATCCCATATCTATATATATGATCTAAACAGCAATTTAAATTTTCAATATATTAATGATAATGAATGTGTCTATTGTATTTTTTAACTTTTTAAGATAGAAACGATAATAATAAGGGAAAAGGGAAAATACCAAAAAATGTATTAAATATGACTTAATAGATTTTATTAATGAAAATGCATCAATAGTTATTACCAACCTAATGCAATTAAAACTAAGAGTTTTGGAATGACATTCAATTTCCATAACAAATTTTAACATTTTTTGAATTTAGATAAAATTAAACTTACCTCATAACAATATATATCAAATTTCTAAGACCTATTTGAAGACCAACTAAATATTGGTTTACAAATAATCATAAATGCAAGGATGTCTAAAACCAGAGAATTTAATTTTAAATTTAACAAATAAGATTTTTAATAAACTGAATTTGAAAGCAATTCTTAGTAAAAATAAAAACATTCTTCTTATTCAACTATATTGTAAAACCACTTTTAAATATACAAAGAATTTTACAAATTTTAATTAATGATTATAGGGATTCAGTTGCAGATATAATTTGAATTATCTTTGTAAATGTGATGAATATAAAAACACTGCCCTTTTTTTTTAATACCTTTAATAATCATGTTGTTACCGGAGATTTAGATATTATTGAAAATGATTAACTAATAAAAATTATATCTTTGGGTTCTAAATTTAAATCATTATTTCCTACTTCTGAAAATAAGGTTATTTCTATTTTTATTAAAAATCTTGATGAGTTTATTTCAAAATTACCTTACAAACATAATTTTCCATAAATGGAGAGGAAATATCATTGAAGATTTTCAAATTAATAGTATAAGTAATAAATTAATTTTTCAAAAAAATTTAAATTATAACTCTAAACTGAAACAAAGAAATTAAAACAATTCAAATTATTTCTGTATTACAACTGTTGATAAAGCTAGTAATAATTTTGCTATAATTTGAAAATATTTTCACAAACAACTTCTTTCTAGTGAACTTATGTATCAGTATTACATACAAAGGACTCAAAACCAGCAGTGATAATATAGTTAATAAAATTAATGTTATCTAAAATTAAACCAAATAACGTTAGAAAATTTTCTTTCCTCTTTGCTAATCCAAAATTCTATAAAGCCCCAACTAATCTCGGATTTATTGCTCGTGGCTTAAATAGTTATATGAAAAAATCAATTACTTCGGAAATATTCTTAAAAATGTATACAAAAAATATGCAAGAATACTAAAAATAATAATTATCTAAATCGGAATATTCAAAATGTTTTAAAACCGCTAAAGTCTTTTAAATTATATTGATTCTACATGCTGCTTTGATTTCGAAAACTTATATACTTCCTTCTCAACTAATAAAATTCTTTATGATATTCTTCTAACTCATAGTTTATTAAATCTCAATATTATTGATGAAAAAAACTGGAAATTTTGTATTTGCATTAACCCCCGCCAACAATTATAGTCTTCTTAATGTCTTTTTCAAAAAATTATTGATGCCCACATTTGAAATAATTTTAGTACTCTGCCGTGCAATTCCAAAAAAAAATATATCGTAAGTGTTTTATAATTGACTCCGCAAAAAGTGGCTAGACAACTATTTTCCTTCTATTGCTAATGCTATTAACACTAAAATAGAATTCAAAGAAAAAAAAAATTTCAAAATTTATTTTTGAAAAAAATTCTTTTGCAATATGTAGCTTAGCAGACAAAGATGCCAAATATATATAAATCTCAATTTTGAATTTTTTTCCCTTATCTTCAAGATATAGATTTGTTATATCATTTGATAATCTTCCAACGAAGTGCCTCTTTCTCAGATTTATTGATGAACTTTTGGTTATTAATTTATGCAAGCGAATTAATTCTTAACAAAACTATTATTTATTATCTTTCAGCAAATTTTCTAGATTTATCCCTTAAAACTAATGATAAGATAGGAAAATTACGTTTAAACTTTTTGACAAAAGAAATGATTTTATTTTTCCAATTAAAAAAAAGTATAAATTTTAATTCCAACTTAGCCAATAAGGCTTTTCCAATTTTATTAAAAATCAGAATCTTAGAACAGGAGTTATTTAAATTACAAAGGGTTTCTAAAAGAGACTGATAAATTTGAAAAAAAATATTTAATTAATGACCATTTTTCTTATTCATTCCTTCAATTTCATTATAATAAAATTTTAAACTGCTTAGAACACTAATTTATTTATTTCTCATTATTAGATTTGCTCTGAGCTTATTTTAAGGTAGGAACTAACTCTGATAAGCTATTCCGAAAGTCACTGGACGGAATAGTTTTGATGTATGACGTTTTCTATAGAATCAATTAATTAATCAAGTAAACTTCCAAATTGTAGCTTTTATATAATAAATTTTAATTTTCAGTAAAATAATCAGTTTTTTATAATTCGTATGAATGGGGCTCTTACCTATTAATGATCACTCCTGATTAAAGGTGGTAATAGTTGTAGATTTTATTGTTATGGAAGAATGTACGAATGAAGCATTAAATCTATAAGCGGCTTTCTATCCATGTATGTAGGCTCTTACTTGGAAACAGTCATCCCATGAAAGAAGAAAAACCCATGAAAAGGTTTACTCCTAGTTTAAGTTTGTATACTAAGCTCTGCAAATATCACCAATTTAATTTTTTCTCATGGTTTTACAACTGAAATATTTCCTTTTTTATTACTGTTTTTATTAACATCTTTACCTACTATGGTTTTTGTTGCTTAAACTTTTATTAATTATTATGAAAGTGTTTTTTTCTCATAGATGACAGCAATGAAATGTAATTGGTATATATTTATTTTTTTAGTATTTTTTATTAATTTTTTTTATAATTTATTTATTTTTTTACCCTAAATCTAAAAGCGCAATCATTGTATGTTTTTTCTTCTTAACAATTTTTGTTAAATGTTAGATAAATGTATTTAATTTCAGCAGATGCTTATTTCATTTTACTTCATATCGGTAAATTTGTTTCTTGCTTTTTTTTTCATCTTAAACTCATTTACAGTCACATTTTTTTTTTAAATTTCTTGAGACTTAGACGCANTATATATATATATATACAAATAAATTTTAACGTTAGAGTTCAATTTTAAATAACAGTTTCAATGAAATTATGAAAGAAAGCTCTGTAGCCCAATCTGTCCTCGTGGAGTTAGGATAGGAAAGATTGTTTTTCATAGTAACTACTATTAGCTCGTGAAAAATAATAACTGCACTTAAAGGGAATTGTAGTAATATTTTTGTAAACAGAAGTGAATATTTCAAGTTATTGAACTAGAAAAATTAAAGAAATTAAATCATAGCAAAAATTTAAAAATATCACTAGTAACTTTCTCCAAAATGAATTTGAGACCCTTAAGTAGTTGTCACAATTTTACCAATTTCTTTATTAGTTACTCATAACACTGTCTAATCTCGCCCACTGTAGGAACAATGCACTTTCATTCTGATTCATTGGCTAATGCGCAAAATTTCTCATTTTTGTGGGAGAGATTGCGTGGTATTTTATTTAAACATGCTCGCTTTTAGGGGTATAATTTGTTAGCCAAGCTACGAAACTTATGAGAAACCGTTGAATTAATGGCGTATTTTATACTACTAACTTTCTATAGAAAAGGAAGAGGTTCTATGAAAACTCTGGCACTTGTTTTGGGAAAATAAAACAAAAAAAATCTCGCCAATAAGCTTTTTATTCTGAATATAACTCAAAATACGTGTTTATAAAATGGCCACAATCTCGAAATGCGTGTTTAATAAAATGGAAATAGCTATATAAGAAAATGGACGTAGCATTTGGTTCTTCAAACTTCTCGTATACAAATTGTTCTTTTTCATTTTAAAGAATAAACAAATGGATCCAAATAAATCCAAAACGTCGTCCATTTACCTAAATCATTTAATACATTTTTAAATCTATCTTTTCTTGAAAAGGTATTAGGAACCAACAGTTCTTTTTCAAATTTTGTCATGGGACCTAAAAATTTATAATTGTAACAATAATTGACGTTTTTCGAATTTAGATTTATCCTTTTGACTCCACATTTTTATTAAGCATATTTTTCATACTCTTTCATTATTTTACATTTTTGTAGGTCAAAATAAGTTAAAGATTATTATTATTAGCAATTTAATAATTATGGTTATTAAATACAGTATGAAAAACTATTGCTTTTTCTGCTTTAAAGGTAAAATCTTCCTAACACGGCTCACTTCTAAATGACAATTTTTCAAATTTGAACTTATTTGCAGTTATTTAGATCCAAGAGAAATTGTTATTTATCATTGAACTTTCTTTAATTTACCAAATTGTTGAAAGTTTAAATTAGAATTTGAAAAAAAAAATCTTTCAAAATACTTTTTTCAATTTAATATTAATGCACATTCCTAAATTCTAAGAGAATTTTTAGTAGCAGCAAGACTGTTTTTTGTAATTGAAAAATATCAAAATAAATGTTTGCTTGTATTTAGAAAGCGAAAAAACATATAAATGGGACACCGTTGTCCCATCTGGGTCAACAGGAAATTCCTCGTTCAGTTGCTAAATTCGTGTTGAATAATGAAATGACGCATTTTGTTTGCTCTCTTCATTCCCTTAAAACACGCAGTTTGAGCTGTGTCCATTTCCTTAAACACGCATATAGAGCTGTGTCCGTTTCCTGAAACATGCTTTATGAGTTGTGTCCATTTCCTTGAACACGCATTTTGAGCTGCTTCCGTTTCCTTAAACACGCATTTTGAGCTGAGTCCATTTCTTTAAACACACATTTTGTTCTGTGTCCATTTCCTTAAACATGCGTTTTAAGCTGTGTCCGTTTCCTAAAACACGCCTTTTTGAGCTGTGTCCATTTCTTTAATCTTGCATTTGAGCTGTTTCTAGAATAAAAAACTCACCGACGAACTATGTGTTGACGCTGGTAGGACTGTTTTTCAACAAATACCTAAAGTTAAATATTATCTCCTCCCCCATTCGTGTTATGTGCAATATTTTCTATTTTCTTGTCAGCTCTACTTTTGGAGATTTCAAGCTATTAAACTTTGAGCAAAATATGTTGACTGGGGAATAGAATAAACAAAATATTTTTAATAAAAGTAAAGAAATGGTTTTATAACATTTGTATCCTGGGTATTTTTCATAAAAATTATCTAAAAAGCAGAAAAGCAGACATAATAGTACACAGGCACTTTAAAAAATAATTAAAGAATCTTTAAAATATGTCTCTACATATTAAGAATGTTCAGGAATGTGAGTCATATTTGGCACAAAAAGTTTTCTTTTTATCTCAGGCGAATACGTTAACCTTAATTATTATTTTTTAAGTGTTAAGATTATAAAGTTTTATCTTAAATTTTCGATAAGTAAAACCAACCATCTATACATAACACACCTATTTTTAAATTATTTTAGAAAAATTTTCACCGATTTCTTGTTTTTAAGTACGAGACTCGATCTAAAACTAATCATTGTAAAAGATTTGATTTATTTTACCTTTTTCTCCTCTTTCCTATTTTCTTGTAGTTTGGAAACAATGAAATACAACAAATGGAAGACAAATAATTATGGTTTTCGAAACCAATTATTGTTTCTGACGTAATTAACGCTTATTGTAATATGCGTGTTTCAAACCTTTAAAAAATGCTTCTTAAAATAACTACTGTCTTAGTCAATTTAGTTCAATTTTAATTCTGATTTGCTCAAAACTTAAGTTTAGTTTTGAGAAAAGTATTTTTTATTCATTTTATAGTTGTTTTATTTGTAATACGCTGAATAATCATGCTACGTATATATTTTTGAAAAATACTGAAACTGATAAATACGAATTAAGTATGAACATGCTAGTTGCGATAATTAGCGTTGTTTCTTGCTGATCTCAATCAATAATACGTGTTAGAATACTTAAATCCACAATCTTTATTTCCCAATTGAGAACTTTTTTAACGTTTTGAAAAAAGCTTGCCAAATTTTACCGAAGCACTTTTGTATTGATTTTGGTAAAATTAACAAGAAATATGGTTTTATAAACTTGATAATTTTATCATGATACCTTAGAGCAGGACAACAAAAAAACATTTAAATGGTTAAATTTACTTTTCAGTTTTTTTACTGAATGTGTGGTAATGAGAACTAAAATTGTAAAATCCAGTGTTCCGATACATCGTTATCATAAGAACGGAAAAATTACTAAATGAATGGTTTAACTACCATATATTTTTAACCAAAATTATGGTTTTATTATCCAGAATTGTGGTTGTTTTTTTAATTAGAAATGTCATTATCGTAAAGTACTGTAATTTCACCAGAAATATTTTTTCCGTGTAGAAAAACAAAACAATATGAAAATTTGTTTTTTTAAATCTGTTATCGTTAAGGCGCAAAATGAACTTGTCGATATAAACTCTCATAAGTAAATTTTTCTCTTTCTACTTATGGGAAATATTTGAAATGTATTTGACGAACATTTTGTTACGAAACCATATGATTTTTGATGAAACGCTAACACTCAAATATCTGACAAAACCGCAATTTTAATCATGTTTGGGCTTTCATTTGTTACTTATGTTGAGCTTCGTTGATTTTAGACTGATAGGAAAATATAACTAAATAAAAAATTTTTAGCAGTAATTTTAAATTTTTACAGTAAAATATATGAGAAAAGTAATTGATATTAATACGAATAGAAAACAATAGTAGCTTTCTTGTCATCTACAATCCAGTTTTCTAACATTTTTGTAGCTCGTTTATCGTTAAATCTCTTCAGTTTTTTAAGAAAATTATGTTAAGTCTGAGTAGATCAGATTATGTTTCAGCAGTCCTTTTGAAAGGTCACAAACGATTTTATCGTTTTTGCCATCGGCCATAAACTCAAAAATAAGTTAAAATCTTACATTTAGTGATTACTTAAGGCACATATTTTGATGATATTAAAATTTTTATTTCATTTTTGGACTCTTTTGTTCTCTTAGAACACTTTTTTTTTTTAGATATTTTACGGCATTTTTGGATCTATATTTCGGGTTTCTTTTTAATTTTAGTATATTTTTCCGATTTTTTAGTTTTTATTATTTATTTCATTATTCTGATTTTTGTTCAGGTTTTAAAATCTACTTAAGTTTAGCTCCATATTTCCCATATTTTTGCTTAATGTTAGCTAAAAGAGAAATAACTCAACAGCTTGCCAGTTATTTGACAAATCGTTAAATGTTTCATGGTCAAATAATACAAGGAAGTATTTCTCTTTCCTTTCAAGTTCAATGAACTTCAATGAAAATTATTCTTATTTCTCCAACTTTTTTATTGCTTGAATATTTTTGAATGTTGTGAATCATTAATTTAAAAAAAATATTTGAAATAGAAATTCTAGTTTTGTTACAAGAAAATTATTATTATTAATGCTTTAGCTTAATAGCTATTATTTTTTTCAAATTTTAGGTTATTAAAATCAAAGTTCGCTAAAAAATCTATGTATTTTTTTACATCCAATGTGCTATAAATTGCATCACAAACAACATAATTACTCAAATTCTTATTTCTCTATCATTTACTTTTTTAATTGCTTCATTGAAATTTTTTTTTCAAATAATTATTACGCTTACATCATTTTGTTACAATATTTTTATGCTTACATTTTTTTTTGATTTTTTACAAGTCAAAATAAAAATAGCATATAGAATGCAAAGCTAATGTTTTAATTCTGAGAGTGAACACCAAACAGTTTATTTTTATCCTTACTGTTACGCATTTTGTAGTAGCTAATTCTAACATCTAGTCAAAATGAATTGAGGCAATTAGAAAAGAAAATCTGCCATAAAATAAATAATAAAAAACCTGAGACAATATATATTTTATTCTACTAATATCAATTTTTAAACCAAGCAAAAGTTAATTAATTTTGTTTAAATTTAAATTATTGTAAAATGTTTAAATATATCAACACCTCTAATTTTTATAAACGAATAGTTGCTAGTATTTATTTAGTTTTATATTTCAGCGTACTGATAGTTGCTAGTGTTTTTAAAGTTTTTTAGCCAAAAAGCGTAAAATATTTATTATTTTCTAAACCTAGATTAGACAAAAGCAGATGTTATAAAATGAACAATAAAGTGACGTGACGCAATTCAATTTCTGCCCATAATTCTGTCTCATAAGTCTTTAAAATTTGAGTTTTTTTTTTTCATTTTTTTTTTTGCATTCGGCGATTTTACCATTATTAATAGCATTTCGATTTGATACATTAAAATATAGAACAAAAAAGTATGGTAAAAATTACCATAATATCGTAAACTTTACCGTGTTTCGGGCCGGTTAAATTTATTTTTTAGTTTAGATTATTACTAAATATGCTGTAGTTGGAACTATAATTTTAAAAACCAGAATTTCTGGTAAGTCTTTGTTATATGAACGGAAATCGTTAACATATGAAAGGTTAAAACAACTCAAAATTTGATTTCATTAATATAATTTTATTTTTTTTATCTAAAATGTTTTTATCATACAGTACGGTAATTTTATCCGAATTTTTTTCTACGTGTACTAATTGTACTTTATTACTGCAAAAAATGTAAAATAATTCTAATTTTTATGCATGTTTTGTTTAATTTATTTCATAAAATTTAGATTTTAAATCAAAGAAAATTCATTTATATTTGTTCTCGTCTGATATAAATTTTACAAATTGATTTTTTCCCTCTGAAAATTAGTTAACTATAATTGTTTTAATTTTACAGAGAAGTTACGAATGATTAGTTAATGAAATATGTGTGCAAATTTAGTGATCTTTTTTCCATAAATATGAGCATATTAGAAAAATTTTAAAACAACTTTATAATTTGCTCACATAGAGACAACTTTTCTAGTTTTATTCATATTAAAGCAACGTTTCTAATTTACTCAGATTAGAATATAAAATAGAATTTTCATTTGTATATTGCAGAATGATAAGAATATTTCCTAAGCTACGTGCACGTTTTCAAATAATCTAAAAGATTTTTTCATAATTAAATCTAAATATACCAGCTGGTTTCACTGGTAGTTTACTCCAACGAGTAACCGGTTTACTCCAGTATATTTGCAGGTATATTTAAATTTATTGCATATACCAATATTTTAAGATACTGGTATATTAAAATAATGGTATATTTAAAATCGCTCCCCCAAAAATTATTCCCTAATCTTACATTATTCGCTTTGCGAACCAAATATTCTTGTTTGTCTTAAGTTTTAGAAGCAAAATTAAAATCAAAGAATATATTAAGCATTCAACAGTTATAGTAAAGTTTTTTTTAATTTTTCTGGCGTAGCATTAATTGAAAAATCATTCTAAATTTAAAAAAAAAACTTTATTTATTAATTTTATGTTTGTATTACAATAAATTATTTTTAAAAAATCAATTCACACCCGGATTCAATTAATGAATTAGTACAGATCTTGATATGAATCATTTTCAAGATGATGATTTAAATCGTCAAATTACCCAAATCTACAATATATCATACAGTTTCTGAAGAGATTGACCACTTGATATGAATCATTAATTCCTATTTAATAATCACTTAATTTCAATTTAATAATGCACCACACTGAAAATCACTGATTAGTTAAAGCTATCGGTAACTCGCCAAAGTATTCTACAAGCTAATAAAGACTTAAATGCTAGAACAAACCTAATGGAACGATTTAAGAATGTCTAGTTTAGTCTGAAATACCCTTTCGGGTCCCGTAATCTTCCCAGTTAAACCCATTAAATCCAAAGCGTTTCTGAAGCCATTACAGCAACAACCTAATCTCGCCAATAAAATGTTTTTCATTAGGAAAACCTCATACATCATCTGCGGCGGAACATAAAACTTTCTTGGCGCTATTTTGATGTTGAAATAGGCAATCAGACACACGTGCGATTGACATGAGAGGTAACGTAAAAGAAATTTCACTAAATTAAAGTTGGCTTTGGCCTTAAACCAGGAAAAAAATTGATCGCCATTAGTGGTTCGAACATTGACGTTACAACTATAGTAGCTTACGGCTCTTTAAAGAATTCATTTATCATTTTGGTAGTCTAAATTTTGTGGTTTCTCTTTTTTCGATGCCAATAATTTCTAGCCAAACTACATCAAAATGTTTGATTCTTGGCGACCAAATATTTTTTTATGGGTTTTATGATTTAAGACATCGTTAAAAGGATGTAATTGAGATGATGAATTGTTTTTCCTGGAGTTACGAACGGTACTTATCGACGTTGTGTCATCAAAAGGAAATAAACCATTTTACAAGGAGGTTTATTTTCTACCACAAATAAAATAAGCTCTAAAAGAAACTATTTATGATCTGTTTAAAAGCAAAATACGTCCATTTATACGAATACAACTTCGATATAAAGGCATTTTATGTCATTACTCCATTTTCAGATATTTCCTGCTTTATAAATAAATACTTAACTTATTGGAAAAATAATATTGGATAGTTCAACTTTTTATTTTTGTTTTAAAAGCAAGTTATGATGATAATAATTATAAGAAATATACATTTACAAAACTAAATTTTTTGATAAAATAGTTCAGATAGTCACATAAAAGATTATAGATAAAGTTTATTTTATGACAATTTTTAAATTTATTTTATGACAATTTTTAAATTTATTTTTGCAAAAATCTTTTCAATTTTTTTTAAATTCTCGAAATACACAAAAAACACAAATTAATATTAAACAATTACACAATTATACAAAATTATACAATTATACAGAATTGCACAAAAAGTAAAATTAATATTAAGGGATGATAAGTTTACGCCGCTCCCCTGATCAAACTATTAGGATGGAATCAAACGATTAGGAACATATTTCCGATTTTGCGGCTCCGTTCTATATTTTAAGGGTCCGAAAGTAATCTGTCTATTTAGAGAAGATACGTTTTTGTGTCTGATTTCATGACGTAAAATATTGTCTGCACTAATTGTTTAGCAGATTTGATGTCAATCCTCAAACCATTAAGAGTCCAAAACGTAAAGATCCGTTCGTTAAATCAAAAGTTATTCAAGTTGTTTCATATTTTTCAGCATTGTAATTTTTATAAATACGATATTGAAAATAATGATTTGTTTTTGCTTAAGAAAACATAAGACCTTATGATATTAAAAGAAATAATTTTTTTGCTCCCAAGAAAGTTCACTTGGCTCAATCCCATAGATATCATGTAGCAGATTACACAGGATCATTATATTACACCAATACTATCTTTTAGTTATCTTTGCAATTGTTCATGAAAAATTTAAGTCACAATTCATCAATCGATTAAAGATTTTTAACTCTATTTCATGGTTTCACATATTACAACATATTGGGGATTTCAGCTATTGAAATTAAGAACAAGCATTAATAAACATCAGTTGACCAGAAAACATTGAAACTTAAAAAAAATTCCGAAGAATCGAATTCCCATACCCGAAATATTTGTCAGATTTAACACATACCCAGTTATATTTTTCAAAACATAACTTATCTACTTTTTCCATGATTTTAATTCCATAATTGTTTTTAGGCGCTGGAGAAATTTGGAACCAAAAAGTGATAATTATTGCTGTTCGTAGTAAGTAAGACTCAGACTTACTTAGGAAGAAATCATCTCGAAAATTTCTAATAAAACAAAGTTGAACTCAAATTAAAGAGCACGTTTGAAGACCCTGGATAGGTTTCATATTATCCCCTAATCCTCCCTTTGGGTAAAATTTGTCCCATTAAAAATTCAGTTCATTTAAAAATATAAACGAACAAAAACTTCCCAACATATGAGTATTCGTGGTGTGATAGTTTGACTGTATACATTCCACCAAGAAGTTTCCGAGAGCAAATACTAGCTGAGATGGTTGAATTTTATCTCCAATTTTCTTTTTTTAAAAAAAGGCTGATAACTATTTAATGTTTCATTCACTTTTTATTGTTTTTTAATTTAAATTCATTTTTAAAAAAAATTAAACTTTCAAAACAAATATACTAAGAGATATTGTTTTTTGTCATTAAAATAATTTTTTATTTTGTTTCGTAAGTAAAATAGTTTGATATTTAAATAAAAAAAATTATAATTCTAACTTTCAACAAACCTTTTTAACTCCATTCCATGGTTTCATAAATTACTATTAGGAATTAAAATTAATGCAACTAAAGACATGTTTTAACAGGCATCATTTCAGTAAATTCAAAACCTCTAAATCTAAGAATAAATCCTAAACCTCTGAACTCGAAGAATAGAATTCTCATCCACGAAATATTTAGCAGAATTAACATCCCAGCCATTGATCCCCAAAACCTAACTTATATACTTCCTCTCTTATTACAAACATTCTGGAAAATCTAACATACAATACATCCGCCGGTTCGAGATTATGTCAAACATTTTTAGTTCCATTCTGCGGGCTCATCAATTTCAAATGGTATTGCTGAGTGGTCAGTAACGGAAGCTAATCATGTCTGAGGGTAATTATTTCACAGATGCCATAAAGGAAGATGAATTGGGACTGGAGAGCAGATATTCAATACCTCTTGCTGATAACGATGCCGGACACTGGGCATAGAAATCCAACAATCACATTGGACCAGCGCCTAGCAAAATATTTCTGATCGTAATGTGCTGGAGGATTAGATGGCGAATTCGAAATGACGTGGAGTTCATTTGCTAAGCTATGCACTCGGATAAATGGCGGGAACAGAATAGCCGGTTCAGTTTTACTGAATCGTGACGGGAATAAGGTCTTTTGTAGGACAAGTGTGTGTACATTCATTCTCTGTCTCAGGAATTATTTCAAATGTTTTGGAGTAAGATTTTTAATGAATAAATTTGTTCAGTCAATTATAAATTTTCCTGTATTTTGAATTTACTTTAAAAAAATTAACATCGCGTTGGTGTTCTTTAAAATCTCTGTTCGATTCTTTTCAAATGCAGCTTTATATTTACACTGAAACTTTTTTTTTCTTTTTTTCTGACTCAGTGCCTTTCTTTCTTTTTTTCTTGTTTAACTCATTGTGTTTTTGCAACGATGAAGTCATGTGATTTAAATTTCATTATCGTATCCAATTTTTAAACCAACTTAAGAATATGAAATTCACGTTGGTTTTCTTTAAAATCTCTGTGTTTGATTCTTATCAAATGCAGCTTGATATTTACACTGAAACTTTTTTTTTCTTTTTTTCTGACTTAGTGTCTTTCTTTTTTTCTTGTTCTTTTTAAACTCGTTATGTTTTTATAATGATGAAGTCATGCGATTTAAATTTCCTTAACATATTCAATTTTTAAACCTACTTTAAAAAAAATCACGTATATTTTTTAAGCTATTAGTTTGATTCTTTGCAAATGCAGCTTTGCATTTATACTGATCACTGTTTTCTTTCTTTCTCTTCTACTGTCTTTCTTTTTCTCTTTTTAAACTCGTTGTTTTGTGTTCGTAACGATGAAGTCATGCGATTTAAATTTCATTAACATATCCAATTTTTAAACCAACTTCAAAAAAAATCACGTGTATTTTTTTTCGCTAGTAGTTTGATTCTTCGCAAATGCAGCTTTGTATTTATACTCAGCACTGTTTTCTTTCCTTCTCTTTTACTGTCTTTCTTTTTCTCTTTTTAAACTCGTTGTTTTGTGTTCGTAACGATGAAGTCACGCGATTTAAATTTTATTGACTTATCCAATTTTTAAACCAACTTAAAAACAATCACGTGTAATTTTTTAAAGCTAGTAACTTGATTCTTTTCAAATGCAGCTTTGTATTTATACTGATCACTGTTTTCTTTCTTTCTCTTTTACTGTCTTTCTTTTTCTCTTTTTAAACTCGTTGTTTTGTGTTCGTAACGATGAAGTCATGCGATTTAAATTTTATTGACTTATCCAATTTTTAAACCTACTTTTTAAGAAAATCAGATGGTTTTTTCCCGTGGTTTTTGCCGTTTGAATCGTATAAAATATTATCAAATTATTATCATAATATTATCATGTTCAGTTGCACTGTTATAGTGCATTTATCAACTAATTTAATGTGTCACCTGATTTAATGTATCACCTCTCAACACCTGAAATGAATGTCATATGAAACTGCAAGAATCTTCCCAAGGTATTCAGACTAATTTTTAAAAAAAATAAATGAATAAAATGCTTCATAAGTGAAATGGAAGAAATATGGAATGCGAGCGATCAAATACAACCCTCGTTAGAATGACAAAACGTTAATGATGAAAACATAAACAGCTTGAAAACAAGAAGCGACACAGTAAACATAAACAGCTTGTGAAAACAAGAAGTGGTACAGTCACCAATAAATAAAAAAATGGAAGGAAAACTAAGAGAGAAAACGAGAAACCGTGGTAGTCACACTGACAACGATGACTGTAGGAGGCAAATCGGGATAGAATCATTTGCCTGCAAGATGAAGGGGGGGGGATTGAAATCATTTGCACAGCAAAGATATGAATTTGAAAAATATCAAGGAATCGGTATAGTTATGAATAAAACAAGATTTATTTGCATAAAAATGAACTAGTGCTCTAAGATTATGCAGAGTTTTTAATTTGCCGAAATTTAATTTATTCTCAAGATTCTGTTATGATTAAGCTTAATTGATTTTAGTTTAGTTTTTTCTTTAAGTATCTTCTTTTTAATGCTTAAAGGAGGCAATGTAGTAATCACAATGTCCGAGCGTAAATCAGAAATTGTCTATACATATTTACAAAATTTATCTTAAAAAGTCTGCTATGTATACATTCTGATTTGAAATAAATGTTTACCCTAGAGAAAATAATACGAAGACATTAAAAAGTTCAAACAATGTTAAGATATTTCTAAAGAAAATCAACGTTTGTTGCTTAATGTAGAGTTTTTTGTTCTTACCTATCTTATTTTTAATGCTTAAATGAGACAATGTAATTATCGCAATGTCCTAGTATAGAGCATAAATTGTCTATACATATTTAAAAAATTTATCTTAAAAATTTTGCTGTACACACTCTGCTTTGAAATAAATGTGTATCCTTGAGAAAACAATACGAACATATTAAAAAGTTCAAACAATGTTTAGATATTTCTTAAAAAAATCGATGTATGTTGTTTGTTGTTGATTTTTTTTAACCTATCTTTTTTTTAAATGCTTAAATGAGACAATGTAATTATCGCAATATCCGAGTGTAGAGCATAAATCGGCTATACATACATAAAAAATTTTACTATACACACTCTTTGAAATAAATTTATACCCTAGAGAAAGTAATACGAAGACATTAAAAAGTTCAAGCAATGTTTAGATATTTCTAAAGAAAAACAGCGTTTGTTGTCGATTTTTTTTAACGTATCTCATTTTTAATGCTTAAATGAGACAATGTAGTTATTGCAATGTCCGAGTGTAGAGCATAAATCGGCTATACATATATACAAAATGTATCTTAAAAATTTTACTATACACACTCTTTGAAATAAATGCATTCCCTAGAGAAAATAATACGAAGACATTAAAAAGTTCAAACAATGTTTAGATATCTCTAAAGAAAATCGATGTTTGTTGTCGATGCGGATGTATTTCAGGTTCGTGAATTCAAATGTGTAAGCATTTGAGATAAATTTGCATAAAAAAGCTATAAATCCATTTTACAATGGTTCCCATATAGAAAATAAAATGGAAGGAATACATCCTCATAGCAAAGCAATAGATTTGAAGAAATAAACTGACTAAACATACGTATGATGAATAAATTGCGCGATCGAGTAACAACATCAGATGAATCATGAGCAACAAAAACGAATCTACCTAACAAACCGAGTGTCGAAGGAAGAAGAAAAAAGAAAACAACAAATAAGAAGGAAACACATAAAACAAATTCTTTTCTGTTTCACTTATTTTCTTTGAAGGTTTTGGTAGGAGAAAAAAAAAGTCTGTTTTACCCCAAAGCATTTGATATGCACATTTCATGATATGTATTTTATTCCGTTGGAATAATATACTTTTCAAAACATGAAGGAAACGGCTAGTAAAGTTACGTTTTTGGTTCCTTTCATGTTTATTTTTAAGGTTATTAAAATATCGAATATATCAGTTACAATTTCCATGTAAAAATATTAAAAAATAGTTTAATAAATTATACTGTTATTTGAGTATATATAACAGCCTTCTGTTTTACTTAATTTCTCTGAAGGTAGCAGAAAAAAAATTATGTTTTACCCCTAAACGTTTGATATGCATATTTCACGATATGTATTTTTTTCCGTTGGAATGATATACTTTTTAAAACTTGAAAGAAACTGTTAGCAAAGGTATTTTTTTGGTTCCTTTGATATTTATTTTAAAAGTTATTAAAATATTGGATATATCAGGTTATACAACTTTCATGTAAGAATGTTAAAAAAAATAGTCCAATAATTTGTACAGTTATTTGAGTAGCAATTGCAGTCATTTGCAAGTCAACAATACCAGTCAGCAATTAGTAAAATAACATAATTTAATTAGTTTTATGTAAAATATACTTTAATAAAAGTAAAATGATATGTTATTGCTTCAAACATCGTGAAGTACGATAAACAGTGAAATATGATCTTCATCTACATATCTCATACGTAGCGCCGAATACGCGAGAGTATTTTTCGATTTAATTTGGCAACATGATTGTAATTTCAATTATTTGATTGGCTTCGTTGATTGATAAAACTTATTTTTGAAAAAAAATTCTAAATTTTTGTAAATCATTCAATGATACACACTCGCCAACAGTTTAGAAATATGTGTGATTTTTTTTTAAATTCTTGCTGGCAGTAAAGGATGTGGTGAGACTGTCATGATAGCGTGTGGCATGCTCTACTTGTATGGAAGTGAGGTATTGATGTTTTTAGAGCGAAAAGAAAAAGCAGTCCTGTAATACCTGGACATATTGGCAGATCAATTGCATCCTGTAATCTTGCAGTGTTACTTCGAATGTGACGTACAATTTAATGCACGATAATGCAACAACATATAGTGCCAGAAACCTTTGAAACTGGTTCAATTAACAACAATAATTTCCAACGCCTTTTCTTAACACCGCAAAGCTTTTATCTTAACCCAGTAGAAATTGTTTGGGACATGTTGGTAAGATAAATTCGACAACAATCTACTTTTCAATCTAATTTACAGGATCTTAGGGACTGTGTAGCCAATGCATGGTATTCTCAGCACATAAATGTACCCCAGAATCTTGTAAAATCGATACATTTATGAATTCGGGTTGTTATCAGGGCAAAATGAGATCCAATAACATATTAATCTAAGTTTTCTAATTCATTAGCTCATGTTTATACTATTTTTGTGTGTTAACGTTAAAATCAATCAATTAAACTCATCAGAATCAATTTAAACCAGAAAAAAATTTAAAAAAAACTTAAAAAGTTCACTTGCATTTCTTTTATAAGTATATACGTAATTAGATATGGTCTAATTTATTTTTTAAAAAAGAGTTTATTTTCACTCAAAGTTTTATATTATTAGTTAGTGATCAAGTTCGAAAATTGAAAAAAAAATAGAGTGCTTCTTTTCATGTATACGTACGTACACATTAGCCACTGACTTCCCTAATTTTAAGTTACAGAAGCATATAAGAAGTATAGAAATGTGATGAATATAATAATAGGATATCGAAATCTATGATTCTCTAGCTTTTTAAAACTCTCCTTTCTAGGAAAGGATCATATTTCATTAGGGGAATGCACGGTCTCATATTTCCTAGAAAACTTGACAAAAGTTCTAAGAGTTTTGCAGGGATGTTCTATTCTATTCACAAAAGTGTGAAAAATTTCATACTTCAACGTCAGTCCCTGAGAGTTATTATACAGTGAAGGAAGGTTGGTCGTTCTCGTGAAAAATGGTTTCTGAACACCCGCAAACAAGGAGAGCTAAGAAGATCATAGTTAAATAGACCAGCGGGAATACTGGTGAGGAAGTATTGTTTGGAGGGGAATTATGAGGGGAAAAAAGGTTATTTTCAATCGCAATTTTTAAATTTAATTCTTTTCGAAGTCAAAAATTTTAAATCGTGTTTTTTAATTTTTAGGGAACGTAAATAAATGCTTGTGAAATTCAGGAAAAATTTTATTTTTATGATTTAACCGAAATCGTAAAAATAAAAATTAGCTTGATCCGAAGAAAAAAAGCGATTATTTTAACTCTGAGATAACTCAACTATTCTGTTATTGATAACTGTTATAATCTTCAATTAACGTGTGTGACATAATGGCTCAGGGGATAGAGCATTTGCCTTCCAAAAAGGTGAATCGGGTTCGAATCACTGCCATGACTGGTCGATACGAATTCCGCCTCCAGCTTGCACCGACCACAGTACTGACGTGAAATATCCTTAGTGGTAGACGGATCATGGGTTAGAGTCCCCTTGCCTTCAGGCTGACCGTGGGAGATTCTCGAAGTCTTCCTCTCCATGTAACGCAAATGTGGGTAGGTTCCATTAAAAAGTCCTCCACGAAGGCACATTTTCTCCCAATATACGATCCAGGAGTTCCCTTGTCTTCTGGATTGGGTTCAAAATTACAAGGCTACGGAGTTGAACATTAGTAGTTGTAATCCCATGAAATTGTTTCGGTTGTTCAACGACGGATATAAAAAAGCTAATAAAAACTCTTAAGTTCATAATTTTAAATCCATAAAATATCTGAATTGATTACTTATTACATTCCTGAGAGCAAGTTTTTTCCCCTCAGATATAGCAACATTAAATAACTTTTAAGTAGCATTTTAACTAAATATCTGTACATATCTTACAAACCGCTAAAAGTTCCTGCATATTTTATTTCTACTTAAATGAGAATGTCACTTTACCGTATTAAGCACCGATATATTAGTTATTGAAAGTCTCGATGTTAGACGAAGAGCTTTATGAAATATTCATTTATTTCTCACTTTGGCCACAAGATTCTTTTGATCTGCAAATTCTTCTCCCAAAGTCGCTTTCGTGCAACTCGCGAAGTCTTCACTTTACAAAAGTACTTTACCTTGACACTCTGAAGCAAAATGGCGAACATTAGAAGGAAGTAATCTAAAATGCAATATAAAATTGAGAGCATTGAGAAATCTCTCAGCCTTTCCTTCCAAATTGAATTGATAGTAAAATGATGTAACAGCCGCTGCGGCTGAATGTGATTCAAGTTTTGGAGTAAAAATGTCATTTGGAATTTTGAATGGAAATATTTAAAGTATGCGAAATATTTATTTTTCAGATGGAATCTATTAAGATACTTGGAAAGATAATCTTGATTTACAAATCGCTTTTTTGTTCGATTATAATTGATCAGCTTATTCAATGTTGAGAATTACGATAAAAATAATAAATTGAATCCCGTTGAAGACGAATTCTATTCCATTAAGTGTATAACAGTGACAGCTGTTATTTATAAAAATTATGTTTTGATACTATAATTTTTTTATAAAATAAAATGGGTAATTGATTTCAACCGTTGTTTGACAAAATTGATTATTGGACCTTTTAAAGTTTCTTTCTTGAAAAGTGAACGAGATACATGAGAAAAGCCAATTATGAAATTGCAAATCTTCGCTATACTTAAAGAAAACTTTTCACTGATAAAAAAGTCTGTATTAAACTATTTTGTAAACAATGCTAGATATACCAGAAGATCAAATTATGAAACTGCAAAGCTGCGATCTATTAAAATTCGATTTTTCATTGAGAAACAATTCCGAACTATCTATCATGTAAACGATTTGAGATACACGGCCGGGATAGCCTGGTCGGTAGAGCGCTGGGCCCATGTCCGAGGGTTCGAACCCCGACGGCCGAAGACTCTCAGTATAGTAAAATGGTGACTGATGCACGTTAAATCTGTCGAGTCGCGAAGCCCTCCATGTTTCCATAACAAATCAATACCTTTGGGGGTACTGAATTGGAGATTGATCGTTCTCTGATTCAGATCAAAATTACGATCTGTGGATGAATGAATGGGTTCGCTCTATAAACGGGCGTGACGTAATGGGTGTGGCAGATGTCGAATTCTTGGCCATAAATGACGTCACTGGAAAACAAGAACAATCGCACCCCTCTGCCTTAACAAGCATACGCAAGCAAGCATTTGAGATACACAAGAAGAGCCTATTACAAAGTTGCAAAGGTCATTTAATAGCTAAGAAAATATATTGGACTTATTTTAAAGCAATATAAATTGTCCCTAAAAAGTCAAGCGTTGCTAGAATTGCTAAAGAATATTGGTTAATTATTACACAATTGTGACACAGCAGAGTACATAACGGTATAAACGATTTAATTCAATGATTTTAATATTTCCTTCCTGTGAAATACAATCTTCATCTATTCACTTTTAAATGTGTCAGAAATTTAAATAAATGACTTTGTCAAGTAAAAGACCCCACGAGAGAAAACAAAGAGCAATTGAAAATCGATTTTCAGAATCATCTCCTAGTTACAACTTCCAATTAAACCTGTTTTAATGTTTATTTGATCTGCCTTCCTCCACAGTGATTGATGAATGGGTTTCAAATTTGAGACATTTTGATGTCCAATAAGACTATTTTTTTCTTTCGTAATTTAATAATCTGCTGGCTTAAATGTTTATGTTTTCCATAAATACATACGATCAATATTTGTAATGAATAACATTTTACAAATTTGTCTAACGTATTATTTTATATAAAGGTTTAATAAATAGCAATCTTAGAAAATCGGCTGTCCAAAACGACAAAGTTAATGTATTTTTTAAACCTTATTAATCTCTAATCCATAAAATAACTTTAATTTAATATTATTTTTCAGATGTTATAACGCATATGTATTCTATAATAAAACTAGAAGAAATATTAGAAATCTTTTGAAATTTCTTGGGAGATATTAATTTTTTTTGTTTTATTCAAAATAAGAGAAAAATTACCAGGTGTGTTACGTCAGGTCTGTTACCAAAGATAATCAATTTTATAATTACTCGGTAGATAAAACTAACACTTTTATCTACCGATATTTATATTGTTTTTATGAATTATCTCTTTCAAAAACAATCTTGAATTGAAGGATTACTTAAGAGGATTTTTCGGTTTTCCAAATGTGGGTACTTTTTTCATGCTATCCTGCCAGCTATCAACTTTCTTAAGTTAATAATTGAAGCGTTATTAACTACTTTCTCTATTCAAATTAAGTCTGTGTTCTATATTTTAGCCATGATATCTTAAGCCTAAAAAAGCATACATGGTCGTAAAAAAATTTTTTAACATGTAAAATCGTCTGTTACCAGTTTAAAATAACAAATCTGATATCATTTTTAACAATAGTAAAACTTAAATAAACTTAAATAAATAATTTTAAAATATATTATAATATTAAAGCTGACAAAAATAAGGAAGGTTAAAACAGTGTGTTTTCAAGAAAAATTGAATGCAATGCTGAAATTCCATGAAGTTTGAGTTGATTAAACGTTTCAGATATTGCTAAGGCATTATGCACAAAGCCGAATGACAAACCTGCAAAGTATAAAATGTACATTTAATTAATATGATAAGGATTTGTTTGCATTACTTGAGAGTAATATATTAATTCAAAAGGGGCTTTAAATTTTATTTTGTATCTTTAAATTAAAATAATCGATAGATTTTTAGTAAGTACCAACGTATTATTAATAATAACCTATAGCAGGAATGCGTGGGCCATTGTCTGGTATACACTTACCCGGTATTTTCGACACCAGTATTCTTTTAAGATAAAAACCGATTGTTCGGTATTTCCTTCATTGATGTTTCCAAGGTAATTTTATGCTAATCACCTATTTGGATGCTGTTTTACCTTATCAAAAAATTGTAAATTCGTATAAATATTACAAATTTTGTCCGGTAACATACCTTATATTTTTTAGTTTCGTGAAGACTTATCAGATCCCCACTGGCCCCACTATTAATTCAATCTTGATGTTGACTATTAAAATATGCACAAACCTAGACAGGAATCGATGTTTATCCAAAAAAAAATAACAATTTTAATCTTAATTTATGACCATTTAAGTTTCAAAAATTCCTAAAATTTGAAAATCAACCTTGTCAAATTTCGTTAACATTTTCGTTATTTCATTTATTTAATATTACTTTGGACCCAAAATATGTACACTTTTATGCTTTAATTTTTGATAAAGATTCCAAAAATCCACATTAAGGTCAGTCTTTACGGAACACCTTGCATGTTCTTTATTACTTCAGAATCTTTGTTTCCTTGCTTTACTGCAGAAAAAAATCAATCAGAACGGTGTATTCTAATCAGAGTCTTCAGATAGATGTATTGAAAGAAAGAAAGAAAATAAATGAATCCAAAATTTCTTCGCCTTATTTGTTATATTTCCGGGAATTTCAAAACAAAATTTAAAATAAATTTCCTTGAAAACTTATTGTATCTACGAGGGCTAACACGATGTTTGAAAAAACAAAACAAATTTTGTTGTGATGAGATTGTTTAAAATTTACTGTTATTTCTTACATATATGAGTTAAAATCACAAAAACTCAGATTTTGCAGAACTCAGGTTGTTACAAAAAAGCTAAGATATTTTATTTTCTTGCGTTTGCCATCACTGCTTTATTTTAAGCTCCATACGCGTTATGTACGCTAAACATACTTCTCTTTCTTTAAGTACTTTTCTTTAATTTTATTTTCACATAATATTATCCATAAATGAAAAAGAAAATATATAATATTTAAAGCCTCGAAAATAATAAAATGGAATTTTTTTTTCTCTATTTTAAGCAACGTTTTTATTATTTGTTTTCTTAGTTTGATTTGTCTTCCTTTCTCAAGAAGTTCATCAAACTTATTTTTCTAAATATAACATTACCTAGACTTAAAGTAGATTATTTTGATCACCAGAAGGCGCTTTCATTGAGTTTTTCATTTTTCTACCAATGACTGGGTGATACGTCACGAAAGCATGCTTGGGCAAGCATGAAACAAGAGCCTTTTGGCGGCCTCTTGAGAAAACAAAAGCCAATCCAGAGTGGCAAGCCTTGCGGGAAAGGTATATTAACTTTAGTTGCCTAATTGCGTTAACATAATGCCATCGCCGACAGCGTGAATTTGTTTGCCAAAGGATTCATTATAATTTGCTGACTTTTATTGGAAAAGATCGCGCCAAACAAGATTCATTGTTCGAAAATATCATTTTGAAGTGTTGAGTGGCGGTGATTCCGACAGACTGACTTTTTGGGGAAGGAATAATATATTCTGGATCACGTGAGCATGAACTAAAAGTGAATAACGTCGTTTGTCATTTTAATTCCTCTGAGAGAAATGATGAAATTAAGTGTACTTCACGATTTGATAAAGTCTTTAAAATTTCTCGCTTCGTATAAACAAATCTAAATAAGGATTTGTGAACAGATATCGCATTTCTAATTTGTGACATTTATCTTAAAATTTACGATAAGAAATTAATTAAATTTTAAAATTAAATCCAGTGTGTTTTCGTCACGCTTTCTGAGAAATTTCCATACATTTTGGAAAATTTGTTACTAATATAAGCAGCAAGATTTTTTTTTCATAAAAATAGTCCAGTACCCGTATTTGTAACAAAATAAAGCAAAATTGATGCAGTTCACAGTTCATTTTTGCACTTATTTTGTGTACAATGCGCAAAGAAAGTAAACGGACCATTTGTTCGATCTAACGATCGAATTTTTACGTTTTAGGACTCAATCTTAATGGTTCGACTGGGTGACCTTAAATATGCTAATTAATTAGTGCAGATGTTATTTTAAGTTACGAAATCAGATACAAAAACGTATTTTCTCCGAATAAACATACCTTTTTTTTCTACGAATTCGAACCCAAAACATGTGGGAAAGCCACACCCTGAGAAATATTGTCACAATAGTTTGATTTGCACCCAATAGTTACCTCTTAACGTTAATTTTACTTTTTGCGTATTTCCCCATATCTCGAGAACTGTTCAAGCGAAATGAAAAATTTTTGCACGCAATTATGAAATTCGTTCATCCAAAAATAATTCCTGGCAAAAAATAACTTTTAGTTTATATTTATTACTTTTTATTATTTTATTTAATAAGAGTCGAAAACATTTTGAACAGTAAAGGTATGCAATTTTTTACATTATTTTAAGAGATGTTCATCATGGCAAAATACGAAATTTGAGCGAAATCGGTCAAATAGTTTCTGAGAAAAAAAATTTTAAGGAAGTAGTGTTTTTAAAGTTAGATTTCACAAGAATTACTTGACCGATTTCGCTCAGATTTTTCTATTTTGCCATATAAAATTACATTCTTTAAAATGAAGTGAAAAATTTTATACCTTTCAATGCAAAGCTTTTTCCGACTGTTATTAAATGAATTATTAAAAAAATAATAAATATGTACTAAAAAGTATTTTTTGCATAGAATTATCTTTGGATAAACGAACTTTATAACTGTGGGCATAAACTACCAAGTTTATTTTCCAGTGTTACTCAAATTTATAATTACAGTAAGGTATGATAGAAATAAGAATCAATGAAGTTATATTTAATTAGTTATATACAATATAAAGTAAGAATCAGTAATTTAGATTTCATGCATATACTAATACTTATAATAAAATTAGTTCCATAAACAAATTTAGTTTCATTTACATGTAACACAGACAAAATGCTAAGACTAGTTCGAACTAGACGTAACAGACTAGGTACAGATAGAAATTATACTTAATTCAAATATTAAATACAGTTTATAGAGACTTGAAAATTAAAATAGTAATGTCCTTTTTACAAAACTAAAAACATACATACATATTTTAACGCGATATTTTAGCTATATCAGTAGATTGAAATCATTGAAGTCAACAAACGTCAACTCGTCGTTGATTGGAGAATGTTTGATGACGTAACGCAATTACAGATGCTCTAAGATTGGAGTTTTCAGGAACAAAAATATTTATTGTTTAGTGCAAAGGCGCTTGATCTTGATGTAAACTTTTTGAATTTTCGGTGTTTAAAGTTTCCTCAGATTTTCAGAGATATTACACCACAGTTTTTACAGTGTAGTATGGCTTGTTTTTATTCGGGTTTTTTTCCTTTTTTCGATTTGATTCGATATAATCGTTATTTTATAATTTTGCAATACTTAATTTGCCCATTATTTAAACTAAAATATTTGAACATTGCTAACAGGAAATTTTAAAATGTATAAAAATCATAAATCTTCCAGAAAGCTAAAAGTTTAATTTTATATATTATAATATCTTTTTCTTATTATTGTACATAAAATTTAAAAGTTTAACTTAAGGTTAAAAAAAAATTACGTAAACCAATTTGCATTTTATTCGATTTTACTCAACGAAATGCAAAACATTGCGAATTATTTTTTCTTAAAATATTTTGCCAATGTCTGCCAAATGAAACCCAAATAAATATTTTGATAGAAAGCTCTGACTTATTTTATAATTTTTTTTCAAATATTCATATTTATTTAATTGCACTTATTGTGAAACCATGAACATTGTTAATTATGTTTTATTTCTATTTATAGGAATGAAAGGATCACAATTAGCTGAAGGATCGTTGAATCTAAAGATGAATCTTTCAAGCAAAGCTCACTTGAAATGTAACCGTATGGGGATAATTAAAATATTTGAAATTGTGATATATTTTTTACAATGATATGCTTAGTAACATTTCTCTATATTTTATACATGACGGATACTTAACAATGGATATCGTCGTGGAAGACATTATTGAAAATGTTGACAACAGCACTGAGACTGAGTTCTTGGAAGAGCCTATGTCAACCATCGAGGCTGTAACTACTGCACTCATTTTAAGCATAATAATATTAGCTACTGTCATAGGCAACATTCTCGTCATTATGTCTGTTTTTACCTATCGACCTCTACAAAACGTCCAGAACATGTTCATAGTGTCTTTGGCAGTAGCAGATATCACAGTGGCCGTTCTGGTGATGCCTTTAAACGTAGCTTACACACTGATGGCTCAGTGGAAATTCGGATTGTCCGTATGCAAGATGTGGTTGACTTGCGATGTGATGTGTTGCACAGCTTCCATTCTGAACTTATGTGCAATTGCATTGGACCGATACTGGGCCATTCACGATCCAATAAACTATGCGAGCAAGCGTACTTTATCGAGGGTCATGCTGATGATAGCAGCTGTTTGGGGAGTAAGTCTCACCATATCGGCTCCCCCTCTCGTAGGATGGAACGATTGGCCAGAAGAATTCGCGGATGATACACCATGCATGCTGACGGAAGAAAAGGCGTACGTTGTCTTCTCGGCAAGCGGTTCGTTTTTTATTCCCTTAGCAATTATGATGGTCGTTTACATTAAGATTTTTGAAGCGGCAAAACAGAGGATTCGCAGCAAGGCTAAAGCTGCCGCCAAGTTGGCGGCCATGCGAAAAAGCCCAGATACAGCCTCGTCGTCGATACCTCTGAAATCGATACAATCAGAAATCAGCACAATAGCTGTCACAGATGATTCGACTTCATCCTCGGCGAATAACAAAGGTTCAGACGAAAAGAGTGAAAAAGATCCAGCGAATAAGGAAGTCGCCACGACAGAATTCGCCGACAATCACACTTTAAAGCCACCACCAATGAATCCTCGACCTGGTCGAACTTTGGTTCCAGATGGCAACCCTAGATTAACTGCTACTGTGAGACACTATATGAGAGAGAAGCAAAAAATATGCCTTTCCAAGGAGAGGAGAGCCGCCAGAGTATTAGGAATCGTTATGGGCGTATTCGTTTTGTGTTGGCTACCTTTCTTCTTAATGTACGTCATTTTGCCATTTTGTGAAACCTGTTACGTCTCGTCACGTGTTGTGAACTTCGTCACGTGGCTGGGTTATGTTAACTCAGCCTTAAACCCAGTAATATATACTGTATTTAATATGGACTTTAGGAAAGCATTTTTAATAATTCTCTGCCGAAGAAGGTAGTCAAAACTGGAATAAAATTTTCTTCCGGGCAATAATTTCGAACAGTGATATTAAAATGAAGGAAGCATCCTTCCCGGTCGCTATATTCGTTACCTGCTAACTCTTAAAGGACAATTGTCCGAATAGTGTAATTTGATGTTATATGTTTTATAACAGTTTGCAACTAATAGAAATAATAAGTGCTATATCCATTATATGTATACGTATAGATCAGCAATAATTACAGCATGGCACATTTGAAAAATAAGAATTGCCCACGTCAAACATATTTTTAAGTTTCTGATAAAGTTAAAATAAATCATTTGTTAAAAACAACGTATCTTAAATCATTTATAATTACATTAAGCCGCCAATTATAGTTATAGAACGAATATGTTATCTACAGAAAGTTTGTATAAATTTTATATAAATTATATTTTTTTCACCTTAACTAAATATACCTGAGACCTTGCAGATTCTTATTTAATGATATTAAGTTGTTTGTGTTACTGTTGATAGTTATACATTTTATCTTGTTTCTATTATAAATTATCTCTTGTAATTCATATATTTTTTTCTTGTTGAATGTTTACTATAACTGGTTATTAAATAAAATGAATGATAATTTTGTCTCTTCTTATTTTAAGAATAAATCCGACTAACGATAAATGTTTTCAGTTCATATTTAAAGAGGATATTTTGTAACTCTAACTAAATGGCACATGAACAAATAAAAAAGGGTAAAATACGAAACTAAAATAGTAAAAAAAAAGCAACGGTTTGTTTTCTATAGAATATATTCAAATCTATTGTCATTGGTCAACAGTAGATCATTAACGAATCTACTGTTGTATTTGTTTTTATTTGTTTAAAATAATTTTAAATAAATAAGAAATAAAAAATTCCACTATTAAATAACAATAAAGTACGAAAGATCTTACTGACTTTGTAAATCAAATAAGTCCAGTTATTGTAAGCAAAATGTTGAGAATTTAAAAAAGGAATGGGAGAAATTTATAGAGTAATTCAAACTAATCTCGATTTGAAAAATAAATTTATAATTTTAATTTAAAAACAACCCATGAAAGCTTTTTTCCATATAATGAACTTCTAACGAAGCTAAAACAATTCCTTTTCACTTGTTTTTTTTATGCGCTTTTTATGAACATCAAATTAATATAACTCAAAATTTATTATCAATTACAGATTAAATTTGAAATAAATATTTTAATCAGAAGATAATTATTTAAACCAAACATAAATGCAAATCTATTAAAATTTTAGATTTTAGAAAACTTTTTAAATTTTCAACCACTATTAAAAACGCTAATAAAAAACTAAGCAACTGAAAATTTTTATTCTTAGTAAATAGAAAAAATATCGCAAATATTACTGATTTTATTGATATAAAACTTAAAACCACATTTTTTAAAGAAATTATCACGATAGTTCCATAACTGTTGTGAGTTTTCATCAGAAATTCATAACTATTAAGTCAAGTTTAGCCTATCTTTAGTCAGGCCCCTCTATGTGAATATGGCACGAAATGTCAATATGAAGAAATGTCAAATTGTCACTGCTTCGTGAAAATGAAAAGAGTTTGAGTTGAAATTATTTTATATTTCAAGAAGCGCCTGAGCTCATAAAATCTCGAAAATTTAAGAATTACTTAATGATATTGATAATTCTGATAATTGGCAATTTGTTCAATAATTAAGTAATTTTTTTTAAAAATATTTAAGTTAAACTAAAACTCAGATACTTCTTTAAGGTACGATGTTATGCATAGTTTAAAGTTATAACTTCGCCTCAAGTCTTAGACACTTTAACTGTGACATTATTGTTTTCAGACACTTCAAAAAACACTGTTATTAATAAATATCAAACTACAATGGCCTAATTATTAGGCGCACTATAAGATTCTATGTAAAATCTTAGTTATCAGGTGTAACTAGTTTACGCTTTATTGTTTTTACGCAGCTGAGACCAGATTGCATTATTTTACGTCCTCGCATCGATTGGTTAACATTGTAATGCAATAAGTTAAAAATAAATACAAATAGGAAGTATATAAAAAATCTCCTGATTTAAAACCCATTACATTTTTTTAGTATAAAAGTGTGCATACAAACTCGTGTAAAACATGCAATTATTAAAACACCACAGTGCGTCTAATCCTTTGGTCTGATAAATATAATATACTAATACAAGTATAATACCTGATATAATAAATATTCTATAATAATTTATAAATCTAATTTATTCAATCGCCGAATTTATATTACATGTAGTCTAATTTAACCAACTAATACACAAATGTAAACAAGTTCAAACCGGTTTCAGTCACGTAAAACAGTATAGTATCACCTGATAATTATAATTTTACATATAATCTTATAGTGCGTGTAATAATATGGTCAGGGATTGTACTTTAACTTGCTTTGACACAGTACAGTTTTAAAATAAGCAACAAACTAAGCCTTAATTTACACTTTAAAATTCACCAGATAATAGAATTTTTTACACATTGTTATACCAGACTTTTTGAATAACCTGTTGAATTAAAATTCCTCATGTTCTTTAAAATTCCTCAAAAAGCTTCGTTTTAAAAGGAACCACTGAACATTGTCAAACGAAACCAAACATTAATGATCAAGTATTTCTTTTCATATATATTTTGCAGAGAGTTTTTCCAAAGATTTCTTACACAACTATTCCACGAGGGCTTTTAGTCACGTTAAAAGTAGGTTTTTATTGTTTGCTTTAGATCGGAAATCCCTTGATGGAGCTATAAAAATCTAAGTCTAGCAATAAGTATACATAAAATAGAAGAATTTCGGGATACGAATCGGGGGAGAGCTCGAATGTTTAGAGAAATTCTATTTCTAAGTGCTTTGTGCTTATCTTGTTTTAAAAGTTCATAGAAATGCGAAAGTAAAGAAGAGTAGCATCAATTGCATAGGTGTTTATGAGGTTTTGGATGAAGCTGATTCTTTTAATTTTTTTTTAAAAATAGATCAACGAAGAATCATATTATTTATTCCTCTCTTTGTTATTAATATATATANATATATATATAGTATGCAAAGGCTATAATTTCATTATACATTTTCATATATATATAGTCGCTGAGTACGGAGGTCTGGAGAAAATTTCCTTCCCATTCAGATCGAAGTCTAAATTATGGAAATGGTCTCTCGAATGAGTGGTGCTGCCATCTATCCATGGAGTTCTGAGCTAAAACGTACTTTCACCCATGCGATGGTCCTTGTCAAAAGAAAGACGAAATCATAAATGGCCAATGGCTGGCGAGATTAGCTTGCTAAATTAGAAATAAAAACAACATAATTAAAATTTAAGGAATATTTTTTTTCATGGGACATTAGTATACATACATATTAGATGAATTATTTAATTATTTTGGTGCAAAAATTTTTTGCTTCTTTTTCTCTCAGTTGACGAATATTTTCCGTGCATTGTATAACATGCAAAAGTTAGAGTTTCTTAAATGTATCTCGCAACTTATAAGGAAATAAAATTTTGACTCTAAAAAGAAGACAAAAGTTCTAGAATAAGAAACATTTTCAGGGTTGTAGGTTATTTGGCAGGCAATTTCAAAAGACCGCACATGTCAGTAAATCTGTCATTAGGAAAAGTATCTTGTGCCTGTCAGATCTATGAAAAAGAAACTTAAAAATATGATATATATCTGAAAGAGTTTTTATCACCGTAACGTCATGCTACTATGGTCCAAAATTAATAGCATCTTTTGCAGGATGTAAACTAATTTTTTTGAGGTAGATTTAATTCTGTTAATATTACGTGGAGAAAAATCGAAAACTGATTTTTAGAATATTTTAAGCCAATATGCTATAAATCTATCAAATTTTTATTTAACAAGTTTGAAATATCAGAGATTAAGAGAGCAGAACAATATGTTTCATTAAAAATATTGCACTAAAATGATAAAAAACACCAGTTATTTTTAATACTGTTTTAAGGAAAATAATATGTCCTTAAGAAGCGTAGAAGTTTTTTTAAAAAATTACTGCAATTATAAATGCCATTTTTTTTTTAAAAAAATTATGACTTAAATGCTAAGTATTTAGCGAAAGAAAACTTTTTTAAAACATTTACGTCATAAAAATGCAGGTTACACAACTATTTTCTAAAATATCCCTTGATTCATTAAAATCGACGACTGAATTACATAAAAAATAAATCAGCATTAGACTGCCATTTTCAGTTAAAGTTGCATATTCAGCGCAAAAAGTTTTTTTTAAACGACACAAGTCTAAGAGATTTGTGCCCTAAATCCGCAGATTACTCCCAGCCTATATATATAATTAATTTCCAGAATGTCTTTTATAATGTTAAAAGTCTAATTTTTTAAAAAAAAAATATTTCGTTTAATTGCCACTTTTACAAAACGCTATATCCCAAAATCAGAAATGAAATCGCATGGCACTATTTGGGCTGCAAAATATTTTGAGTGGAATAAATCATTTATCATTAGGAAACACAATTACAAATTAATAAAATTAGTATTAAAACTTCATTAGTGCCTGTTGAAGGTTGAAGTAACGTCAGACTCATATTTGTACAAAGCAATACATAATTAGATGACACAATAATATGTTTAATAAACATTTACCCTTATGCCCTAAATTGGGGCAGGTCGGGGTAAATATTTCATAATTAGATGACACATTAATTATCTTTACCTAGTATAGTGCAAACGAGTTTTGTACCTTATTAATATTCATTACACTATTGTTTAAGATTGAAGTCAATAGCCCAATATTTCCCACACCAATGTTCTTATGTCTGAAGAAAAATGCTCGGTATTGCTTACACCGATCCTTTTAAAGTTCATCGCATGGTAATAAAGTGTATTCTAGATTGGGGCTACAGCTCTTAACCTATAGTTCGTTCACTAGGAGATGGCACTTGGCTCTACCTCCTCGGACGGCGAATTCCTTTTGGTTCGAGAGTAAGAGGAGAAACTTTCCGCACTTGAAATTGAGACAACCCTTAATGCTCTCCAAAGGCAGACTGTGATTTCTTTTTCAGTCACTTACTTCGCCTTATCATTTGTTATTGTGCCTTTCGTTACTCTAGCTCAGGGGTTTCCAGCTTACATTAAGCCGGGGCCGCAATTAAAAACACCAATCAAATGGCGGGCCGCAACTTTATCAAAATTTTATATAGGACTCTTTTATGTTTGAAGGAACGTTAAATATTACTGTCATATTTTCATCAAGTTGTACAAAACAAAAGCATTGATTTACAAATTAAAATAAGAAGTAGATTTTCACCAGAGATATAAATTTTTTTGCACCGTTGGTATGCTAAATTTCACAGAAACGAAGAATTATTTTTTTTTTCACGAAGGAAAAGTATTTTGAACCCATATAGATATTTGGCGCAAATTGTCCGCAAAAAAATGACAACTAATATATTTTAGTTCGAGGGCCACAAAAAGAGGACTCACGGGCCGGATGTGGCCCGCGGGCCGTTAGTTGGTAACCATTGCTCCAGATAAATAAATATATTGCAGCAAAGTGTCTCAAAAAGGACAAACTATTCACAGAAATATCATCAAATTTATGAAATATTTAATGTTAAAAAAAGTACACATAAAGATTACGTAATAAATATTTTTGCCACACGATCTCAAATTAGCAACCTTGTTCAAGATTGTTCACATCCTTCTCCCAAAAGTAGAGAAATAGTATAGTCGAATACCACGTGATGAAGGCAGAGCCAAGTGCCAACTCCTGGTGAACGAACTATACTTGGATAGCAGTTCAGTAGTTAAAGTCACTTAAAGACTGAAAAATTGGGGGTTTAACTAATCAGAATTAGTGATCTTTAATTTTACCCAGTTTTACCAAAAGTTATATATATATATATANTATATTGTCATTCATTCGTAACATATAGACTATAATTAAATGCATTAAAATTAAGAAGTTGATTTTGTTTGCAATGATATGCAGTTTTAGTTTCTTTTTTACTAAAAAAAAATAAATAAAAAAACCATTATTTATGAAGAACAAGAATAAATCTTGTTTAAATTCCAAGCTTATTTGTAAATGATGTAGTCAATAGCCTATAGTTAGTGAAAGACATCTAGCATCGTAGTCGATTAATTTCTTTGAGTACTGCTGAGTCACTTTACTTTACCACCATCATCCTTCACTTGCTATTGATTGGAGTAAGAGGTAAAAAAGGTCACAGGATTCATCTGGCCTTTCTGAAAGCACATAAATAGTTGTTGCGTTCTTTAAGATACTGCAATATATCTGAAGCACAATTGGAATTTCATCTTCTGTGGTCATCAGATATTCGTTTAATATAAGAGAGCTAATATAAGAGTTTAATATTAGAAGCGAGCGCTCTTACCCCTGCACCACCATGCCTTCGGAGAAGCCATTTTATTTTATTTTGTTTTATTACGGTCGGTAAACAGCCGACATAATTTTCAGGCTTACGACTACTAATGTTCAACTCCGTAGCCTTGTAATTTTGATCCCAATTCAGAAGACAAAGAGAAAATCCGGGATCAGTAACCCCAGAGATATGATTTGTTAAGGGAACATGGAGGAATTTGTGATCCGACAGATTTAATGTGCATTAGTCACCATATACTATACGGAGAATCTTTGTCCGGCAGGGATCGAACCCACGAACTCTTGGACATGGAACCGCAGCGCCCTACCAACCAAGCTATCCCGGAACGAAAAACTTCCCATGCCGGGAATCGAACCCGAACCTCGTGGGTGAAAGCCACGAATCCTAACCATAGACCACATGGGAAAAAACAGTGAAGCCATTTAGAAGAAATAAGGGCAACTTAAAACTGAGACAATCAGTCATAAAGGAGTTTCGTGTTCTCTATATTGAGCCCAAACTGAATTACGCTGGGCAGTGGGGATTGTTTACAAACCACCCCATAGATATTTGAAAACTGTAGAATTAAACACGATGGAAATCAGTACTCTTGTTCTCGAATTATTAGGGCACATACAGACTTACAGATTTTCGTTTTTACGCACAGTGAGATATTTGCTAAATTTTGAAATCGTGTTATGTAGAAATTAATTATGTAGATAATGCAATTACACGTAACATTATATTACTTTAAATAACAAGATAGCTGCTTAAAAATTTTACTTTCCTAAACAAAACAAATATCACAACGGGAAGAAAAACAACAACTTAGAACTGAATAAATTCTAACCGAACTCAAGAACTTAAGAAATTCTGATCACGACCACCGTGTATGGGGGCCATTTTTTTTCGTCCTGTTTCCTCCTCAGGATTGGAAAACGTGACTTCGCCAATGTTCTGGTATCCACTTCGATGTTTTGATAAACAAGTCAATTCGAACAGTCATTCAAATTGTCATTCTTCGAAAAGTGTGAGGGGAGTGTTTTTTGTTCACAACCGGTGCAACAAACGGGCAACACCCGCATTGCTTTTTGAGCAGAAGAAAACGATTCCCGTGTGATCTATTTTTTTTTTCAGCTACAGAAATAGTTCTAGACAAAAGCTTCTAGGCGAGAGAATATTCTTACATAAATTCGAAAAATATTTTGGAAAAGCTTTGAATAGTTGGTGTTTTATTTGTTGTTGGCTTAAAAGTTGTAGAAAAGACAATAGTAAATAAAAATAAGTCTCACAGCACAAACAGGCAATTATATTTTTAAAAAAAAATTTTTTATTACAAATAATAAAAAAAATATGTACACTGTAGAAAACGTAATCAAGTAGTGTTATGAGGCATGAGTTTCGAAAAGAAAAAACGAAAATAAAGACCAAAATGTTATTAGAGTTTCTAGAAGTGGTGAGAACCACTTCGAATTACTGTTACTAATTGTCTTCTCTTCAGTTAAATTCTTCAAAATTATAAGGTTTCATTATATTGTTTTTATTTAACTGATATATCAGTAATACAGTTTATTATTTTTTTATTGGCAATGAATTACCTAACCAATTTTGGTTTTACGGCCATCAAAGCTCACCTGTGCAGCCATGTAGTTTTGAAACCAATCCGAAAGACAAATGAGCTTCTGGAACAAATATTAGAGCAAACTAGCTTTCGTGGAAGACTTTTTGATGAAACTTATCCACAGTTGTACTGCATGGAGAGGTAAGTAACCCCTAAAAACCTCCCACGGTTAGCCTAACAGTAAGGGGATTTTAGCCCATGATCCATCTGCCAATAAGGATATTTTATATCCGTGCTTATCAGTAAGCACTTGAGCTCATAAAAATGTTCAAAAACTGGGAATAAGGCAGTGATTTTGTTAATTTTCATCTAGGTGGAAAAATGTCACCAAATTGTTAGTGTTTAAAGAAAGATTACCAACTTTTGAAATATTTAAGTTATTTGCATGCTCTAAAGACCAGATAATTCTTCCCAGAAAGAATA
>NC_092204.1:13737281-13754532 GCF_043381705.1 Parasteatoda tepidariorum
AAACTTTTTTTGCTTGGATTAAATTATATATATATATATATAATTTAAATTCCTCACATTGCTTTAAGTGTAAAGCACTTAAATTATGGTTTTTTCTTATTTTTCATGGAGACAGGGCTTCAAAAAACAGCGTTAAACCATCGTCTCCTCTTTGGTAGGCAAAAAATCGATTCCCTGAGCCACCACGACTTTCTATTACACAATTCACTGTTCCTTTGTTACCGTCAAATTCACCTTGGTGCTTTGACATAATTAAAATCCAATCCCATCAAAAAAAAATCACAATTGAATTTCAGGAAGCGAAAATTCATCATTGAAGAATTTAGCAGTTTTTAGCAGAAATTTTTTTTTGCAGTATTTAGCAGAAATATTTGGTATTGAGGCAAGAATTATTTGGTGGTCATTAGAATCCACAATATTCTTTTATGGAAAGAAGAAAGTGTGTGTGATATTTTACAGCAAAGCTCGTTCAACGGAAATAAAATGTGCAAAATAAATTCAATACAATATAAAAAATGGAATAATAATAATTTAAAATGAAATAATAAAATATACTGAATATTAAATGATTAAGTATAATAAATACTAAGTTATTGATAAAGTATTTAAATTTTATATGAATTGGAAGTTATAGAAAAAATATGCACTTACTATAATATCGTTAATGCGTTATACTAGTTGATTGTATCAAAATACAGTTATGCGACGAAAATTATTAATTTAAAACAGTTAGAAAGCAGAAAATAAATTACTGATTAATATTGCTTTCATTCTAATTTGGATGTTTTCATAAGTTTTGTTTCTAAAACATTTACATAATTAATAAAATGACTAATAAAACCTTTTACGTTTTCAATTTTGTTACATTGCGAAGAAATACATTTAAAGGCGAAGAATACGATAAAAAGTGCAATTTTTGAATAAGCTTACAACAAATGAAAAATTGCACTTAAAAACATAAGTATGTAAGAACGAATGTAAACGCAATAACGAAAAAGAAAGCTGGCACTTTTATTTACTAACAAATGAAATCTCTTAATGGAACTATAAAAACGAAATCCAGCAAGGCTCACGCATTAACTTCTTTGATTTAAATTGTTTAAACGAAAACTCAAAACCTGAGTGCTTTATTTTTAAGGAATTGTTAAAATAATAAATATTTACGAGAATATTTGTTTTTTTTAATACTTAAAATAATCTCCTATTTAAAATCATTTCTGCTTTTGACATTTTTCTAAAACAAATGTATGTTTTTTTAAATACAGCTTGAACAATTGATTTAGAAAAATTTAGATTTACGAGTTGAATTCCCGGAACTGCTGTGGTATTGCCACTTAAGATAATAGGAGGCTCCGCCCCCTGATAGTTTACATTATATTTTTTAAAAAAAGAATTGGTTTATAAAATATATAATCCTTATAACTTTATCTAAGAACATTTTGTTAATATTTTTATCGCAGTGAAATGAATAATTACCTAGAATAAAAAAATAATCAACCATGAGAAATAACCCATATACTGGCGGTTAAGGAAATGGGCAAAATTGGGAGAATGTTTCTCCCCATCACACAGCTCCCCTATCAGTTAACATGGGAAAACCGGTTTTGCTATGCAGAGAAGACTGTAGGTTAAAATGCGACTTTTTACGTGCAGAACCGTCAGTGGGTTAAACTCGTGACTGAATACGAGACACGGAAAGAAACAATAAATGCGAAGTAATTTTATTTGTTATAACAATATACACTACCCTACAATAATAAAAGAGATTTGGCATCTTTTTTTCTAATTTCTTAAGAAATAACTTTAGAGATCTTTAGGTTATGCACTGATCAATAAGGTTTAAAATCAGGTCTGATTGACCCGATAAATTACGAAAAAAAGTGTTTTTGCACACCCTATGCCTAAGAATATATCAATAATCTTGTAACTTGTATCCATTACTTTGGTTGTTAAATGCACAGAATAAAATTAACCGCAAATTTAGCTTATTTATACATGGAGCTTAATTATTCAGCTTATTCTTTTATGGAGCCTATTTCTTTTTTTTTTTTTTTTTTAATAAACAGAAACTTTATTGGGAACAAAAACAAACACATAAATGCAAGGAATATATATTCGTCACCAAGAGGAAAATCCTGTCCATGCGACAAAGAAAGGTAATACAATAAATTTAAAATAGAAATTAAGAAGGAAAAAAAAGGGGGGATATTACAATCATAAATACATTATTTTGCTCATCATAAGACATCATATATTGTTGAACACAGCAATAATAGGGAAAAAATGCATGAAACTATATAAAAAAAAATTTTAAAAAAATAACAAAGGTAACATAAGAAATTCATTTGGATTGGCACAAGACTGGCATAAAAAATCAAGTGCTTCCTTTAAAGTGAAAAATAGAGATCTAAATCGTCAATGTTCATCACAAATTGAANTATATATATATATATATATATTTAGATTGGCACAGACTGGTATAAAAAATTAAGTGCTTCCATTAAAGTGAAAAATAGAGATCTAAATCGTCAATGTTCCTCACAAAGTGGAATAAAGCTCGCTTAAAAGAAGAATATATTTAGATATTTTGCAACTGAAATGGTTATTTATTATATAATTTAGGTGCTAAGTAATTAAACTGTTTTCGAGAAAGCTCTTTTGTAAAGTGGGGATTCTCATATATTTCAGTTGGTCTCCTTTCAGACACATTAGTTTTTAATTTGCATATTAATTTATTGTTGTGCAAAGTAAAATACGAAAAAATACATTATGGCGAAATGGTAAATTAATTCTTGTATGTATATTGGTAGTAGTTATAATTGAATTATTTATATTTAGAGAATTAATAATCTTAATAATCTTATTTATTAACAGCATTTTTTTTTCTTTAGATTTCTTTGCCTGTAAATTTCTTATACTGTAGAAATATTTATCGAAATTAAACAAAATGTATGTAGTAATTTTGAATTACTAACGGAATACCATTTTAAAACTTCGTCATAGCATTTTGAAATACAAAAATCGTTACAAATTGCGTAAGATATGATAGCATTTAACGTCGTCCTTTTATACTGCGCATGTGCAAAAAAAACTTTTTTAAAAATTTCAAAATTTTATTGGAAATTGTGTGATTTGGATTAGATTATCGAGAAAATATAAAGAGTTTCTGGCAATTTTTTAAGACGTTTAAAAACTTTTTAATATGAAGTTTTTATAGCTTTTGTGCAGGAAAATAAAATCTAACATAAAAGTGAACACTCAAAATAATGGGTACAGAGCTTTATTTTTTTTTAAATAGAGATAAAAAAAAATTTTTTTTCGATATGAGCAAATTACAAAAAAGAAGCATTTTCCGTAGAGGGAATATAGTTTGACATTGTTTAAATAAATTATTCTATTCTAAATATTTTTCATATTTATTGAAAAAGCCAACAATAATTTTTTAATAAACTGCGAGGGAATGATTTTATTTCCATAAAGTCAAGTAATTTATGCATTATTTATCTTTTCATAAATTTCAGAGAGAGTTTCAAAAAGAAATGTCTGGCAAATGTTCAAAAAGATTTAATTTTTATCCTTAAAACTGTTTTTGATTAAACATGCCATTGATTAAAAATTGTGTAATAAGATTTTAAGGTATCGATGCTTTAATATTTTCTTAAGAGAAATACCCTTCATTTTTTTTAACAAATTTAATTTTCTGGACATAAATGAAAAAATTTTGAATAAAATAGAAAGCTTTGAGAGAACTGTTTTTATATTAATCTTGTAAAAAAAACATTAAAGCTATGAATAGATAGATTTTTTTTGTCTAGCAAATAAAATCGTAATTAAATTCGTTGCAGAATGGATTTTTTTTAAAAATATTAAAAGGTATGAGTTAATTAAATTTTCAATAAATATACGCATTAAAAAAAATACAAAAAACATCTGAACAAATTTTTTTGCTGCTCTTATTTTGCAAAAATGATGCATCCTAATATATATTTAATATGTGAAAAACACAAATTGAAATTTTTGTGACAAAATATAATAAATGTGCTGCATATTAATCATAAAAATTAAGAATTTTATGGATGCATTTAAATTTTTTAAAATAGCAAATTTGCATACTTTTAAAAACTTTTTACCCCTGCTTATTAATTTTGTAAAAAAAGGAAAAAAAATCTTTTCTTATTTCGAAATGGTTAAATTTAAACACTTTTAAGCAAATAAAAAACCATTTTATTGCACTCCACCTCAAAAGTTTAAGCAAAACATTTTGTTTTTTTAAATTTGTATTTTTTCTTTCAATTTTGTAGTTTTGATTTGATATTTGATTTTAAACAACAGAACGTAAGCGAAAAGACATTTTCAAGTGATGTAATTTTAAAGGGAAATAAATAATTTGCTAAAATATATTTATTTTGTCATGAATTTGATAAAGAAAAGCTCAAAAAATATTTCTAATAACATCAATTATTCATTTTTTTCATAGATTTAATCTGCTTCTGATGTATTTCTGGGAGGAAAGAACTCCACGCTTTTTCAATGGACAGTTGAAGTTCTTCAATGTTACTGTACTGTTCAGTATTTCTACATACTTGATTGGTGAAATTGCCCCAAACGTTCTGAATTAGATTTAGGTCTGGTCTCAGGGTAGCTAGTATTTGAACATTTTGTTGAGAAAGCCATTTTTTTGTCAAACGTGAAATATGTATCGAATCTTTGATTTTATGACAATCAATTGTTGGCAACTTGATTTGTTGACAATCAATTCTTGCCAGAAGGTCTTGAAAAGGGAATATATATTGCCTCAAACCTTTATACTTTTCAAATATTTGTCTTGCTTTAAGAAAATTCAGGTGTGTCTGCCCATTAAATTCAAATGTTATGCAAACCATTAAAGATTTGCCTCCCTGCTGAAGAAATTCTTTGATCTCTTCCTTCCGATTGTGATATCCATATGAATTCCAGCAACGGTTTCTTATAGGTAGTCCGATCAGACCACTACGAAGGTAAACCAGTTTACGAAAGAGTCATTTAATGGAAAATAAAGTAAAATTAAGAAAGTGGTAGCAAATATATCTCAAATGTTTTCTAAATTTATGAACATGTTTGGTTTGTCTTATTTACTTGTCAACCGCCACAAATTTAATTCTAAAATATGTATGATAAATTTTTCCCAATTATTTTAAAAAAAGAATTTGGGTTCATGAGCACAACTGCTTCACTTTTTAAATAGTCTGACCAGACTACTTATAAGAAACCATCTTCTAATGTAGGAGGTCATAGTTCCAGCCGTCAGGATCATTTAATTTCTAATTTTTTCTCATCACTCAATTCAGACAACAATTTATTGCTATAAGACTTGTGATTTTCGCAATGATTTATCTTAGCAGTTTATGATGTGGTTTAAGGTTTCTGACTACAGCAAAAACAAGATTTTAAGCAAAATTTTCGAAATTGAGTTTATTATAAATTCCAAATTCATGTACTCTTAGCTTTCTAATAATACTTTTGTTTGTACTATTTACAAAGTTATAGCAGTTTTTGTGCTAGGTGATAACTGTGGATATACTAGTGACTTAGAGTCTTTAAAAGCATTTATCTCAAAATCAGGTTTTTTTCTGATTTTACACGACCTTAAATATGATATATCATGCTGTTTTTAAAATAATTGTCTACAATTTTTCATTATTATTTATGATAATAGCATGCATGTTTTAAACTACAGACTAAGAGAAAAAAATAAAATTTTCATTTTTATGCACGTTTTTTGGCAAAGTCAAGTGCATTTTTAAAAATTTACTTTTTTAACTACATTGATCTGTAACTCAGTAGTATATGCACATACTTTCAAAATAATAGATTAAAACATTGCTGATAGCTTTCTCAATAAAATCCTCAAATAATTTTTATTTTTATTTTAGACTATCGAATTTATTTTACAGTGTTTAGCGTATGTGGAAAAAAATGCCTCATTTTTACCTTAAAACCGCCATATAAAGAGAAAAATAATAATGATAATTGTTTTTGCTAGTTTTATAAGTTTTAACACATAATAAAACCAATAAACTAGTTTTTTTTAAGTTTTAAATAAAAGATCTCGAAAATTCGAGACACTTTCGAGATCTTTTTAAGTATGTATTTTTTTAACGAAAGCACACTATTAAATAATAAAAGCGATTTTTTATTTAATTTACAGACCGAACGTTTCTGTAAACATTTCATTTTCATAACTCAAGAATTTTCCTGTTATTACTTCATATATTTTTCAATTGTTTAGCATTCACTGTGCTCTTACATTTTTCAAACAGGGTGTAAATTTAAAACAATTATTTCGTCTTCATTTTGACCAAGGAAAGTATTGTTATCTATAAAAAAAGTACTAATTAAAAAAAAATTTTGACGCACACGTTAGAGCTGCGGAAAAGCACGCATCTACTTATTTCCCTTTCCGAAATAAAATCGTTCTGGATTGGCAAATTTTTTCAGAGAATTATGAAGTTTAAATGTTCGACTCCAGGCTTTCCTGAAAGTTGAAATCCGATTTATACTTAATTAAAATTTCAACCAATACCCTAAAAAGTATTATTATTAATTCGAAGCTAGTGCTAATTTCAAAATGTATATTTAAACTGATAAAAGTAAAAGTAACTGTATTTGAAATTACAATCTGTATTATAATTGTGCAAAATATTAAAATTGTGCTAAACTACAATATTAAAAGAAAAGAGTTACTTCAAATGTCCCGCATACTAAATGTCCCACATACAAATGTCCCACATACAAATGTCCTCACACATTTATCAAAATGTTATGACAAAAATATTTAGTGAATATTCATGAACTGATAAACTGTTACAAATCATACATTTACCCTTACTCGTATTTTTATAATTAACTTAAAAACTTAGCTGATTAAATTTGGTTTGGGAATTTATAAGCTTAACTTATTAATAATTTCATTTATTGATCTCGAATTTGAATCGTTTCAAAGATGCTGTATTTTCTGTGGCCATCTTCAATAGTTCGATTAAGCATGGAGTCAAAAGCGTATAAATGTTATTAAGGTTGTGATTAACAATAATTTAAATAGTTTTCAAAATACTCAATAAGGAAATACTTTTGTTTACATAGTTATAAGTATTGTTCTAAATAATTTCCATTTGATTTTTTTTCCCATTTTTATTTAATCTACTGCATTGAGCTTTTAATTTCAGATTCTAAACGACTCCAGAAATTTTGTTGGTTACGACTGCAACAAAATTTTCGTCCACTTCGTCTCCCCAGCCTCACTTTTGCTTTCAAAAGTGGACTTGGCAAATGTTCCTTATTGAGACGCAAGATACTTGACAATCACCCTGTACCTATTTGATTTATCATGCACTTTCGTACCATTTTGAGTCATTGTTCTGTTTGCCATTTGCCCTGTTGTTCATTGTTTGTCTACCATGATTAAAAAGAATAGTTCTAGCCCTTCGTGTAGAATTTAGTTCTTTGGATCGCGGCGTGGTGGAGGACTGTTGATGGCAGCGTATAGACCTGTTGAGTCACCTGTGGGTGGCTTGGCACCCACATTCTCCCTGTGGCTTAGATTTGCTTTTTCTCTGATCGGCCTCGTCAGCGGGACCTCCTGGCATTTTCCCTCGGTAGATGTTCAGTTTCTATTCTTTTGGGGAGGATTATTGCGGATACGACGTTTCGTCTTGGCGGCACTTACCCTTGCGGATGGCTAGCTTTTCCCAGATTTATTTATTGGGACACACGAGTAAGTGTTTGTTTCAGTAGAAAGTTATACAAATAGATTATATGCTTTTCCTGAGGGGATCTGCGAAGTAGAATGATGCATGAAAATACAATTTACGTGATAACATTTGACGAAACACAAAAGCTGTTTACCACTTACTTACTTCGCACGCCGTAATTTTAATGTTCTACTAAGACGGAAAACAAAAAGATTTCGAAAGTAGTTAAACGTATGAAGCTGAGGACAAATGACGCTAGAGATGAGAGAACAAAATAACGAGTAGCTTAAACATAAAATTTCCGGATTAATAGTCAGACGACGAAGCCTAAAATTCCAAGAATGAAATGCTATTTAAAAATATTTTATAAGAGATTGAGAGAGAGAAAAAAATGAAGAATTGAAATTTTTGAAACTGCTAAATCTTTGCTCATCCTCGGAAATATCTGATAAAAACGTGCTTCAGGTTTGGAAGAAAAATTGTTTTTCCAGCTCTCACATTCTTGTTCGAATCCCATGAGAATATCGATAACTTATAGATTAATTTCCGCATAAATCATTCTTGAAGAATATCGTGACCTACTTTTCTGTCTCCCGGTGTTTCCAAATAAGGAAATATCTAAAAACAGAACGTAATTTATTTAAATCTCGAGAGTATGACACATAATACTTTTTCCATTTTTCATACCTTCTATAAGATGCACAGAAATAATGATGAACTCCATTTAAATTTTCCGCAAAGGAATATTACAAGAAAGATAAATAGTTCGGAGATCTAAAAACAAGATAGTTTTGCAAGTAGTCAAATTTTATAATTTTTTCTGTAGTTTATTTTCTTCTTTCCAAACTTAGAAATTATATATTCCTTATTATATTAAAATTTCAAATATATATTCTTTATTAGTTATATTCTTTCTATTATTAAGGTTAGTTTATTTAAAGCGGAAACTACATAACCAACATAAATAAGTTTAAAAAAATAAAATAAAACAATATAAATAAATTTAAAAAAAATTTATTTATTATTCAACACTTAATATTTCTTTTTCGTATGATAAAAAGTAAAACAATCACCTGCGTGTAAATGGTACACTTTACTTTATTTTATTTAACAAAAGCTGGGCACCTGGGCCGCGCAGAAGAACCATATCCCATTCATCGTGAAATCACAGTAAAATTAAAAAATATAAGCAGTTTGTATACAGAGCCTCTGGGGTGACTGATATTGTAAAGCAGGCACCTTGCTTGTTTAACTGAAAAGAAAGTGAAAATAATTCTAAGCAACTTGCTATAGTAAAGATGACTGTGTATTTATTGTCCACATGAGGTAGCAGGTTTGGATTTCAAGGCTATAGAAAAGATGGCTGTGAATCTATTGTCAACATTAGGTACTAGGTTCAAATTTCAAGTTTGGTATTGTAGTTGAAGCAGTTGAGATTGTAATCTGTTGATGTTTTGAACTATTGCTATGAACTATTGATGATAGAGTTGGAGATTTTTACTTATGTTGATAGTTTCGGTATGAGGCGTCAGAGGTGAAGTGTGCAGCTATTGGTCTAAGGTTTTTGTCTTTTTTAAAGTTTTTAAATTTAAATATTTCATTGAAGTTAGCTGTATTGCAGTTGATAGCTTTGTCATAAAAATCTGCATTAAATTTGTAAATATGCTGAGAGAGAGTCGGGATTTTGAGATCTTTGTGGATGTTTGAGTTTCTAATGAATCATCTGGCACAGGTGATTTTACGGAGTATTTTGTTTTGGCACTGGTTCAGTTTCTTCATTATATGGTCTGGTATTGTGGCCCAAGCAGAAGAAGCATATGTTAGAATGGGTCGGATCATGGAAGTGTAAAGCAGTTTTCTGTTTTTAAGCGAAAACTTTCCGGTTGTAGATGAGAGGTTGAATTGCATTTATTGCTGTATTGGCTTTGTCTATAGCATTTTTTATGTGGTCGGTCCAGGTGAGTTTGCTGTTAATGGTGAGTCCGAGGTACTTTGTTTTATTTACTATTGGAATTTGAATATCAAAAAGCTTTGGTTTGCATTGAGGAAGTATTTTGATTCTTCTTTTTTGTATGACTATGATCTCAGATTTTTCGGCATTGACGGCTGTTTTCCAATTTCTGCACCATTCTTCTATTTCATAAATGTGTTCTTGTAGTTTCATCAGAGCAAGGTTTGGGTTTCTGGATTTTATAATAATACTAGTATCGTCTGCGTAATAGGCTGTAATACTGTTGAAGTCTGTTTTATTTATTGGGAAGACATATGTATAGAGAATATAAAGTATCGGTCCACGTATGCTGCCCTGAGGTACACCATCAGTAATGATTCGTTTGGAAGATTTACTGTTTTGAATGGTGACGTGGAAGGTTCTGTTTGTAAGGTAGCATGAAAGAAGTTTAATAAGTCCGGGAGGAAAGTTTAGTTGTATTAGCTTGAAAATTGCTCCTGTATGACAAACTTTGTCAAACCCTTTGGCCATGTCAATCATTAATATGGCTATTGTTTCCTTGTTTGTTAAGGCCCTTCCAGCATAATTCGTATAAGCTGCTTTGTTGTGCTCAAGTTTTGGCGGAAACCATATTGTTCGTCTGGGAGGGCTGAAAGAAGTGGTTTAATTCTATTGTAAATTACTTTTTCGTATATTTTGCCAATAATATTTAAGAGGCTTATAGGGCGGTAACTCTCAGGGCAACTTGGATTGTGAATGGTACAGCACAAGTTTTGAAAATATATGCGGTTTCGTAAAGTTATAATAAATTGGTACAGAGTTAAATAGTAAAACTTGAAAAGTAAGGAAAATTACGCCCACTCTTTAAAATAGTCACCACGAGATCACTGCTAATCATATATGGCAGTACTTTTACTTTCGTTTCTTGTACCGCCGGTACAAGTAAAAAGTACGTACTTTTACTTGTACTTCGTTACTTTTTAAATTTAGTACTTTTACTTGTACTTTCGTTACTTTTTTAGGGAAAAAGTACAAGTATTTGTAACGGAAATATCGAATGAAATCGTTACTTTTTTCTAAAACTCGGTAAGCTTTCTAAAAAAACAAAAAATTAAATTTAAAAAAAATGCTTATGTTTTTTTAATTTATAAAATTAATGTGCAATATATATGCATTCACAGCTAACTTCGTGTTTAAATACCTTCTGTTTCAACTTATACTGCACATTCAATTATTTTTTACTAGCTCAAAGATCACAAAGCTATCTGAAACCCCGTGTTTGCTTTGTTTATGTTTGTGTTTTTAAAACGCGTTTCTAAAGAGTAAAACAATTTTAAATCAATGGTAATTTAAATAAATAAAAATAATAAACTAAAAATTAAAATCAATAGATAAAATTTCTTTTTCGTGCAAATCCATAAAAAGTTTGATATTAAAATTATATTTGATTTTAAAATTATATTATACGATTATATTATAAAATTATAATATAATATTCTTCCGAATTTAAAAATAAATTAATGTCCATAACTTTCAAAATTAAAAATAATTAAATAAATAACAACAATTTTGCAAAAACATTAAAGAACATAAGAATATTATTCAATAAAATTTCAGGTTTCTTTGAATCTTTGATTTCCTAGAAATGTACTTTTAAATCGTTAATTTTTTTTTTAGTACTTGTACTTTTACTCATTACTTTTTAAAATAAGAAACTTTTACTTTTTACTCGTTACTTTTTTTAAAAATACTTGTACTTTTACTCGTTACTTTTTAAAAGTAATGTTGCCATGTATGCTGCTAATATGATTGCTATGACTCGTGACCGGTCACCAACGCTTGGCCTCGAAAACACGAGTTAACTCGTGACCGGTCAGCAATGTGTTAATATGCAGTTGATAATTAATCCATTTTTACTAATTTACAATTTTTACACTTTTTTCTTTAAAAAAAATGATTATTTTGTGAAAATTTAATCAAATTTACACTATGCTCAAGCTTAATATACATAATCAATAAAGTTTATGTAAATATTATTTTTATTTATCACTCAAAAGATTTAATGCATATCCTCATGAGACTCAAAATTCTAATAGTTTAAATTCTTCAAAGAATCCTAAGAAAAAAAGAATTCTTTCCGTATTTAGTATAGAAGATATCGATTCAGAGCAGTTTATCATTCGCTCATAGTTTCATATCAATTATCAATTTACTTATTAGGATGGTGTACAAACATAAACATTTCACATCGACTTTTAATAGTTGCCGAAAGTTGTATCCGCTAATAGATAGTCAGTGGACAAGAGTTTGCGAATAACAGATAATATCTTGAAGGAGTATCTCTGTATAAATTTTTTTTGTTAGCTTTTTACTTAAATTTCTTAGGTTTTTCAGGAAAAATAATGGTTTAATTATTTTTATTGATAAGATTTTATTAAAAGGAGATGTATAAGAAGCAAGTTAACTGAGAACCTGGCTCTCTGAAAATTCAATGCATTTTAAAGTAAAATGACGGATATTATTTACTGTGTACAAATAAACACTGTAAAAACTGTAGTCTAAACGTACTATCTGAAATTAATGTTAAGAAACTGCAAGAATTCTGGGAATAGATACAGAATACGGAATCGAAAGTTCGTGCACATTTTAAAAAACGTAGTTAAATCTGAACACCAATAATTTAAAAAAAAAAAAAAACTTGCACCAAGATCAGATGTATTTAATTTATTCAGGAATTATTTTCGCTATATTTAACGTACGTTTGGAAACAATCAGGTGACAACGGTAAGCTGTTTACAATCGAGCATGACGTGAAAATTTGTTGCTGCAGAAACAGAAATTAGTTGTCACTAAAGCCATGAACTAATTTAGCCGTCTACGGAGTTAATTATGTTTTAAGAGGTCTGCCAATTGCATTACGTAATTTTATAATATTTCTTTTGCGCTCGATTTTGTTTTGCCTTGTCTAACGCAAATCCCTCCTAATATTCTTTATGTGACGCATTTATATTGAATTATCTCCTCTGGACAGTGATCGGCTTATTCTCCTTTTACAGACCACTATATCATATATGAAACAAGCCTTTTCGATTCTAGCGGCTCAAGACCAAGATAATGCGAGAGTACCATCTTGAGACCACAAACATGATCTCAAAGACTATACTCTCGTTTTATATTTCGTATTAATACATATACGAACTCTTTAGTACTTACTAACTCGAGCTCTTAAATGCACTCTTTCTCTGTCTGATGGTCCAGAAGGGGTTAACTAACCAATTTTATGTTCAGAATTCGATTGTAAATGCATCCTAAACAAATAATTCTTACTTTATATTGTATCGTAGAAATAGGTTTACTAACTAATATGTCAATTGTACCTTATTGTAATTTTTAAATTTTATTGTTGCGAACACCAAAAATCGTAACAGCTATTTTACACCAAATAGTGCATAAGGAACATTATTTTTTGCATTCCTGGACTTTGGTGTACAACTCTGGTAGTTTCGGCATCCTACTACGATCTCGGAGGTCCCTGGTTTGAATCCAGCTGCCAGCCAACCAAGATCTCTCAAACATTCCCCCATCCTTATGCATTTTGCGCTCAAATAAATATATGTTTTTCCAATTTTGAATAAGTGGAGTTCTTAGATTCAAATAATATTTGCTTCGAAGCTATTTTGATGCATTTTTATTTAATTTTTAGAAACCCTTTCTAACTGTGAACAAACTTGAAAGTGCGTATGAACGTTCGATTTGGTGCTAACTCGAAATAACCCTCAATGTTTAGAGTTTTACGACACTAAATTTGGATAGGTTACCACAATTTTTACATTTTACTATATCTTAAATAAAAAACATTGAAATTTAAATTGCATAAGAAAACTAAAATAGAAATATAGTCCCATCCATGAAGTAAATCAAATATGAAATGACCATTTGAGATTCTAATTAAAAACTTTAAAATTAGGACTTTGGTAATTAAAAATAGTCATAAATTTACAATTAATGTGGCATCTTAATGGTAAATGAAAATTTACATACTTACCTTAAAAAAACAAGGAAATAAATTTTGCTATCCAAAACTTCACTGAATCCCGCAAATGGAGACATGATAATTAATAATCAAACTCAAAACAGTGTGGTTAAAATTAGAGTATAATATTTTTCCCGCAAAAATGGCTTGAATTTTCCCGATCGCTCAAGTAATACAGTCTTAGAACAGTTGATCTTTTAAATTTCTATAAATTAACGCTTGCAGTTTTATTTTATTTTATTTTTAAAGACAATTAATAGGGTATTTCTTATGCACAGAATAAAATTCATGATTGAAAAATTTGTCATGTTCCCACTTTTATTAAAAAATAATAACTCGAACACATTAAATTAAACTTTGAAATGAAAGCAACTAGGAAAATGTCATTTTTTATAATACTTTAATTAAAAGTAAATCAAAACATATGTTTCTAAAGAAGTCAAATACGGTAAACTTTGAACCGAAAAACATTTTACTATGAATTCGCATGAATAAATAATAAGATTACAATTGGAATTAAGTAACACAAATAGAATGAAGCCAAAAAGTAATCATTGTTTATAAGTTTATTGAAAAAATGGCCAGATTAAGAATAAAATCATAACTTTAGAAGAAGAAAAAAGAAATTTCAATCCGAAATAACTTTTTTTTGTAAAAAAGTACAGCAAGGAATAATTTGTTTTAATTTCGGATGCATCAATTCGTACCCATAAATTCTTGCCATACGGCAACTTAATTTGTCACATTTAGTGAAATTCCACCCATTACGAGTTTCCTAATTAATTTAATGCTCAGGCTCGGATGGAAATTAATGGCTCTAACATCAAAGGTTATTGCTGAGTATTTTTTATTTTTATTTTGATGAATTGTTTTTACTTAATTGAATTGTGTCTGCAATTTTGAAATTTCTCGTGGGACAAATGTAAGAATTAAAAACCGCAGAGCCTTGATTAAGTTTTGGTTTAACTACATAATTTTACAGGAGTTAAATTTTAGTAAATATGCTTGAAATATAATAATTTTAATTAAATTGCAGATAAATGAACTGCATGAACACCAAAACACAATATTGAAACAAATAACTGAAATTTTCGACAATTATTTCATTAAAAAATATTCATTCTTATTTTATTTTAATCATATCATATACTATGTATTATTTCATAAAATATTAAGCTTAAATTTTTTGTTTTTAATTTTGGAAATTACAAATTTTTTCATTAATATAACTTCTCATTAGTGTATACATTTAGTGAAATCCCATCCATTATAACTTTCCTAATTAATTTAATGCTTCCTAGGCTTAGGTGGTAATAATTGACTCCAACAAAGGATACAGCTCAGCTGAGTAAATTTTTCCCTATTCTTATGAATTGCTTTACTTATTGGATTGTGTCTGTAATTTTGAAATTTCTCGTGAGACAAACGTAACATTTAAAAACCACAGATTTTGGTTTAATTACTTAATTTTTCAGAAGTTATATTTTTTAAATATGATGGAAAATGATAATTTGATTGAAACTGTACATAAACAACACTTCTGCAAGTAGTTTAAATCGTAATATTAAGAATTAGCAAAAATAATTACTGGAATTTTTGATAATTATCAGATTGAAAACTTTTAATTCTTATTTTATTTCAATCATATCATATACTATGCATTATGTTATAAAAAATATTAAGTTTAAATTTTTATTTTTAATCTTAGAAAGTACTAATCTTTTTAAATGTAACTTCGGCATAAGTATGCTGGATAATACTGTCAAAGATTCTCCTCTCCGAGTGTGGTATTAAAAATACTTTAAATGTTTGTTAATATATGTCGAATTGTCACAAAATTAAACATTAGTAAAACTTTTTAGGAGTATATTCAAATCTTATCTTCTGTTTATCACCAATACTTCTATTATATTAAACCCCCTAACTTTCACCGAGTTAGAATCAAAATGAATCACAGCCTGTTTCAAGATAAGCTTAAAAGTTGCATCAACAGATGGCGCTGTTAAATGAAGAAAAAAAACTATTAAAACTAAATTACTGTTCTGCACTCGTTGCAATCTTTATGAACTCGTTGCTTTTGACAAACTTTATGAACTAGTTTTAAAAATTAGTGAGAATGAATAAATTGTTTTCCTAGGAAGAGCGTACGAAATCTTACACCTCTAATTTTTTTCCGTTTCTCGCTCATTTCTTTCTATTTTTAATTTAAGTCGACGATTTTTTAATTTAAGTCGAATTAATTACTGTAAGACAAAGTATCGATATAATATGATAGTTTAATTATTAATAAAAAATATCAGCTCGTAAATGTATTTTTCTCATGATATTAAGATAACTAATGAATAGTATTTAAATTACATAAGAGCGTTATCAAGAGATAGCGAAACAGGAAATTGTTTTATCCCTTTTTTTTAGAAAGTGGCTTAATTAAAAGTTTTAGAAAGCAACAAAGCATTTAATGTTTAAACGTGCGACCTAAAGAATTGACAAATTAGCTAGCGAAATACCCTCGCATTTTGGTGCTTATTTTTATTAGATATATCAATTAGATTACATGAATATAGACTATTAAATATATCAATTATATTACAGGTGTAAAGATTAATTTGATACATTAATTAGAATAGGAGCTATATCAGCAGAATCGAAGTTTGTAAATTTAACCTAAGTGTTACCAAATTAACTAGTAAAATACCCACAATTTCATTAGACATATTAATTAGATTTCATGCATATAGATTAATGAGATATATTAACTAGAATAACTGTATATAGATTAAGTAGATAATAAATAATTAATATTAGATTATTTTTCGTTTAACGGTTTGTAAAGATTTTAACAAGATGCCGCCAAAATATTTATAAAAACTTTAATCTACTTAAAATTTGTAAACTTCAGATGCTTTCTGACACATTGATTTCACAGATCCATAAACAATGATAAAAAGGAACATTATTATTTTTTTCTAAATATTAGATTTTTTTAAAAAATGAAGATTAAATATAAAATATAAGAAAGGTCGTCTATGATGCGTAGTACCAATTCTCTAATCCATACCTTGAACTGACAATCAAACTTTGGAGAAAAAAAAGAGCATGAACGGTGATTTCAAATGTTATTTCAGACTTATCTGACAGTTCCATTACCGACGCCATTAATATTTGATGATTCTTATTCAATTGATGACAAAAAGCACGTGTTAGAATCGCAATACAACTAGGAATTAATGAGCCAAAAATATCACTGAAATCTATCAACTGTCCATTCATTAGATTGGATTTGGTTTGGCGCGATAATTTTCGTCGAAAGGCAGAGAAGGAGTTTATAGCAAATATAGAACAGCTTCGGTTTGACGTAACCACGTCACGATAAACGTGACACGGAAACAAATTTCAAGGGGTGAATAATTGAAGCCTTTCTTTTATATAGAAAAATCATTTCATGAAAAGGCATGCAATGGGTAGAAATGTAAAATTTCAGAATCAAAATAATATCATAATGTAATATATATATATATATATATATATATATATACT
>NC_092204.1:13755718-13789612 GCF_043381705.1 Parasteatoda tepidariorum
ATATATATATATATTCCCCTAAAAAATTTCAATTTTTTAAATTTGAAACTAAAAGAAATTCTTAAACTCAAAAATGAATGTATTGATTGCACAGTTCGCCAAAAAAACTGACCATAGAGAATAACGTTTGATCTCATGATCATATCTTCAAGTTTTAGGACTCAATCTTATTAGCTCAAGGGGGGGGGGCACCAAACATGGTAATTAATAAGTACAGATGATATTTTAAGTTACGAAATAAGACACAAAAATGAACTTTCTCTGAATAAATACAACTTTTTTTTGACGGATTCGGATTTCTGACCCTAAAAATTTGGAAGGTAGGTGCAATCTGAGAAATATGCTTCCAATAGTTTGGTCAGGTGAGCGCTCTGAAGTTTGGACCCCGTAATGAAAATTTTTCTTTCACCATATCTCGAGATTTTTTGAAGCGAAATGAAAACTTTTTTCACACAATAATAATATTCGTTCATCCAAACAAAATTTCATGCAAAAAAATAATTTTTCGTAAAATTTCAGCATATTTTTGAAATCCTGTAACTTTAAAACCCATTTTATTTAGTATTCTAATTATTCGTATGTATATAATAACATTTATAGAAATCTTTTTAAGATCTTAGTAAAATTGTAATAAGAACATGAAAAAGTAAAATATTTTAAGACAGAAACAGGACCTTATTTGATTTTAGATACAGGAAATAAAAAGGGAAGAAAACTTAATTTCTTCTCTAAATACAATACACGTATTTATTTTTATTCGGAAAAAGCACTATAAAGAGCCTACACGGAGTAAGGTATTACTTGCTAAATCTTCCTGGCTTTCAAAATTATTACCTATTCTAGAAATATTCCAAATCTTAAGAATGATCAATAATATTGACGTTTGTCAGCGAAGTCGACAGGTTAGACTCGTCGCCCCGGAGAGACAGAGATACCGAGTTCGATCCTAAGAGCTGAACGAAAATTTTTAAATGTTATATAAGCTTTCATTCATTATCTCTGTATCTTCTAGAATTTTCTAGAATGTTCTGATTCGTCATTTACTGTTCCATCATTTGGTTCTGTTAAAGATCAGGTGCTTTAAGTCGAAATGCCAGTTGCTTTGTTCCCTGTTCTTTTGAAGGACCTTGATAAATCTCTTTAACTTTCTGGACTGCTTTATATTCGTTCAACGCGACAATATAGGAAAACAATTCATCAAAATGAATTATTGAATGGATAGATTCAATTTATCACAATTCATTTGTCATCTTAGTACATTAAATTAATTAGAAAATTCATATTGGTTACAATTCCCCACTGATTTGACAAATTGTGTTCGCGTGCTACCAAAATTCATCGACGGTAAGAATTATGAAGATAAATGGAAGTAAAATCAAAAGTGATAAATTACTTTGGATTTCATTTGTCGCAAGATAGGAAGTTTGCACTTCGAGTTTGGTTGGGTTATTTCGGTTTTACTATTATTTTGTTTTACAGCTTCTGTTTTTAATTCGTATCAACATTTTGAACGTTTTAAAATGCAACAAAGGGTATTTCTCAAATACCACTTCTATCTGTGAAAATTACTATTATAATTATTCAGAATATTTAGAATAAATTCATTAATAAATAAAAATATCTAGCAATATAAGTTTGATAAGATTCGATAAAATGTGAAGTTAATGAATGATACGAGCTGAGTTGCAACACACGATGAAATAAAATTCTTACGTGTAAATATTTTTAAAATTTAGTGAGCAGTAATGCAAATATATATAGTGTAGAAACGTCTGTTGTATGTAGAACTATATTGTGGTAAATTTTATACAACCATGATTTTATACAACCTAAGTCATATAATCATGAAAACTTTTTAACCTTTCAACATATTATATCGTTATATTAGGATGAAAATTGAATATCATTTTTGTTTTGCTTAGCACGTTATTAAGGTTGCGACAAATTCGCACACTGAGAAAAAAACAAATGTCAAAACTACCAGAATATATTATATATATAATATATATGGGTGAAATTATATTATATAAACTACCTGAAGATGTATAATTTGCTATGTTTCTGGCTGTAAGGGAACACCAAAAAGCTCAAAATTTTTACCGATGTGCTTTGGTGTTGATTTTGGTAAAACTAACAGCAAAATATGTTTTTTTAAATTTGCCAATTTTATCATGATATCTTATAGCATGGCATTCAACCACTTATTTAGTTAAATTTATTTTCAGTTTGTATTTTTTACTGCATGTGTATCAGTAAAAAGTATAATTTTGAAAACCAGAATTTTCGGTAAACCGTTGCCCCTTGAACTGAAAAACTACCAAATAAATGGTTTTAAATCAGTGTATATTGTGTTTTATAATTAGAACTATATATTTTTCATGTAGTACGATAATTATACCAGAATATTTCACTCCGTGGACATTAATGTGGTTCTCAGAATATATATATAAGTATTTAATATTATAGCGATTTTCTTAAAAGTGTTGATAATGTAAATTGTATACCCTGCCAAGAAGAAAACCAGTTATAGAAGTTCATTCAATGTACTATTTTAAGAATCTACAAATTGTTCAAAATGAACACAACAAGGAATGAAATATTGGGAAAAAATGAAGAAATATCAACAATACCTTATCGAGTATATTACTGGGCCCTGTAACTTGTTTTGGGATTTTACTTCGTTTAAAAGCTTTGCAAAAGGAAAAAATGTGTAAGTAATACAATATATACATACTAGAGTTAAAAATTATTTTTTATTCTTCGTTGAAAACATCAAATGGAAAATTTAAAAGAGGAAAAGTAAACATTTGCCATAAGTAACTGTTCCTTTTCCCCAGACAAGTAACAAGAAGGAAAGTAATAAATCTCCAAAGCAAATACTCTCTCTTGCAGAATTTTTCTCTCGTGCTTCAGATAAAAAGAAAGCAAATCCAATGCAATGTACACGGTGCAAAATGAAACAGAAAGAAAACATTTGCTTGCTATTGATTTCATATTTAAGAGATTATATTGACGATTAATTACAAAAAAGATACCTAATAATCAAATTTTTTTTCTTCTTCCTATTTCCTAGATAGACTTTTATAACCGCCACAACATTTTAAGTTATGAGTAGCAAAAACTATATGAATTAATGTTAGTCCTATTGTCATTCACTGGGTTAGACTGATTTTCAATTCCAGTTCAACTGAATTTCGGGTAGATCCTAGAATAGCTCACCCCTGATTGTTTTAAATCTCGCCAAGAAAGTTTTTGAAATCCCGCCAAACTAGGTTTCCTGGAGATATTTCGGGCAGATTATTTTGAACATCCGATCACACCACCAAAATTCTTATACCTGATTGATTATTTAATCTGTATACCTACGCGAACGATGGATTTCCTTAGAAAAGAGGTAAAAGGGTTTATTTTTTCTCCATTTATGCTTCTGATCTCTTGCTGTTAGAATCATAGTTATTATTTCATTTTTTAATTTTTTTTTGTGCGATACCGGTTGAAAATGGCGAGCGAAATTTTAACTTTATTAAATGCAAAAGGTATGAGAGAGATCATTGAATGGTATATGAATCAAAATTTAATTTCGAAAACCTATGATTGCCTAAATGTGGAGAACAAATGAGTTTGATTGAGTGAAAGGATACGTTGGATGCTTTTGAATGGAGATGTCCATCAGAGTAAAAGTAAGTTATTTTTTATTCCATTAAAAATATATTAAAAAATTTGTAATAATTTAAAGTGTTTTTTTTTAATAATCAAAGAGCAGCGTTAATCCCAGTATTAATCGCCAACTTGGCGAGATTTCAAAAAGTCACTTAGAGGTGGGCTAGGATTTTACTTTGAATTTCAATTGATACATGCTTCTTAAGACGTCACAAAATTATTTTCTTTTTTCAGTGTTCACATTTAAATTAAAATAGCCGTGTCCAAGAGAGTGATTATAATAAATTAATCCGGTCAAGGCATTAAGTTAATCATAAAAAGAACATGAAAACTTCGTCTGGAAATCAATCAACTACTTGAAGTTCTAAAATTATAGTCTGCTTTTTCATTTATTGTGTTGTGCTGCTTTTTATTAGTGCTTATGTTAGCCTGATTTTTAATGTCTTTTACAACTCATTATTTAGGACTATGGTGTTAAAGTTGATCTAATCGAAAAGAGTGTGGACATGAAATAACAACATCCTTTCCCCAATTGATTGCAACAAAGCTCAAAATATTGCTCAATAATAAAAACGCATCGTCCTTAATGTAGCGTTCAACTTTCTGTTCCTATACTTTCTGTTCCAAGCACTTATCCAATGAAATTGAATATTATCAATATTCAATTTCAACTATAGCTCGAAATTCAATTTCAGATACAGCGCAAAATACAATTTTAATAGCGCAATATTCAATTTAAATTATAGCGTAAAATTTCAAATAGTGTATACTATTGCTTTTTATAATATCTTAATCTTTTTTATCCCAATAGAACGCCTACACATTTGATAACGATATCTAACAGAAAAATCTATGTATGTTATCTCGTAGTGAGATCTTAGCGATCGGAGAAATATTCTTTCCTATTTTTGTTCAAATATAATTCTTTTTTTTTTTGTTCCACAAAGGCGAAGGAAAATATGTACCCAATAGATCATTGAACTTATTGATCAAAATGTAAAACAACCATCTGTGGTTCTGTTCTGCAGGATTATAAACGCATTCTATTTCAGTAAAAAAAGTTGATAAGAAATGGAAATAAAAAGGGAAAAGTTTTAGAAATAATTCGTCTACAGAATTTACAACGTGTTACTTGCTGGGAAAAACGTGTCAAATCAAAACGAGTTGCATAAGTCATAAATAATTTTAGCTTATATTTTGGAAGTTCATTTTAAAAAAGTATTTCAAGAGCTTTTGCAATAAAATTTACATTTTCTTGTATCAGAACTTGTTTTTAGTAGCTAGTTTTATTTATTCATTGTTAGAGTTACAAGAAACGGATTGAATTTTTTTTTAAATTTATAGTATGTTATTACGCGTTCTACTCTTAGATAACTTATACAAATTATTTGTAACTAAAAATATTATAACTGTATTTTTTCTCCTTTTGCTTAATATTTCGAACAGTGAACTCTTTTCTGAAGTATTACACTTCACAAAAGTCACAAAAATGAGTATAAAAATCACAAAAGTAAAGCATAGAATTTAATGTAACTAGCACATATTAGAGTCCTTATAATAATATATAAAATTACATAAAGAGTATTAACCAACAATTATGGTGCTGTAGAAAGTAGCATATGTATGAAATAAATAAATCATGTGTGTCGGTTAAAAAAAGTACCTTTAATACTGAGTCCAATCACCTTTGGCAGCAATAGAGCACATGTGATGGTTTCAATTATGCGGTCAACCTCTTCAATTGTAAATGCGAGCCATTGTTCTTGCAAAGCAGTTGCAAGCATAGTAAGGGTAAGAGGAAGAGGTTTGAGAGCAGACACACGTCTCTCTAAAGCATCTCAAACATGCTCGATGGGATTCATGTCCGGTGATTGTGTTGACCACTCCATGTGCTAAGTTGTTTGCTACTGGAGATACTCATACATGATGAGAGCCCTGTGTGGCGTTGCATTATCATCCTGTTGAGGAAAATCATCATCTCCTGCAACATAATAGGGCACATAAACATCAAGGATGTCTGTCACTTCTATACATGTGAGCATTCACGGTTCCAAGTGGAAAGACATGAAGATCTGTGCATTCCATCAAAGAGATTCCACCCAACACACAGACACTGCCCTCTTGGTATTAATCTGTTTCACGGATGTTTCATAAGTGATATAGGGTCCCAGGTTCTCTACGAATTAAACAACGCTTACTATCGATTTAGAGGCTAAACCTTGACTCATATGTGTAGACAAAAGCCCTCCATTGGTCAGCCTTCCAGTTGACATGTTGCTAGACAAACCCAAGAGTTACATTCTATGGTGGGACGAGAGAGGCATGCAAATGTCTGGTCGTTTAGTGAGCAAACCTCATTCGTGAAACCTTCTAAGCACAGTAAACGTTGACACCAATCTTCCGACGTTGACACCAATCTGAGCTGAATTGGAGTTGCGGTTCTATTCCTTTAAGCACATAACGATAAAATTGGTTATTGGTGCTCTTTTTTGCTTTTCGCCGTCTTTGACTGAACCTTTTGGATGCCAAACCTATAGTTAGAAATTTTTGCCAATTGCTATGGATCATAGAAGGACTCACGTTTGGTCATCTGACCACTTTTATTCGCCATTTCACTTTGTCCGGTCTCAAGTATTCGAAAAGATCTCCATCGCAGTTCTTCAGACAAATGATGCCTGTAGATCATTTTTACAAATTGGCTATCTCAAATATCTAATTTCAGAAACAAAGCGAAATCCGCAGGCTTGCCAATAAAACATACAATTTTGTGCTCAACGCAGATGACGTCATTCTATTGCAGCGCCCCTAATTTATATATGCCAGTTTTCCTCAACAACTTTTGTCGACAACATATTTAAATTTCATTGGGATCGGCTTTTTCGGAGAGAGTTGTTGTTGTAGTTGTGATTTTTCCCTAATTTGTGATAACTATAGCGTATGTGCCAGACACAGCCAAACATGTTATTGCCAGTAAAATCGTAACTCACCTTGAAACAGCAACAGGAGTAAGAAAAAAAAAAGACTAGAACAAAGATTTTATATCGACTATATGCTATATACCATAAATATTAGTTAGAAGCCTTTCTTACCTATTGGAAAATAGTAAGTTACCGAATAACACATAAGATGTTTAAAGAGAAACCAATAATTCAGCTCATCACCATTTACAATTTAAATTGATCGATCGCCGATCATTGAAAGGCATAGTTAATAAAATATATTAAAAAAATTAAAGAATGAAATAAAATTTTAGTCAGAAAATATACAGAACCATGAATGTAGTAATCATGAAATTAAAGAATAAACGAATTAGTGAATCGATGCAGTATTTTCTTATTCACAGTCTGAATCTTCTAATCAGAGAAACAATGAATGGATAAATTAGCGTGCTTATAAATCTATAAATATATGAATCATATATTTAGTGAATTAATTGCATTGCTAATTCATGGATTCGTTACATATTTTTTGATTCTCAGGTTCACTGAATTGTTCATTCATTGATTCACTGACACATTTATCGCTTCTATTTTATTCTTACTTGAAATCACTTTTCAGTTTAGTTCAGTTATTTACAGTTATACATGTACTATGCAAAAAGAAAACGAATCAATTTGATTAATTTTTGATCTAAACTTTGGATTGTCACTTACTGGAACTCAAACTTAATGGTTCACGACATTGGCCTCAAATATGCTAATTAATTTGTACTGACGATATTTTAAGTTACAAAATTGAACACAAAATCGTACCCTCTCTATATAAATATATCTTCGACAAATTCAAGTTCCTAACCTTTAAATAATAAGGAATAATTGCAATCTGCGAAATATGGTCCCGGTACAAAGTTTGGCGGTATCCCATCCCGGTACAGGTTCCGATACAAAGGCAAGTGGTACAAAGTTCAGACCCCTTAATGTTTTTGTTCGAAGCGACCTTAAAAAAATTTTCACTCAATTTCAAATTTTGCTTACCCTAAGATAATTCTATCCAAAAAAAAGCTTTTAATAATTGTGACATTGCGTCACTTAATCTTATTTTTCTGTTGGGATCGTGACCTAAAAATTAGACTGAACCCTGACCCCTCTCCTATGACGCCTCACTGTCTGTCGACCTTCACGCCTGTGACCTTCGGTAGCCTTTGATGTCAGCACATGGTTTTTAGTTACTGTATGGTCACCGTTAGTGTTTAATTATGCTTAAATTTAAGGGGTTAGTCAACTCACTTCAGTTCTCTCCTTAAGCAAGGTTCTTTTGCTTTTCAGGGAGTTTAACTTCCACTTCTGGCCTTTTATATAAATACCGCCCATTTTTTGGAGCGGGCAGCATTCGATATTTGTTAGCATTCAAAATCTACGATCCCTTAACAGGGATTTTTCATTTCCCCCCCCCTCCTCTCTTCGAGAGACGGAGTTTTTTTTTTGTTTAATTACATGGCGGTCATTTCTCCGACCCACCTGTGGATGCCTTTTGCGGGCTGTGATTGTTTGTTTTCCCTCGCCATGGACTAAGTGGTTGTTCGATACTCTGATTTTCTCAGTCACCTCGCTCGCGTAGTGAGCGTTTATTTTGCTCCGTTTTCTCTCTGTTTGAGGCACGGAACTTTAACCCTTTCTTAATGGCGTAGTACCTGCCCGCCGACTCCTCAAGGATGCAGTTTTTCGACAAGAACGCAAATCAGTCACCATCTTAAATTTTTTTGGATCGCCTTTCCAGTAAGCGACATATTTATTGTCGACTGCCACCACCGCCAGCCGCCACTGACGCTACTACTAAGAGATGAAAAGATGATCCCCAGGAATCTTATCTGCCATTGTTAAAATATATACCTTGTGACCCCTAACTGGACATGCTTGTAATTCTGCTGCCCCAACGATTTCTTGAAAAGAAGTGATCCACGTTAATAAACTACAAAAATCTGAACTCTGGACTTTTCCTTGTGTCTTTTAAACTATTGCAGCTGGGCCGTTTTTTAATTTTTAGATGTCTCCTTTTCTCCAATGGATTGATTGAAGGTATGATTTTTATGTTCTTTCCTTTTGATGGGATATTGCGGCGCCTTTCCAAGATGTATTTCCACTACAAGATATCATGTGCCTTCTTCTTTTTAGTGTAAATTGCTTTTAATTAATTAACCTTCTATAATTTTTGATACCCAGCAGACCACATGTAACAATAATTATTTATTATTTTTAATTATTTCATTTAATAATCGATGACACACTCTTGAATTATAAGGTATACATTTTTTTTAAAAAATTTACGATTAAAATTTTATACAGCAAAATAAAAGCAATGAACGGAAAAAGTGGAATTGTTATTGAGAAATAAAGTTCCAGAAAGTCGTATAGTCAATATTCGACTTCTCAGGAAATCAATCGATTTTGTTCTAGTTTTTGTTGAATCGATTTTATTTAGTTGTTTGATTTTCAAACTTCAATCGATTTTGTCCCAGTTTTGTTGCCATATTAAATTGGATTCTTTGAAATGATATAAAAATTTATACCTTGAAATTCAGAATTTCTCAACTATTACTAAATAAAAAAATTAATTATTAAAAATTATTCTTTGCATGGAATTATGTTTGGATAACCGAATTTCATGATAGTGTGCAAATTGTTCTAAATTCGCTCTGAAAGTTCTCGAGATATATAAAAAAAATACACAAAAAGTTAAATTAACAGTAAAGATTCAAAATTTTGGACCATTCTCCCTGGCTTAACTATTGGGACCATATTTCTCACATTGCAACTACCCCTTATATTTTGAGGGTAATAAATTCCAATCCATCGAAAAAATATATGTTTTCTTCCGATCTTAAATATCATTTGCTCTAATTAAATAACATAATTTAAATCACCTCCGTAAGTAATTATGTCAATTAGTGTCCCCGTATGACTTGGTTATGTCAATTAGTGTCCACGTCCCACTTGAATCCGAAAATGTGAAAATCCCATCATTAAATCAGAAGTTTTTCAGAGTGATTTGTTTTCTTGAGCATTGTACACTGTAAAAACACTTCAGGGTATATAAACACTAAAAATGGAGACAACTACTTTACACCAAAGTTGTTAGTGAAACCTCAAGACTGTTCTTTAACACTACTTGGTTAAACCAAGTAGTGCAAACTAACCTAGCAGTGACAACCAACCAAACTTGTTGTCACAATTTCTGGCACTCAGTAGCACAAAAGTTTATAATTACAATAAGATAAGATAGACAGAAGTGTCAATAAAGGTTTTTTACGATACAATATAAAGAAAGAGACATAAATTTAGGATACGTACATACACTAATTCTTGAAGTAAAATTTGTCCATAAATGAAACATGACCGTAACACAGAGAATTAAGGCGAATTCAAACTAGGCTTAAATGAAGAGAAGCTGATAGAAATAAGATATCAAAAAATTAGTTAATACAGTTCAAAAAGATTCAAAATTTGAAATTTAAACATACTTATCACGCAGCTGAAAGCATACGTACGTATTTTAATGGCAAACTTTTGTTGCAGTTGTAGATGCAGTTCATTTACGTCGCGCTAGAGAAGCACAGTGGGGTATTGGCGACGATCTGGGAAACATCCCTGAGGATGATCCGAAGACATGCCATCACAATTTTGATCTTCTGCATAGGGGATGTCACCCTCACTTCGGTAGACCGGCGACCTGCACGCGAAATCAAGCACTTTACTGTAGAACAGTTTAACGAGGACGAATACCGCACACCCTCAGTCCCTACGCAGACTGATCCAAGTGGTAACCCACCCGCACCCTGATCGCAACCAGTGATGCTTGACTGCGGTGATCTGTTGGGAACCGTGTCTTAACGATCATTTCACTGCGGGACCAAACTTTTGTTGCTGTAGATGTAGACCTGCACAGAAGACAACAGACTGACGCCACTAGTAAAAAATATACTGACGTTATCAGAAGAGTATCAATATTTCCTTTTCTTTTATAACCGTCATTGATCAGCCGACCCAATTTTGAGTTTGGTTAATTGCTTGGTTCTAATGCCACTTGCGACACGGGCAAGCCTGCTTGGTGAAACCGAGCAATTTTAAGGCAGAGTGTGCGATTCTTGTTTTTTCAGTGGCGCCATCTATGGCCAAGAATTCGACTTCTGCCACATCAGACGTCACATCTGTTTATAAAGCGGACCCATTCATACATCCATTCATTCATCCACAGATCGTAATTTTGACTTGAATCAGAGAACGATCGAGCTTCAATCCAGTACCCCCAGAGGTATTGATTTGTTATGGGAACATGGGGGACTTTGCGACTCGACAGATTTAACGTGCATCAGTCACCAACTACACGGGGAGTCTTCGGCCGGTGGGGTTCGAACCCACGAATTCTCGGACATGGGCCCAGCTCCCTGCCGGTCAGGCTATCCCGGCCCAATTTTGAGTTTACGACGACCAATGTTAAACTCCGTAACTTTGTAATTTTGAGACCAATCCAAAAGACANACCAACTACACGGGGAGTCTTCGGCCGGCGGGGTTCGAACCCACGAATTCTCGGAGATGGGCCCAGCTCCCTGCCGGTCAGGCTATCCCGGCTCAATTTTGAGTTTACGACGACCAATGTTAAACTCCGTAACTTTGTAATTTTGAGACCAATCCAAAAGACAAGGGAACACCTAAGTCAAGTATTGGGAGAAATTTGCCTTTGTGGAGGACTTTATGAGGGAACTGATCCGCTATTAAGTTACAAGGAGAGGAAAACCAGGAAAACCTTTCACGATTAGCCTGATGGTAAGGGGACTCAAACCCATGATCCGTCTACCACTGAGGATATTTTTACATCTGGCACTGTGATCGGTGCGAGCCGGGTATGAAATTCATGTCGGCTAGACTTCGTGGGGATTCGGACTCATTAGGCGACGAGTGCTCTATCCCCTGACTCCTCCTGCCAACATTTATGCTTTCGGAAACGAAAATAAACTAAGTATGGTGAGAAAGCGCCTGGCATTGGTGTAAGATTTTCCAATACGTTTTTTAACTTAGCCCTATGAATTCAACATTTGATTATTAGGAATGAACACTCGATTTGGTATTAACTTCGAATAAAGTGCTCTTTCTCACAATTTTTTGGGTTGTTCAGTTTTTAAACTCAAAAAGGTATTGCACCACAGCTCTATTAATCACAGAAATCACGTTCTTAGTGTGCAGTAAACTGCATTTGCTAACATTGCATTTGTGTAAAAAGAGTATTTTACCAAATTATGATTTGAAATGTTATATGCTTTTAAAACAAATTGCAAGGAAACAGAACTGCCTTAACATATAATTTTAAATCGAGAATGTCATTGCATGATTGGATGCAAAAAAAAGAACAGTTTCTCTTACTTAGAAAACATAACTAACTTAATTTATAATTTTAAAATTATTTTAACTATTATTAGATTGATAACTACTTTTGACTATATCAATTTATGCAGGTATTTGCAAACGTCATTTTTTTTAATTAATATTGAAATGTTTTTTAATCATTTTTAAAACAATTTAAAAGAATGCGTTCTTAAATACTAAATAAAAGAGCATAGCTAAATACAAATGCTTTTAAAATCCGTTTTATAATTAAAAAAATATTTTAATTTAATTAAGAGAAACGTCAAAAAGACATTAACAGCTGCTGGCATTGTATTTAAAGATAATTAAAATACTTCAAACCTATTGAAATTTAATAGAAAACTGACAAAAAATAAAATCAGCCAATAAACTTTTTTGTAGACATACGAGGTATTATTTAAGCTAATTAGTTTTGAATTTGAAAGATATTTGTAAGGAACGAAAATTTTAAAAACTGCTGACAAAATTTTAAAAGGTATTTGATAATTGGTGATCTAATTAATAACTAATTAAAATGTTTATTTAAAGAAGGAAAAAATATATTGCATTTTAAAATATAAATTAATAAAATTTAATTTTATTTCTTTATTCTTTAGAGTATGTTTATGAATGAAAATGAAGGAAATCAATTTTATTAGAAAAAAATTTACGTCCATAATTTTAAGCAAATTTTCAAGCTTCTCACAAGATGAGGTAATTAAATTCGAAATAATTAAATTGAATTTTTCTTTTTAATTAAGGAATTAAATATAAATTTATGTGATTTAATTGTTAATCGCATTATATTGCATTTATTTTTAAATCCTGTTTCTACAGAAAAAAAATTATATAAAAATAAAGAAAATTAAATTTGTGAACCATTATAAAATATAGAAAAGAGTAAAAACTTTATGGCAAAGCTTTATGTTCTAATGAAAAAAATTAAAAGGGTCTCCATAGTAGCAACACAATTAATCTTAATAAATTAATTTTTATTTACTTTAGAAGCAGATATAATTGGCAATAATTAATTTTTTTTTGAAAATTTAGTTACATTGACCAATTTTAGCAATATATTCAGATTATTGTTTCAGTAATTTTCATATTTTAATTTTTCATGTTAATTTAAATATTCATAATATAGTGTACATAAGCGTTTTGCCCGTTCTAATAAATATCATTTGTGCATGATTTACTCTAATAATAAAAAAGTAATGTTATAAAGTTAAATTTTTTTTCTGTAAGGTCAGCCAAAAAATTTTTTTTGTTCTCTTTCTCTTATTATATGCCAACAAATAAACTATTTAAACACAAATGAGCAATACATTCTTACAATAGCACGGAAATTTTAATTACACCTTTTTTTAACGAAAATTAGTTTTCAAATACCAAAACTCTTTTCCTAACTCAACCTCCAAGTTATCCTTTCCCAGTTATTACTTCGTAGAACCTTAAGCAGCAGGTCGATTGCTTCAACAACTGGAGAATTTACAAAATTTCGTGTGAATTTGAATTTTAGTGCATAGAATCGAGCATTTAAAAATCAACTCGACGAACATCAAGAATCAAGAAATCCACTGCTCGTCTACCGCAAAGCATTTCTTGTTGGTAGAACGTATATTAGATTTTTTTCTCGCTTAATATTGACATTCATAAATGCATTTCATGCTCTAACCTGGATTTCTGGGTGCGTTTCCACATCATCAGAAACAAGAGCTCCATTGTTAATTGAGAGCTCCATTGCAGGTGTACCGCATATTTAAAAATCAATAATTTATTAGCTTCATGCATTTTATTTCAATTTAATGTTTTACCTTCATCTGCATATTTATCTCTGGTGTAACGTGACCCCAGTCGGGTGAAATCTTCTCTGTTTTACCTTCCGGCTGCTATTTGTCTTACTTATCCTGGCATTTATGCTACCCATAAAGATATACCAATGTGACACTAAATTGCGATTACGTTTTAACCCTTTAACGGTCGGTTTACTGTCAAGAAAACGGTTATAAAAGTGCCTGTTTTGCCAAATACACGTATTTGATTAGTTCTGACATCTAGTTTAAAATAAATTAAATATCTACAATTACCTTAAAAATATCCTGGTACTGCCATCTGGTGTGTAAAATGAGAAATAAAATTTGTCCGGGCAAAAAAAAAAAGGAATTAGTTTTATTCTTATTGGCGCGTCACTACTGAACACTCCAGCCCAGAAATTTCACGGGAGAGAGAAATAGAAGATGAAACCTCACCCCGTCATTTTCACGGGAGCGAGAAGGAAGGAGTTAATCAAAATTTTATTAATTGCGATTTCTAAGCGATGCTATTTATTAATAAAATAAACTTCAAGAAATAAGTTTGTCTACGCATTGAAGTTGCTTTGTCATGTTTAGAACAAATCATTTATAAGAAGAAATAATAAAATTATAAACAAAAGTTGCTTATTTATAATACGTTGATAATACATCTAACACTTGTTTAAAAAGCATCAGTTATAAACATATAGGCATCACTTGTATAAGGTGTTTCAAAATCAATGGTTCCAACTTGGAAGGAAGGTAAGGCACAGGATTAAAAATTGCACCAAAGCTAATAACCGCAAATGTCATCATACGCAGGAAAGCTGAAAGTAGTGAATTCGTATCTGGCAGCCGACAAAATCACCAGCGTGCGTAAGCCTCAAGGTTCCAATCCTCTCGTTGGTATAGTTCGATCATCAGGAGTTGGCACTTGGCTCCACCTCCTCGGATGCAGAGTTCATCTCAGCACAGGAGTAAGAGGAGAAACTTCTCCGCGCTTGAAATTAAGACAACCCTAAATGAGCGTCAAACGCTAACAGTGGATTCTTTTTCAGTCACTTACTTCGCTTTATCATCTGCTATTATACCTTTCGTTACTCTAGCTAATTTTAAATCTATTTTAATCTTTTAAATCTATTTAAATCTATTTCAAATTAAAAAACTGCTGTTTTCCCAGCAAATTTTCTCAAAAAGGACAAACTATTCAACCAAAAGAGTATCATCAAATTTATGAAATATTTAATGTTAAAAAAATTCACATAAGTATTGCGAAATAAATACTTTTGTCTCATGATCGACAAATAGCAACCTTGTTCAGAATTGTTCACATCCTTCTCCCAAAAATAGCGAAATAGTATTACCGGAAACCACGTGATGAAGGCACAGCCAAGTGCCAACTCCTGGTGAATGAAGTATAGTGATGTGGAAATTTGGAGTGGGGGTAATACCTGCTAAGGCGCTGTATCGGTCGTCTGCCTGTTGTCAATTTACATTGTATTGCTACCATGGTCGTTAAAAGATAGAGCTCTAAATAGGGGTTAGGTGCTTGGCAATGAATGGGGGAAGTGTCAGAGTGCGCTATCAGAAGCACATTCCTATTATAGGATTGTTTTTAGAGCACATTCTAACAGGCGCTATTATTAATCCTATCATCTAAATTTTAGTTTATTTTATGTTTTCTGATTTTAATTATGATTACTGTCTAATATTGCGCCCAAAAATAGTTTTCTCATCGTAATTTGGTTTTCATGGTAGCCATAAATTATTTTCAAAATCAGTAAACTATATCATTAGCAATTTTATATATTTATTCATCATTATACGTCTTCATTTATTGCTTACAAAAGATTAAATTCTTCTAAACTTACTTTAAAAATGAAGCATTACTTGAACAGAAACAACTGTTCAAATTTTCATTTTTTGATAAATACTGGTTTCAATAAACTGAAAAACAAAATTTAATTTAATCATATATTTAAGATTTAAAAAAAGTTCTCGACTCTTAAACTAAATGAACTTTGTTGACTCTGAAAAAGCTTAAATAAAAAAATAAATAAAATGAAATAAAATAAGAAAACTTCTGCCTCTTTCCTGAAATATCCGGTAGTAATTTAGTTAAGTTGAAAAAGAGGATTATATTTTTTAGAATAAAATAATTTAGATAAAAGAAAATTTTAGCTAAGTTTGAAAAGAAGTATATAAATAAGGTAATTTTTGCATGCACCTCAATCGAAAGAAAAAGCGCATAACACAAATAAATTTTACTTCTATTGGGGGAATAAAATTAGTTTCTCAAAATAAAAAAGTTTTTTAAAACGGTGTTTTTTGCTTGTTTATAAAATGCGCTGTTGTGTGTTTGTAATGAAAAGACTAAAGTCAATTTTTTTTAACTTGATATTCAATAATCAGGTCTCAGTTTCAAAATTATCCTAGTTTCATTTATTTAAAAAATAATGCGTTAGTTTCGGAATAAATGAATGAAATAAAAGAGAAAATTTCAAATAAAAGTTGAAAATTTAAGATTTAATAAAGTTTATTAACTGCGCATAAGCTGCAAGTAATTAGAGACTAATGTAAGAGAAAATGCGAAGAAAACAAAGAAATATTTAAGCTATCCTAAATCAGACTGATGGTACAAAAGTTTACTATAGGGAAATAGTTATTGTTAAAATTAATTGTTGAAGCATGTGTTAGGGCATATATGTTACATTCCACTACTTTTTATTCACAGTTTTACTTAATCCTGAAATTTCCTTTTAGTTCTCAATTTTTTCAATGGCTGGCTCTGTAAATACTAATTGTTTTATTCGTTTCTAATTTTTCAAAAACACTAAAACAATGCTCAAAATTGAAACACACCGAACCACAGTTGTACATTCAAACACATGGTCGCTTAATTTCCGCTTTTGTTTTTGCAAAAACACCGTCGTGGGTAAAACCCGGAAGTATTTTTACGAAATTCTGACTTGTTGCTGTTGATAACATTTCTGTAAAATCCTCATTTGTTGATCTGATAATATCAAATGATGCATTATCCTCTCCTATGCAGCCATGTTTATTCCAATGATCTTATTGCTTATGCGTACCTCGCTCAGTTGAATAAGAATAAATTCTAAATTGCTTATTTCGTCAGTTGCATTTTCTTTGATGGTATCTTCAGTTTGACCCTTGCATTTATGGTTGTGAAACTGCTCGATAATCTTATCTTTTTCCAAAATTGAAATTGTGGTTGTTTGTCCTTCTACCTCTGTTGTCTCTACTAGATCATTGTTGTGTTTCCAGCTATTCTTTTATATTCTATATTTTTACTGTCTAACAAAGTTCAGCTTATACAATTTTAGTTCTAGGGTCTTTTTGGCTCTTTTTACTCTTTCATCATTGTACATTAATTATCTTTCAATTCGTTTAAATCTGCACCTTTTTACCATTTCTTAAACTATAATTGTTAATTATCTACCCAACCCAAATTATATTTTGCCTTTGAACACTAATCAGTCAATGTATGCAAGCAGTTATTGAAATTTGAACCCTAAATATTTTTATTTTAATTTTCTAGCAGCATTTAAAAATTCAAACAAAATCTGGTATTGTATACAATGCCAGGTAATGAACCATCGAACTATTATATTGATTATTCCTTGCATTTAATAAGTATAATCATGATTTATTGGTATTAATTGAAAACAATACTAAAGCGCAATAAGTAAATTCCTTTTATTAAAAAGAACTTATTTTTTTAGAAATTGCCATTTAAATAAATGGCTTTAACCAGAAAAATCATCCAAAAGGGTTGTGTGAGCTCTAGTAAAATTGGATTTTACAGTAGAAAGCACTGGTCCCCTAAGTGCTGGTACTTTTTTACAGTAATTTGATGTGGAATTTTTTACAGTATGGAGGGTCTGTTGTTGTTTATAGCTTACCAAACGCTTGAATATTAACAAGCAGGTATTAGATCACATTTTATGTATTCGAATACATTACATACTGTTAAAATTTTCCTTCTAAAATTATGGTAAAAAAACCGGCAGCAGTTCGTCAATCCGATTTACCATAAAGTTTACGGTAAAGAATATTTTTAACCTTTAGGATTTTGCAACTGTTTACAGCTAGTATGGTTATAAAATCATGAATACGAAACTGTGCAGTTTTTTAACCATTTACAGCAACCATGGTTTCAAAAATGTAAAACAAAAGAAAATTTACTGGTCACAGAAGCTAGGCTTCTCGTTAGATAATGGTCATTGGAGAGGGTAGGAAACTGGAAATTCTTCATGTGCGTTAAAGGAAATGGAGGTGCCAACGCTGAGACTTGAACCTGTCTGTCATGAGATTGACAGATTAACTCTACCTGATATAATTTGAACGCAGTTGCAAGGAGCTAAGTTGCTTCATTAGGTGGGCTTAGTTGATGCATTAAAATTCTTGTTATTTTACCGTTTTAGGTAAAAATAGTTAGTAAACGATTTCTTTCACTTCTAATAGTTTTATTACTGTCTTATTTATGGCTATTTGACTGTTTTCTTTTAGTAAGGTAAAATAACAATCAAATAGATTGTTATTTAGCCATATTTTCCGAGAAATTTCTAACAAGGCAGACAAGATCTAAGTCAAAGAATGCATTAAAAAGGGTATTCTGTTAATAATTTTCTTAACTAAGAAACCTATAAACTAATTACAATCACTGAAACATTACGTGATGTACAATCATAAATAAAGGTAATTGCCACAAAACGGTCGTTAGCCGTCCTTAATGACAGCTGAACACGTTTTCTAACTAGATACTAGGCAGTTAAAATTTTTGCGTTCAATTCGGCAACAATTATGTTAGAGCACCAGCAACAAGTATACTACGAGAGTATAAGTTCCGGAAAATGAACAAAAACAAGATTAATAAGAGAAAATAAGATGTTAAAAGGGAGTTAATTTGTGTTTTAAACTGAAACGCCCAACATATTTCGTTTAATACATTACAGCACGAAACGTAAAAAGTGAAACAAAAGATTTGTAATTAGCACAAATGAAACAAAATGATAAAAAATAAGGATTTAAAGTTAAATATAAATATTATAAAATATTTATAATAAAGTTATGGATTTCTTTGGAGCAATAATAGATTTTTTAAACAAAAAATTATATGCCATATTTGTGTTCAATGGCTTTTAGTGTCTAAACACAGACTATAAAATTTATTTAGCATCCTTTATGTTGCTGTTCATTTAAATTCAATATCTGATTCCATTTTTAACACTTCTGCTTTTCTATTCAATACTTTTTAATTTTGACTGTTTTTTCGTTTGCTGAACTAAAGCTAACTCGATCCTAAAACTAAAAGCATTGATTAGAAAAACAAAAGTTTGGAAAATACCTAAGAGTGTTGAAAACACTGTTAGAAATTTCTCGGAAAAAATGGCTAAATAACAATCTATTTAATTGTCATATTTAAACAAAACATTCAAATAACTATATATAAGATAGCAATGAAACTATTAACATTGAAAAAATTCGTTTATTACAATTTTTAACCTAAAACGGTTAAATAACAAGAATTTTACTGCCCCAACTAATCCCACTTAATGAAGCAATTTAGTTCTTTGCAATTGCGCACATATTATTTAGCCGAGAGAGCTAATCTGTCAATCTCATGATCAACAGAACTGGGGTTCGAGTCTTAGTGTTGACATCTTCATTCCCTTCAACACACATGAAGAATTTCCCGTGACCTGCACTCTCCAATGCCCATTATCTAACGAGAAGCCTAGCTCCTATCCAAATGCCTTTTTTTACATTTTTGAAACCCTGATAGCTGTAAATGGTTAAAAAACTGTATAGTTTTGTATTCATGATTTTATAACCATACTAGTTGTGAACGGTTGAAAAACCGTAACTGTGAAAAATATTCTTTGCCGTAAATTTTATGGTAATCGAATGAACATACTGCAGCCGGTTATTTAACCATAATTTTAGAAGGAAAATTTTAACAATGAAGAGTTAGAAACGCTGAAAAGAAATTCAAAAATAGAGGAGCAAGGAGGAATTTGTAACCAGAATATCATGAGTAACATAACATTTTAGCACAAAAAATATTACGTTAGTCAAAGTGCTAATTTTGAAGAACTAATTATTAATATCAACTAAATAATTCCCTCCTTCTATCTCAGTTGAGTGCATAGCGAAAACATTGTGGACATTGAAAAAAAAATTTATGGTTAACACTACCAGGTTATAGTAAAAATTACTTTGTTTTCGGCTCAATGGGAACATAAAATAGCTCAGTAATTTTTACCAAAGCGCTTTAATAATGATTTTGGTAAAATTAACAAAAAAATTTGGTTTTACAATATTTCGTTGTTACATTGATAAATGTAGTAAAATTAAGTAATTTTGTCATTGCAGTTTAGAGCATGACATTAAAACCATTTATTTTGTTAAATTTACATTTTAAAATTTCGTATTATTGTTATATGTGTGATAATCGGAACTATAATTGTGAAAACTAGACTTTCTGGCAAATCGTTACCATATGAACGAAAAAATTACTAAATGAATGATGATTTAAATACTGTATATTTTGGTTTTGTTAATAAAAAAATTACCAGAAAAATTATTATCATGCAGTATCGTAATTCTAAGAAGAATTTTTCCTTGTTAGATCTTATTGCTCAATAATTGAATTGCATTATTATTACTTTTTTTATATTTTAAGATTATCACGTATGAAAAATCTAAATATGGTATTTAGTTACAACCTTTATTGTATTACGCTCTTCAACATATGCATGATACAATAATGTATCTAAGGGATACACACGATCTTACATTATGCTAATCAAATCATATCTACTGATGGTTATTAAGCTTTCAAAATAGTTCATTCAAAAAGAGCTTTATTCATACATAAAGGAATAAACTAATTTAAAATCAGAATACATTGTGATAGAATAAATACAATCAACCTCCCCTAATTGATAATCATATCATACCAGAAAAATGTTAATAAACTATCAATTTAATTTAAATGAGTTGAATTCAGAATTAATACACTAATAGAACTGACTCAGAATCAACACACTGATAAAACCAATACACTCGGTAAATTACACAGTAGTATGTAACTCTCGCTTGCTGAAGGTTAATTAAATACCAAGTTCTGTTGGAATAAGTTAATTTCTATACTAATATACTAATAGAATACACTGATTCAAAATCGATGCACTGATAAAATCAATAGATTCGACCTTTCATAATGCTATGCAACTTGCGCTTGCTGGAAGTTTAATAAAATACCAAGTTCTGTCAGAATAGTTCATTTCACAACTAATACACTGATAGAATACACTAGTTCAAAATCAATACACTGATAAAATCAATAAATTCGATCTTACATAATGGTATGCAACTCGAGCTTGTCAGAATACTTTATTTCATACTAATACATTGATAGAATACACTGATTCAAAATCAATACATTTGACTTTACATAAGGGTATGCAATTCAAGATGCTGGAACGTTAAGCTGCCAAGATGAAATACCCTGTAATGAACTATTCTGCCAGATCTGTAAATGACCTGTAATGAACTTTTCTGTCCGAATAGGTTCATTAGATTATAGGTTCATTTATTAAAGAATTAATAAACTGATAAAATACACTAATTCAAAATCAACACACTAAAAAGATCAATATACTCGATCGATACTCGATATTGGTATGAAATGCGCCTCCTTGAAGGTTAATGAACTACCAAGTTCTGACAGAACAGTTAATTTTAAAATCAATAATTTAATAGAATCAATTGCAACTTTTTCAAATTCCTTGAGAAGAATAAATCTTCTACGTATTATTTTCTCTTATTACTACCATCAAAAGACGTATATATTTTGACAGAAGTTTGTATTTATCTCTCAGATACTCCAGCCAATCAGGTGACAACCGGCCATTATCCTGTCCTCAGGTATTCCCAAGTAGCAATTTCTATCTGAACTTCAAAGAACTTCTCTGAGATTTCAAATGTTTTGACAACTACTGAGTGGTAATAGTAATAGTAATTTAGTATGACGAAATAAAAGATAGTCCAAAGCTTCAAAGATATGCCCTTATATAGATTAAGAATTGATAACAACCTTTGATTGTTCAGAGGCAGAAAAATAATGCAACATGGAAGAGCTAGACTCGGTATTTATTTTTTTTCCTAAAAACACTGACTATAACTTTTGTCCCTAACCCAATTAATACCAATCACTGGTACTGTTTCAAAAAAGAAATATTTCTGATAAAAGATTTTAATGACAAAACACAAAGTAGTAACAGTGACACCCAATTGCTAAGAGATTTTTAACTAACTTGTTAAAAATGAGTCATTTGTCAATTTCATTGCAAAATTGGGTGATGGCTCAGGGGATAGCGCACTCGCCTTCTAATGAGGTGAATTGAGATGAAATCCCAGGAATGACGGGCCAACTTGAATTCCGCATCCGGCTAGCACCGACCACAGTGCTGACGTGAAATATCATCACTGGTAGAAGAATCATGGGTTAGAGTCATCTTGCTCTCAGGCAAACCGTGAGAGATTTTCGTGGTTTTCTTCTCAATGTAACACAAAGGCGGTTTAGTTCCATTGAAAAGTTCTCCAAGAATGCAAATTGCGTCCTATACTTGACCCAGGAGTTCTCTTGTCTTCTGGATTAGGTTAAAAATTACAAGGCTGTGGGGTTGAAAATTGGTTGTCGTAAACCACGCTAATTTTTTCATCAAGCTCACCTGGCACTACAAAATACATTTATCAATAAATAAAAATTGAAATTGATGAAAAATAAAATGTACAGATATAGGACTTATTCATTTCATATACCATGTATTTTGATAAAATTTTTACATTTCAGTTAGTTTATTTGGCGTCTAATCGGATCAAACAGTAATCTAAAGCATTGTAGACACTATCTAACAATAATGAAGCAATATTTCAATTTTCTATGCACTCTTCAATTGAAACTCAAAATTCATTTTTAAAATCTTAAATTTTTTTAGCCAATCAAAAACGTAGGATTATTATTTCATTATTTATATGAAAAGTTTATCATTATAGAACAGATCAGTTATTTCCAAGGCGTTAAGCGTGTTTTTTAATATAATTGTATATTTCCTTAAAAAACAGCTTCTTTAAATTACAATTTTCGAAATCTGATTTTTTATGTCATTTATAGACTATAATAGACTATATAGTCAATATAGACTATATTTTAACGGCTAAAATAACATTATTTTTAGATTAAGTTTGAATTCTATTTTTTTTAAAAATTAAAACCGCTATTGTATTCTTTTGATAATGTGTATCTTAAACCATGTATCTTAAACCACTTATCCGTTGAAAATTAATGACCGGCCTCTTGTAATGAATTAACCCTAAAACATTTTTACGTTTCTTAAAAGCCGTGTTTTCAATTGTCCGGACATTTTTCTTCCTTATACTTTCCTTAAATTCTTCCAGAACACTTTTCTTATCCCCTGAGCTCGATATCAAAAACTTCTCGGGTGATTCTAATCACAATAAATTATTCTAAGAATAGATGTTTTTATAAAGAAAAATCGTTCAGAAGAACTATAGATTTCTTTGTCGTCTGAAGCTTTTGTTTCAAATCTTCTGTACTCTAAAAAAAGCCGGTAAACTATTAATCCTCTATTAACATTTCTAAAGACTATTATAAAGCAAGGCTGTTTTTTGGAAAAGTTTCAAATTATTTTGTTTCCTTATCTACATATATTTTTTAATTTTATTGATGAAAGTTTAACTTTCATTTTAGATAACACGAATTTAATTATATTCCTTATAGTGCCTTTAGATGGATGTTTTTCTAATGATCTTATGAAAATCAAAATAAACATTTGTTCATTATAAATTCCATACATTTAAGTATCACTTATAATTAACATTTAATGAATAAAAAACGATTATTTTTTTAGAAAAAAAGGAAGGAAATACTCATTTAATTTCCGATTTCTCTTTAATCTTAAAAAAAAAACGTTACATTATTTCATAAGCAACGAGCAATAAAAAAATTATTTAGTGCTATGAATCAAAGCTCTGCTTAAAAAATATTAAATTTCAATTTTATGTATATTGTATGCTATTATCGAAGAGTAAAAAGCAATAACGCACTGTTTTGAGATATGCAGATTTTCTTGTCACAGATGAGACTTTTCATAAACATGAATCACACTGTGAAAAAAGATCAAAACTACCAGAATATGGTAAAATTTAACGTGTTTCTGGCTGTATGGGAACGCCAAAAAGCTCCGTATTTTTTACCGCAGCACTTTGGTAATGAATTTGATACAATCAGCAATAAACTATAATTTTAAAATGTGTCATGTGGTATAACTTGGTAAATGTGGCAGGAATTTGTAGTTTTTTCATAATATCTTAGAGCACGGCATAGCACTCATTCATTCAATTTAATTTACTTTTCAGTTTAATATTTTAATGGTTTTAGGTTGGTTTGCTTTTTGGTTGGCTAAGGTTTTATAGCAAATAAAAGAATGGTTATCCATGTTCTTTAATATTAAATTATTTTTTTATTGATTTTATTTGCTAGCCTTAGTGATAAATTGATGTTATGTCAGGTCTTAGTCACAGAACTAGAATTTCTAAAGTTAATTGACACCACGTGTTCACTGTGGTAGATATGCATTGAAAACATGTTTCTATAAAAACTAAAAACTTTAAAAACGACGGTAAATGAAATAAAAGAAGTTATGTAACAAAAATCAAAATTAATGGCGAAATTTTATTCATTTGTTCAAGTGAAACGTCAAAAATCTCCATATTATAGTGACGCTAATGATAATTTTGATGATTTTGTTAAAAGGTACTGTGGATATAATGACCATTGGCGCAGTTTTCATGGTTCCAAGTATACTAATAAAGGTACAAAGATTTGTATATTTAATGTTTATTAAAACTGCAATACTGTGCATTTGTAGTATAGATTAGATGTAGTAGAAATTAGAAGTTTTAGCTGCTCCCGAAAGGAATAAGTAGCGGAAAAATTTGATTGGTTATGGTAAGTTTTGAGTATCACGAGTTTGACTCCAGCAAAAGCATTATGCCGAATAATGCAAATACGGCTAATCTTTATTTTGATTTCGTGAAATAATAAGAGATGTTGTGCATATTATTATGAAGCAAACCTCAGAGGGTAACGAATAATAAACATTTAAAAAATATTGGAATTATTTTAGTTTCATTAACTGCGTCGGTACTTTTTCCGTTTTGCGCATGATTTTGTAGAATTGATAAATACTGATTTATTGATTAAATACTTTTTTTAACCCCACACGAAAGACTTTGGTCGTTTTTTTACGTAAATTCTAAGCCAAAAAACATAATTTTAAGAAAATGTAGTACTGAAATAAGTGGGAAAATATTTTTTTTCTCTGAAGATCTGTTCACAAAAAATTGAAAACTTTTTAAGGAAAGAAGGTAACCAGAGATACAATTCCATAGAGACTTTAGAAAATGTTTTTAATGAGCAATTTAACTTTTTATAAGTGATAATTAAACTCGTTGCCATAAGGATTAGCATACGTAGAAGAAGGTGTCAGAATGAAATAAAAGCTTGCAGATGCAAGCACAATGTTGACATAAGTAAGTGATTAAACACAAAGTAAAATGATAATTCAGTGCAGAAAAAACACAAATGATTAGAGATATTAGTACCCTCTAGGGACAACTTTAGCGAGAACCATAAGGTATTCAGGCACAAAAGTCCTCTTATGATGTTCTGCGCCATCTAGTTTTACAGTTGGTGTGAAAACAGTTGGTTATGGCAAAAAACTAATTTGGCTTGATTAACTTGGGACATACTGTAGCATACATTCCGAAATGACTATTTCATTATTGGTATTCAATGGTAGAATTTGACGGTTGTAAATTTCGATCTTTAGCACTGACATTTATATCAGAATTTTTTATGTAATGCAAAAAAATTAATAGAAAGTAGAGCCTTCATAGCAGCACCTAAATCCAAGTATTAAATAAATAAAAAAAATGTTCTTCAGGCAGTAGATTTAAGTTTCCTCATTTTACTGAAATGACTCTTTAATAGTTGTTAAATATGTCCAATAGATTTTTCAAAAATAGAGTAGATTTAAGATTTCTTGCCTGTGGTAATTAGGATATCAATCTGGTTAGAGATAACGTAGCAAACTTTTATATAGGCTCTAAAAATCGATTGGGATTTTATTTCAGAAACGAAGACAAGATTGTCTATTATTAGTTCTCCATTTCATTTTTAGGGTAGCCTTAAAAATAAAATATTAAATATTGATTCTTCAAATATCTTAGTTGAACAGAAACAGAAATATTTTCCGATTTGTGGCATTTTTTAAAACAAAAATAAAACTATTTATTTTAGACTAAAGCACAACCAGGGGAGAAAAAAATGCAATCACTAGGTGAAATGCTGATTTATTTAGTAACACTTAGATGTCTAAAATGAATGTTTTGAAACACCATGAATAACTCAAATACTCAATTATACATTTTCAGAAAAAAAAACTAGTTAATAGTTGATTATAATGTTAACCATCGAAATCACTCATCACCCCATAAAAGGAGAAAAATTAGGAATAAAATAGTTTTATTAATTAAGTAAGTTTCATTAAGTTTTATTAAAGTTTAATTAATTATTATAAAATGGAGATCTAATATCTATTTTCTGAACTACAATTTTACAAATATTTCTCGTATCCTAAATAAGGTATTCAATTGAATATTTTTTTTTCATTTAGATTAAACTAGAATAACTACACTGGAATACCGCAACTAGAATATTCTCAAAAAAAAGAAAAAAAAAAAAAAAAAACGGCGAGAAAGATTATTTTGCAAGGTGAAGGTGAAATATTTTCAACTTTACATACTTTTAACCTTGTTTTGCTGAGACCATGAATGATATCAAAAAATGTAATGGCAAAATTATATTTCAAATATCTGGAAGTGCTTAACATAATTTTTTTCTATAAAGGGTGATTCTAAAACCATGCGATAAACTTGAAAGGGGTAAGGATTAGGAGCATCAAAAGTATTAATAATTGCGCAGGAACCCATGACCGGAAAAGTCATCGTATGCCGCTAGCTGTACATTCCTATTATGAACTGAGTCTAAGTGTGCCTTTGAACAGGAACTTCAATTTATCTAAATTTTCTTAATTTTAATGTTTTCGAAAAATTATTTTTGAAAATTGCATTTAAATTGGATTAGATGTAGCTATTTTATCGTAATTTAATGATTTGGCGACTAACTAGATGAGCTCACTAAATCATTAAACTACGATAAAACAGCTATTTCTGATCCAAATTGGATGCACTTCTGAAAATAATTAATAAAAATCATAAAACTAAGATAATTGAAAGTACGTGTTCAAAGGCACTTCTTGAACCAGTTCGTAATGGGAAAGCACTCCCAGCGGCGTAGGAGGACATTTCTGGTCATGGGCTCTAGTGCCATTTTTAATCCTTATGATGTTCCTTATCTCCCCTCTAAATTTGCCCTTTTGCTTTTAGAATCACCTTGTATATAATTAAGAATTGCTTTAATATTTGCAAATTTCTTATTGGATTTACAACATACTTCCTTGGGCATTTATCGTTCGAAGTGTATCGAATAATAAACCATGCAAGACACTTCAAACTGTTCCAAATAGAGCACAAAGTTCAAAGCCTTTTCCCTCAAAATTCAAAACAAATCCCCTTAATTGAACATATAATGCGACCGCTATTGTGGGAAAGTGAAAATATCGATATGTGGATCAAGGATGGCAAATTCTTGGTTATTACGCCAAACTTGGAGCATTGGATGATTAACAGTAGCACTTCAGTATGTTCTGATATTACAGAAAACCACTTTTTTATTATTTAACTTTAATCAATCAAGAGTACCAAGTAAATGTGTATTTTGCACAGTTTGTCTTAAATAAATGGTTTGTTATAAATAAAAGTCTGTTTTAAATAAAATTCATTTTGTTATAAATAAAATTCGCATTATTATTCTAAAACCCGAAAAAAAACGAATCCTTAAAATAATTTCTAATAGATATTTTATCGAATAATAATCGGATTAAGAAAATGCAGTTTATAACAATACTTTTAGTTGTTGTTGTAGTGCATTTACGTGGCACTAGAGCTAAACAATGGGCTATTGGCGACGGTCTTGGAAACATCCCTGAGGATGATTCGAATACATGCCATCACAATTTTGATCCTCTGCAGAGGGGACGGTACCCCCGCTTCGGTAGTCCGACGACCTGCTCTCGAAACAATACTTTTAGAGAACCATTCGAACAAATTATTTGAAGGATTGTATACAGAAAATTTCTAGCATTTAGATTTGAGAATAGAAAAAAAATACTCATATACTTTTTAAACATTTCATAAAAGCAGGAATTCAACAATTCAATCCTATGTTATAAATATTTCTGCTATCCCTTAAAATATATTGCTCTATTACTGAATATTACCCGGTATGAAAATAAAAATAATTAAAGGGAAAAATTAATTGCAAAAAAAGAAAAGCTTTTGAGCCAGGGACTTGTGATGCAGACAAGGTGTCAATTGAGTTTTTATTTAGAATTCGAATTAATGCACTGTCACCAGCGTTTTCAGAGCCCGTAAAGTAAACACATATTTGAGTGTTGGGGAGTATGTTGCGGAGGTCGGGGGAATGCTACCACTATCTGCCTTCCAGTTGGTAGCGTACTGTGCCTATGAGACAGTATTTTTTTAATCGTAATTTAGATCACTGTCAATCAGTATAGCTCTAGCATAACGTTAACAACAAAACATATCCGAATTTGAGTATTGCACAATCATTTTGTTTTTTTAGTTATGTTAACAAAAAAAAAGCTTTCACGTCTGTGATTTATCAAACTGAACTCACAATTTTCCATTTCATGGAATATATTCACGTCGAAACATGCCACAAATCACTAGTTATCTCAATTTGTGCATCATTAACTGAAATTACATTTCTCCTTGACATTTTATCGAAGAAATCATATTAAATATGACGAATGAACAGTTGATAGATCCACAAGGGAAGATAATTTATTACTTGTCCCATCGCATTTCTAACACGTATAAAGCAAACTGAAGAGAAAACATCAAGCCCTAATGACGCAAATAATTTGCTTTTCTGACAAATATATATATTTTTTCCTTTGGTAAAATATTTTTTTCCTATAGACTAAATTATACTAATTTATTATAAAAATAACACAATGCAGTTATTTAAGTTCGCTAATTTCAAAATTAAACTTGCATCAATTGAAATCCAATTGAAGTTGCATCCAAATGAGCATTTCCTTATATATTTCAAAAAAAATTAAAAGCTAATTGGTCATTAAGTCAAAATATTTTAAGAATTGGAAAGTCAGTTAATTTTCATCTAAAATTAACTGAATGTTTTTGTTTAAATAAAACTTTTATATTTTTATTCAGACTCCAACTCTATTTCATTGTTTTAAAATACATCATACTTTTTCTTACAAATATTCTCTTTGAATTAAACTAAAAAGTAGGAAGATTTCATTTTTAACTAACTAAAACGAAAAATAGAGGCTTCATCACATTTGATAGACGTGGTGGGAATTTTAAGTAGTGATTGAAGTACTGTACCATAGCGTCGGGCCCAACTATTTTCGTTTAAATCTGTAAAAAATAAAATTATTTCCTCCTTTTTATTCGATTTCAAGAAAACAAAAAGAATTATATTTTACAAACATTATTTTCTTTGTTTTAGTTTCATGTCTCTTAGCTTCTTTATGTCAGGAAATATGCAACTGTTCACATTTAGAAAAAAGTTAGCTATCAGTGAGAAATAATTATAACTTGACATTAGACTCCGGTCTTCTGAAGATATTAGATCAATCAAGATAATTGTTAAGTGGTTGAAATTCCAAGTGACAATAAACTCTATACAGTCATTAGATATACAATTCTTTCTAATAGATTCGTAGGAAGAAACAATTACAATTTGCATTGCCATCAAACACACAAATCCAATTATTGTTTAGAGGATTTATTGAGAATTATGACTGTCGATAAATTTGGCGAAAATTAACGATAAATTCTGCGCCAAGTGGTCAAAAGATGATCAAAACTACCAATTTTCTGATACACAGTAGAGTTTGAGGAGTGATGAAATTACGCTAGCAAGTCTGTTGGACAGAATTTCGATTAACCATAAATGATAATAAAATCGTCTTTGGAAACTATTTAACTTAAGAAACTACTGAACATTGTTACGCAATACAGAGCCTAAGTAAATATGTGCAATCTAGCTGTTATTGAAATATTAAATGCTTAATTACACCCACTCATGCAGAAATATAAAAATATAAAAAACAAAGTGATGAAATAAGAGTCAAATTAAAATGGTTACCACCCAATATATGCCTTTAATTTAAAAACTAAATTATTATTTTCTGTAATCCATTTTCCAATAAATAAAAATTATAAATGCAATCTATACAATAAATGTAATCATAAATGTAATCATAAATGTGAGGTCCGGATAGTCTGGTCGGTAGGGCACTGGGCCCATGTCCGAGAGTTCATGGATTCGTACCCCGCCGGACGAAGAATTCTCCCCGTGTAGTAAAGTGACTGATGCACGTTAAATCTGTCGAGTCGCAAAAGTCTCCATGTTCCCATTACAAATCAATACCTCTGGGGGTACTGGATTTGAGATTGATCGTTCTCTGATTCAGGTCAAAATTGCGATCTGTGGAAGAATGAATGGATGTATGAATGGGTTCGCCCTATAAACGGGTGCGACGTATGGTGTCGCTCAGAAGTCGAATTCCTGGCCATAAATGGCGCCACTGGAAAACAAGAACAATCACACCTGCTCTGCCTAAACAGTCATACGTCAACAATCATAAATGTAATCCACATAATAAATGTAATCTATGTAATAAATGTAGTCATAAATGTAATCTAATGTAATCCATATAATAAATGTAATCATAAATGTAATCTATGTAATAAATGTAATCATAAATGTAATATATATAATAAATGCAATCATAAATGTATCTCTTTTTATTACACAACCTTAACTTGACTGCAAAATCAATCTATTTTTAAAAATTACCTCTATATCTGACTAATACATTTCCATAGAATTTAAAAATGGTGACAAAGTTTCTAAAGGTTTTATTAAAATTCTTTATTATTTCTCTCTCTTTCTTTTCCGCCAACAAATTGGATTTCTACCAAGAAGAATACAAAAAAAGTATTAAAACTTGCAGAAAGTGCTCTGAAAATCAGTCTTGGTGATAATTTATAAATAATTTATAGCCTTATGTTCTTAGCATCATGGATTCCTCATTACTCGTTGGAGGAAAATATTTAGCCATCTACATATCAGTTGAATTTTTGATTTTTAAAAGTTGGAAGACATTTTCTAGATTAATAATTTTATTGCGAAAAAATTAATTTTTGAATAGTCTCATTGCAGTTGAACTGATTATTAAAATGAAAATTCTATCATTTATATTTAACCAATCTGATTCGTAACTAAATTACTTTACAACTTGCATAATTCGTCATCGTAAGAAAGAAATATGGAAAATTGGATAACAGTTTTCTTCAATGATTGCTCAACATCATCCATATGTTTCTTCAAGTACTATTTTTGACAAACAACCAATTCTTCTTCAACAAATGGTAATCGACATATATAAGATGAATAATCTAGTTATTCTTCCTTTCTTCACATCTTCAATAATTTTCTCCATAATGGTGTTTCTTTTTATTAGTTTTTTCTTTCCTTCTAGTAAGCTTTATAACATAAAAATGTGTTTATAATGCAAAGAATTTTAGTCCATTATTTGTGAAGAAATGATAATCAGTTAAACGTTTCCATAGTCTATACTAATTTTGGAAATATATTGAAATTTTTTACAGCTTTGAAACGACTATTTTTTAAATATATCAAAAATTTCAAAATGCAACATTTTCTTATTTAATTGAAGTGAGAGGAATTATATTCGCAGATAAATATAACACACTCCATATTAGCTTTTGTAAACTCTATAGTTTATGTATTAGTTTTGTATATACGTTCCACTTTTTAAACATTTATGGCAGAAACATTAATAACTCTTTCATCTGTATACTGATAAAAATGACGTTTTTGATTTCTTCACAGTTGAAGATTTGTATCAAATACGATTTATGTAAGAAAAGGAAAAAGCGAGTTGACATTAAATTATATCTGACGATGAAATGTCAATAAATTCTGTTTGTAGCATCTGAAAATGATTTGAACTTGCATTATCTTCAAATACAAAAACCAGTTGTGAGTTGAGTGCTCTGCAATATTACACGCGTTTCAAATAGTAAGTGTTTTCGAAACATAATTATCGCAAAATTTCTTGCCAATGAGAATTTAGACAGCTTTTTAACATAAATAAGCTAACAGACAAAAAGTCATAAAATTTATTGCCATTCAAAATTTGGCAGCTTCCTAAGATCAATAAATTAACATACAAAGAATCACAATCAAATTGTTGTCAATCAAAATTTCTATTGCTTCATAACATAAATAAACTAACAGACAAAGAGTCACAAAATTTACTGCTAATCAAAATTTCGGCTGCTTTTGTAACTAACAGACACAGAATCACATATTTATTGCCAATTATAAATTTCGATTGTAGTTTCTAACATAAAAATAAACAGATAAAGAATCACGAAACTTTTAGGCAATCGACAGCTTTTAACCTAAACAAACTAACAAAGAAGCATAAATTTTTTTGAAACTCAAAATTTTGATCCCTTCTTAACAGAAACAAACTTACAGACAAAGAACTGCAAAATTTATTACCAATCATAATTTCGACTACTTCTTAACACACGAAGACCACCACTTCATTACTTACAACGAAAATGCATAAAAGCTAAAATAACGGTTTTCCATCAGACTTTAAACTGGTTAAATTCATAGGGTTGAAACACTTTTTTATTTGTTCTCCCAATCCATATTCAATCTCTTTTTTCAGATCAGAATGTAACTTTCAAACGAAGTTCGAAAATTTTTATCGATAAAACTTGAAAAAACATTATTCATGAAACAGATATTAAGTGTATATTTCATTAAATGCGACGAGTTTGAACGAAAAACCTTCGCATGTCGAAGGTCGAGACCCCTTAGGGAGTTCTTTCAAATTCTAGTCACGCCTGCGCCTAGTTGTGTCCTTTTTACAAACATGTTTTCCTATTAGAAACGAAATCGTGACTCTTAATACGTATCTGTCCTTTTTAGATCATATTTTGTCCTTTTTACGTTATATCGTATATCTATCCATCTCTAATATATTATATCACACTTATATTTGTTTTTTTCTTTTTCTACATTACCATTCAGAATGATGTAAGTAGTGTCACTTACTGTAATGGATAAGGAGGAAAAAAACAACATATTCGTCCATGATTTGTGTTACTAATATATTTTAACATATATTTTCTATTTTTATTTAAATATTTCTAACATTTGAAACAGTAAAATCGTGAATGTGTACTCATTAGAACATTTTTCTTCTACCAATTCATAATATATACAGTCACTGGGCAAATTATTAGACGCACTATAAGATTCCATGTAGAATCTTAATTATCACGCGATAACATACAGCTTTATTGTTTGTACTGGACTGAAACCGGTTTGCACTTGTTTAAGTTCGTGTATCAATTAGTTAATATTGCAATGAAATACGTTAAAAATAAATATAAATAGGAAGTACATAAAAAATATCCTTAATAAAATCCCATTACATATATGTTGAAATATAAAAGTATTGCCTTTAAACTCGTGCAAATCATGTAACTATTAAAAAACTACAGTGAGTCTAATAATTTGATCTAATTATTACAATGTAATAATATAATACCTGATATAATAAATATTCCATATTTATATAATATATGGTCTAATTTATCCAATTAATACACAAACGTAAGCAAGTTTAAACTGGTTTCAGTCACGTAAAAACAATAAAGCTGTATAGCATCACCTAATTTAGCCATGGACTGCATATATATATA
>NC_092204.1:13789969-13824875 GCF_043381705.1 Parasteatoda tepidariorum
ATATGTGTGTGTTACCTTTAAAGTGAGAAATAGAAAAAAAGACAATTCCAAATTTTATTTCATAAATTAATTTATCATAATTGTCTAAGATATCTCAAAAAATAAATTTTATCGCTATTGCTGGTGATTAGTTTATAAATAATAAGGAAAAGCAGATGATATGATTTAAAATTGCTCAAAATGCTCATATCAAAAATTTCGTCTAAAAACAACGGAATAAAGCTTACACTCTCCCACACGTCATTGGAAAGCATCTATAAGAGCTTCAAAACTAATTAAAAGCAGCTAGAACTGATTCAAAGAGCTTTCGAGTGCCGTATATCATACTTTAACGATCGTTATTCTATCTATTAATCGTTATTCTATAGAATACCTAGTTATGTCACAGAATTCAATAGTTTATGTATTTTTTATTTGAATGACTTGTCTAGTTATTTCGGAAAATACCTGGTTATTTTATGTAATGACTTCTTTCACACACATATATACATTCTTGGTTAGGAGTTTTTAGATTTTTTGTTTGTTTAGAACTTTTCATCTACACGTTAATGCACATAGGCGTTCCATATAACATATGTAATAAATAACTCACTTAAAATAACATTTAATAAAAAACTAATTATGATTTATTTTTTTTAATTTTGGATTGTAACTCAAATGTTTCTCTATTAAGCGCTACTGAGCCGTGGTTGCTCAGGGGATAGAACGTTCGCCTTCGAATGAGGTGAGTCAGGTTGGAATCCCAGCGATGGCTTGTCGGTACGAATTCCGCACCAGGCACACACCCCTTATCCAGCTCACATCGACCACAATTCTAACGTAAACTATCCTCGGTGGTAGACGAATCATGGGCTTAGAGTCTCTTTGGCGGCAGAATAGTGGATAGTTTGTAAATTCAGAATTGGGTCGATCACCCAACACAATATAAACGACACCCACAATCAAAATTATTATTGCTCTTAAACTCGAATAGATATCGATAAGGTTTCGTTGGATTCTGATAACTTATTGTTATAATTCCTCACAAATTTTAATTGAAATTCTAATCTGTGAATGGTTATAATTGTATAAAAAATAATAAAGGATAGAATTAAGTGGGTAAGTAGTGAATTACTTACTTTATAATTTATAAGAGGAAAAGTGGTGAAATTCTAAAGTGAGAGCAATAGGCAAGAAATTGGTTTTTCTAGTTTACATATTGCACCCAGGAAAGAAAAGTGACACAAGTCAAAAAACAGCATTTCTGAAAAATCAACTTAAAGAATGCTATATAATTCTGACTATATATTCAGAAAGAGCATTATCTTGAGCTGCATCTAGAGATGAGACACTTTTTGAGCTTTATGGGCACTTCATAAATATTTTTTATTGGCATAACCTTAAAATTGCTGTTTTTTTGGCTTGTGTCGCTTTTCTTGCCGGAGTGCGATATACTGTTTTACACTTGTAAAATATACATGCGATAAATATTGCGCAATTTAGATTTTCCCAATGTTTATTCTCTTTTTCAGACCTACTTAGAATGAATAAAGTAGATAATTAATAAAAGCCTTAAAATATGAATTCAAATTAATTCAGCACGATACAAATTGCGCTCACTGAAAGTTTTAATTAAAAAACAGAAAAAAAAGAGTCTTAATAAAACGTGATGCGAATTTGAAAAATATAAATTTCGACTACATTTATTTTCGAAGAGTAAATTCGTGCGAGTGTCGATAATGCGGGGATTATAAATCGTATGAATTATTCTTTAAAATAAAATAAATTTTCTTTTATACGTTATTTTTGAGTTTTAGATACAGAAATATTCATGAGATGTCTATTTGCTTAAAAAATTGTAAATAAACAAGCGCCTTTAAGCAGTTAGTGTCTACAAAATATGCGTTAAATGTTGAGTTTGATTTGAAAATTTTATTCCAGGCAAATATCAGATATTAGCTAAAAACAATTTTATTTATTTTTTTAAAAAAAGAAAAGAATATTACTCTTCTTCCAATAAAAAGAATGAGCCAAGAAAAAATAAAACCCCAATAAATTTTAATCAAATGATCACAATTTTATTTGCCAAGAATGAATTTAACTATTCTGATTAATTAGCATAGTTGATGATTTCAGTTAATAAATTAAACCTAAAAGCGCACTCTTTCCTTAATTTTAACCTGTTTATAATTTAAGATCTTTAACCAGCAAAAGAGACGCAATTAGGAAAAAATTGGGCATTTAAATTTTCATTTCTCAAGAACAATTTAACCCTTTCTGTTCAAATTTTAGATTTCTCTATTTCAAATTACACAGATTAAAATTTCATGAATATTTTTCTACGTTAGAATTCAAAACTTTTCCCGTATTAAATTCAATGATAACGAATAAAAATATCCAAATAGTTCCTGTTTTGTGTTGGGTTACATTTCGATCAACAAGTTTTATGATTCGATACTTGCAAGCGACGTCACACGTGTGTTAGCTTATGAGGTTCGACCCATGCGTGGTGTCGTTTAAAGGCATCCAATTAAATATATATTTCGAAAATTTATTCATCGTGATAGCAAACCCAAGTCTTAAACTTGTAACGCTAACAAGCCATGCACTACTACGTGATTAGTTGCGAGTGCAATTGTGTGCAAAATTCATTCATTTATGTGTAAATTTATTTATGATTATAAACGATTCTTACATAAACGAGCAAGTTTGTATTTTTAATTTCATGCTGATAACAGTTGAATATATATGATCCATACATTTATATCTCTTACGTATCACCAAAAAACGATAGTATTTCTCTATCGAAATTTACTCTTTAGTATCATAATTTATTTTGCTATATTGTCTTAAGTAATATTATAAGTAGTGTCAAATAATTATATATTTGAGGCATTTATTTGGATTCATTTTGTTACGTAATCTTTAGTTATAGTTGGTGTTGAATAGTAAGTTAAACGTTAAGTATTTATTTGGAATATTTTTGTATTTTTATGAAGAAAAAAATTCAGCAACGAGGTAATTATTTATATTTGTTCTTAATCCTTTCTAAAATGGTTGCAGAAATTTAAAGCATAAACGGTGTTATAATGCCTCATAGTGTCATACCAATTATTGGTTAACCCCTTAACGATTGGTTAATTTTCAAGAAAATGGTCATAAAGTGCCTATTTTTTTCTGACATCCAAACATCTTGTGCTTACATCTAGTTTAAAATAAAGTAACTATCTGCAATTACCTTAAAAATATCCTGGTACTGCCATCTGGTGTGTAAAATGAAAAATAAAATGTTTTCAGGGCAAAAGAAATGAATTAGTTTTATTCTTATTGGCATGTTACTACTGAACACTCCGGCCCGGAAATATGATGAGAGCGAGAAATAGAGGGCGAAACCTCACCCCGTCATTTTCACGGGAGCGAGAAGGAAGGAGTTAAGGAGTTTACTTTTTACGACCAATATCATATACATAATACAACTTGCTCAAGAGGTGCGTTAGGAAGTAGTACAGCTTATCAAACGAAAGACACGAAAATAATATTAATGCTTCTGCTGATGTTTTCCGAACACATTCTCATGGTTTATTTTGAGATTTAATGAATACCTTACCGCTTTCAAATGACTAAATTTCAATACATATAGATATTTGTCAATATCGTGAAATTAATAGTTAAAATTGAAATTAAAATATTCCTGAGCCGGGACAACAGCTAGTTTCTTTATTTTGACATGTGATGTGCTATCGCAATAAGAATTGTGATCAGGATGACCTGCTTTTGCCTATAAGATTACAATAAACAACCAAAAGCAAATCCCCTGTCCAGCACATAAATCACCGTTTTAACAAACTCCCTATTACAGACAACATTGTAAACATTATGCTTCCTCCACAACTATCTTGAGAAACAACCGATAATTCAAAGTTTTGTTCAATACCGGATGCAGGGTGTTTCTAATAACAAGTGAGCAAACTCCTGTATTTCATTGTTTCCGCAATATTTATAACCGCTTGCGTTCCACTTTTTAAAAGACCAGCGTGGAAATTTCACGAACTCTAATTAATCAAAATATGTTTGAAAACTTTGAAAGTTTCGAACACAACTAAGTAGCAAAATACTTATGAGTGCAAAAATGTATAATGTATGAATAGAACGACAGAATAAATGGTTTCAAGTGCTTTCCGCAGCAGTGATAAATTGCTATTTCATACTTAGATGTAAAGTTTAGAACAGCAGAGAAGAAGCACAACTCTGAAATTGTTAAAGTTATTGACAGGATACTGTTAAAAATAAATGCAGAAATGTCTAAAATATATTTTCAACGAAGCCATATTCACTGTAAGCACTGAAATAATATTTACTTGATATCTTAGTGCAGTGTGCGGCAAAAAATCCGGACAGACAACTTTTAATACGACTTCATTAAAAATAAATAAATTAAAGAAATATAAAAAATAAGACTACGATTTGAATTAATAAATAAATTTAACTATTTTCAACTCGCCCACATTTCGCAGCGATGCAGTGGCGTCAACGCTTATTGAAAACTTCAGCAATAGGCCGCAGGTTTTTTGCCATTGATCTATCCCATTCTAGCTGGAGCAATTGGTTTAGAGAGTCCGAACTTTTGTGTGGTTTATTGCGTATCTTAGACTCCAAAACAAATCATATACTGTAATCCATGGAACATCTAATAGATCTCAAGCCAAAATTTTTGATCGTTTTCCATTCATGGACCAACAATATCCTGATAGTAACCATCATTATATTTTTGATGGTAATGATGGTAACCAACATAAGCAACCATCACTCAAATGTAGGAATTCGGACTGATTTATGATGGTCCAACAAAAGCATAGCAACTTGCTTGATGGTTTGTTAATTTTGAACCAACAGAAATTTCCATCGTAGTTTCTTAGAAATCAAATGTTGGAACGATCATGAACCACCATCTCTCCAATGTAGGATTTTGGACAATTATTTGATGGTCCAACATTAAAAAACGAAGTTGTTTTGATAGTATATTCCTGAGAACCAACAAGAATCCCCATTGAACCATCATGTAAATGTATAGTTAGAACCATCATATACCATAACAGATCATCAAGGATTGTTGGTATATGAGAATCAAACTTCGTCTGGTTAACCATCCTAGTATTAAAGTAGCANTAGTGCAGTGTGTGGCAAAAAATCCGGACAGACAACTTTTAATATGACTTCATTAAAAATTAATAAATTAAAGAAATATAAAAATAAGACTACAATTTGAATTAATAAATATATTGAACCGTTTTTAACTGGCCCACATTTCGCAGCGATGCAGTGGCGTCAACGCTTATTGAAATCTTCAGCAATAGGCCGCAGGTTTTTTACCATTAATCTGTCCCATTCTAGCTGAAGCAATTGGTTTAGTGAGTTTGAACTTTTGTGTGGTTTATTGCATATCCTAGACTCCAAAACAAATCATATACTGTAATCCATGGAACATCTATTAGATCCCAAGTCAAAGTTTTTGATGGTTTTCCATTGATGAACCAACATAATCCTGATGTTAACCATCAATAATTCCATCACGAACCATTATATTTTTGATAGTAACCAACATAAGTAACCATCACTCCAATGTAGGAATTTGGACTGATTTATGATGGTCCAACATAAGCATATCAACTTGTTTTGATGGTTTGTTAATTTTGAACCAACAGAAATTTCCATCGTAGTTTCTTAGAAATCAAATGTTGGAAAGATCATGAACCACCATCTCTCCAATGTAAGATTTCGGACTATTATTTGATGGTCCAACATAAAAAAATGAAGTTGTTTTGATAGTATATTCCTGAGAACCAACAAGAATCCCCATTGAACCATCATGTAAATGTATAGTTAGAACCATCATGGACCATAACAGATCATCATGGATTGTTGGTGCAGGAGAATCAAACTTCTTTTGATGATTAACCATCCTAGTACTAAAGTATCATTTTCCATCTTGGAATGATGGAAGTTTGTTAGCATATCAAAACCATGAAAGCATAATGGAAAGTTTTGGATGATTGTGGCCATCAAATGATGTCGACCCACAAGAACCGTACTGAAACCAGCATAAACCATCAAAATATTTGATGGGACTATCAAAAATTTTGACTTGGGATGTAATCCATTGATTTTGCTTGACACTGTAGCATTGCAAAAAACAAAAACAAAAATGCATGAACTAAAAGATTTATTATAAAATATATTATAATAAAAATTCAATACACAAACAAAAGAATTGTACATTTCTTTTCTATAAAGCGATATTTCTATCCGATTGTTTTTATTTTCTTCCCCTCACCTAGTATTTACAAGCAGTTTTAAAATGTCGCGTTTACGTTACAAAGGAGTTTTCAATATTTTTAAAACGTATCATGTTGCTTACATGTCCATTTGTATAGAGAAATTAAGAAGACAGTAAAAATATTGTATATAAACTCTTGCAAAATATGTAATTATTAAAAAAATACAGTGCGTCTAATAATTTGATCTAATTATTATAATATACTAATATAATATCTGATATAATAAATATTATTTATTTATGCAATATATAGTATAATTTATTCCATCATGGAATTTATATTATATATCGTCTAATTTAACCAATTGATACATGAACGTAAGAAAGTGCAAACCGGTTTCAGTCACGTAAAAACAATAAAGCTGTATAGTATCTCCTGATAATTTTAAGATTTTACACAGAATTTTATTGTGTTGCTAATAATTTGGGCAGGGACTATATATANATATATATATAATACTTTAAATAATAATGTAATATTATTAATTATTATAATATGGTAAAGAGTGTATAGTTATCTAAGTATATATTTCAATATTTATTAGTAAGATATTTGAGCTATATTATAATTTTTATATTCCACATAAAAATTAAATAGTTAAAATTTGGCATACGTTACAACACTTTCCCCTACAGAATGAGAAAAAAGCTTAGTATAGCTTAATTTTCCCTATTTAATAATTTCTTCTTTAAGAACAAAATAATGGTAAACCTTATTATTTGTTAAGTATAAGGCACCTAAATTTGAAGTAAATGGTTTTGTTACAATTATTTCACATTAAATTTTTTTAAGCTCTCTAAAAGTACATATAAATATTTATATAAATTTTACTTACAACAATGCTGGTCATCAAATTATTACTGTTATGCCAGCCTTACTTTCATTTAGTCGTATTTATACTTGCTGTGAATTATGATGCCATAAAGCACATTTATTGTGCTGGCTGTAATGCTGTAATCTTGATAAAGTCAAGAATTGTTGGCTTTTTCTGATCGTTTATAAGAAATTATCTCCATAATCATTTCCCTGCCACAAATCAATTCGTTAGAAGAATCAACTTTATATTAACTTATGCGTTGTTTAATAATTAGTAAATAGTGAAAATTATTTTATGACAAATTGTCTCCATTATCATTCCCTACCGCAATTCCATTTGTAAAGATAAACAGCTTTATACAAACTTATGCATTTTTTATTATTTATTATTTAGAGAAAATTATCTTATATGAAAATAACTTCGTTACCATTTCCCTATCTCAAATCTATTAGTAAAAACAAACAACTTCACAGGAACTTTAGCGTTGTTTAGTATTATTTTTTGAGTGAAAATTATCTTATAAGAAATTAACTTCATTATTATTTCTAAGTCAAATCCATTCGTAAAAATAAACAACTTCACGTGAGCTTATCTGTTGTATAATCTCGATCATTTAATTAAAATTAAGAAATTATATTCATTATCATTTCCCTACCTCAAATCTATTTGTAAAAACAAAAACTTCACATAAACTTATGCGTTGTTTAATATTTATTATTTAGTGAAAATAAAAAATAACGTGCGTTTGAATGTTTTATTTAATTAATTCAAAAGCTCCGAATTACGTTTTGATATCATCACTAAATACAAGCACTTATGCCAAGGGTGCAAATTATATATATTTTTTATTACATTATTCTCCGTTATTTTGAAGACAAGTCGTTTATTTTTGTAAATGTATCTCACGAAATAGATGTTTTATATTTTTCTGCGTATTTTGTCATATTAGTCAATTTACACTCAAGTTAAAGATAGTTTGCTTTAATGTTGTCGTTGTTGATTTTTTTATCACGTTTCCTTTTGCCACGGTTATTATTGACATAATCTGTAGGTTTGTATTTTTGTTATATTATCTCTGCCACTTTAGCTTACTGATGAAGGTGCATCATGTAGGGCTGGTAGCAATTTTGCTTTTCATAGATTATCTGTGATATTAGCGCTGTTCATACTTAATCGAGTCGCTAAATAGGATTAATTCTTGCTATACCTCTTGAATAAAGAAAGAGAGAAAAACTAAAAACTAATCGAGAAATCATCAATGAATGACTTGACGCACGTAATTAAAAAATATCATAAAATGATCAATTCAATGAGTGTCGGTATCAGCGAATTTTTATGTCGGTAAATAAGCAAGTCACTAAATTAGCGTAATTGAAAACAAGTGAATGGAAAAAATCCTTTTTAAATATTTAGAAAGACTTACATAGTCCTACAATTTGTACTCCAGTAGACGACTAAAATCTTTTTTATTTTTAATCTTTTAATAAAAAAAAGCCAATTAAATGAGTACCAATACGTTACTTTTCCGTTAACCGGGCACAATCGAAAAATCGCCGAATAATCCCAAATAAGAATTCCGCCAAATTTCATACAACCATAACGGGACTGTTAAAATCTTTTGTTTACAATTCATTAATATTTGCTTATAGTTGAACTTGGTTTGCTTACTATTAATAAATATTTGTTTATAGTATAACGTTTTCAACTTTTATTCCGTTGACTGTTTTGTCATTCGCTTCGCTTGGCGACTTGGCTCACGTTTGGTACACATTTAACGACATTTGCTCCCAGCTAACGGAAAAGTACCTAATATAAATTGCAGTCTAGATTAAAGGTAAATAATAATTGCAGTCTAGATTAAACTAGTTACATTAACTAATAGACAGTATTAATATGCATCAATAAATGTGCATTAAAAATTAATCATTTTTGCTACATTGCGCTCAATTAATAAAGTACAATTTAAATATTTTTTTATTTTTTTATTTCCAATGGCAAGGCAAAAAGGTACAAATAGAAAGATGAAGTAAATAACGAATACAAATGTACGTAGGATAACAAAGAGAGAAGACCGACCTTAAAAGTTCTCTTACTTCCCAGTATCTTGAGGACTCAGTGTGTCCATGAAGGGCCCCACATAGAAGTAGGTTGTCCCTGCCCACTTTCTCTCCAGATTTGCAAAGTGGATAAAAAGGCATGGTGGAAAGGCCTATGCGGTATAAGTGGGCAGAAAGACAATCGTGGCCTGTATGTAAGCGGGAGACTGCAACTGCATCACGTCTTGGTTTGTCGGGAATTAAAGAATAGCTTACATTTTTCCAATCAATTTAAATAAAAAAATGAACTTTTTTTCCAAAAATGAAATGTAAAACACAAGCATCGGGAGGTACAGCGCATGAAAAATAGTCTTTAGAAGCGGATCTTAATAGATAGCTAAAAATAGCAGTAAATAAAATTGAAAATCAGTTTTGATATTTATAATATTGTCCCTTGAGTCGTGGTGGCTCAGGGGATAGAGCGCTCACCTCCCGATGAGATGACCCTGGTTCGAGTCCCAGTAATGACTGGATGATACAAATTCCATACCCTTCTCGCACCAACCGCAGTGCAGAAGCAGAATATCTTCAGTGATAGACAGGAAGTTGGGTTTAAGTCCTCACTGTAAGGGCTAACTGTAGGAGTTTTTCGTGGTTTTCCACTCCATGCAACGCAAATACGGGATAGTTTCATCAAAAAATCCTCTACAAAAATAAATACCCCGGGGTACTTGATCCAGGGGTCTCCTTACCTTCTAGATTTGGCTCAAAAGTACAAGACTAGGGGGTCTTCAACAAAGATTATAAAATATTAAAAAAATATTGTCCCTTCTTCATAAAAATGGTTAAATTTTTTAAAACAAAAACCAAGAGCAGAGTTACATTTAAGACTCGAAATTAAATATTAAAAGTGTTACTTTCCAATTAATTTATGCTAATCGAAGATTTATAAAGTAAGTGTTCAAATAAAAGTTTTTGTGTGAACAATTTAATTAGTTTCATGTGTTAGAATAAGACTTATTACTTTAGTCAATAATGATTTAAAGTTTTGTAAGTTTGCAGATTGAGAAGATACTGCAGACCTTGAGGAATTATAAAAGTAAAACTAAGTTTTCGGTGTCATTCACCACCTGTGTTAGTTCGACTTCTGTAAATGTGGCAAAGTGAAAATCACTTTCCCTGAGTCTGAAAAGAATGTGTTTGGTCATGTTCGAACAAGATTCTTCTCTTCTCTTCCTTTAAATTCTTCCAAACATCTCGTTCCCATCCCTTGAGTAACCCTATCAAAGATTTCCTTGACGACGCTAATCACAATAAATACTCAGGGGATGAAACGATTTAAGAAGAAAACTTTTTAAAGATTTACAGTATAAAAGTAAATCCGAAAGGTTTGGTTTTCTTTTTCTTTTATCGTCTGCGTACTTAAACTGCAAAGGATGAGATGACGGTTGTAGTTAATGTATCGTTTTAGAAAATATTTCTGCTTCTCAATTTTGTGGGACTAAGTTCTAAGTTGGATTGAAGGAAATAAAAGTTTTAAGATTAGTTAGCTTTCTAGGACTTATTAGTATTGTAAGACTTTCTTGATGATAAAATTTAATAAAGTTAGTTAGTTAAAGTTAATTTAAAGTTACAATAATTGCTTTGACAGTTGAGAAATTTTATAAATTTTCATATTGTGCTAAAAATTTTCCTTATAACTTAATTTTCTTAAATACTTCATTATTTTAATTAAAAAAACAAATACTTTATTTTCCGAAATTATAATGAAAGCAATATATTCATTCAAGCATTGACAATTAGTTATACAAGCAAATTAGTTATAACTGCAAATAAATACAATTACAGATCTTTAAAATTTTAATGATGTTAGTGTTTCATATTGATAAAAAATAATCTGATGGTATATTAAATTCCATAGGCCTCAGTTTATGTTTGACAAAAACAGGTATAAACAAATAAAATACCTAATGATTAATATTTATTGATATGAGTACGCTTTACTGTGTCAATTAAATTCTTTAGCATCAGTTTATGTATTGTTTAAAAAAATACAGACCATAGAATACCTATTGATCAATATCTATTAATACAAATACTCTACTTATGTCAGTTTACATCAGATGAAGTATGAGTTAAAACAAGTACAGACCAGTTAAACCAGTGAGTTGAAACAGGTACAGAATAGCTACTGATCATTATCTCTTGATACACGTACACTACTGATGTCAGTTGACTTTAATTGAAATGTGAATAATTAAAATATAAATACTAATTAAAATATAAATAGAATACAGAACATTAAAATTCCATTGATATCAATAAATGTCTTAATTAATTTCAATTGATCATTTTTGAAGGGCGAAATTAAGACTTTTAACGAAATCTAGAAATCTGAAATCATAAGCATCAACAGACTTTCATTAGTTAAAAATTAATGCCAGTAGCCATTATTCACTATGTTTTTAGGTTAATAAATATGGGAGATTGTTTTTTTTTTCTCTGCATTGATTCAGAAACTTTTCTTTAAACATGAAAGTTGCCCATATTCTTTCACATGTCCTAAAAATGCATTTCTCACGTTTCAAAACCAACTGAAAATAACTGCCTCCAATTTAGATTATATTGGGTGTTTCTAGAAGAAAGCTCTAAATATGTATTTCTAGAATCCATATCAAAAATAGAAATAAAAAGAATGTATAGTGAATGTTGGAAATCAAAATTTAATAGATGGAGCAAAACTATATCGAAATCTGAGTAATCACAGTAGAGAAATGTGAATGAAATAAATAGGTTTACTTGGAGGTTCAAACTTGAAAGTCTTTCTAATAATCGCCTTCTCTGTTTTCTCCCGTAATCGAACCTGTTTGTTCTTTATTACAATCGCTTGCCTGTAATGTAAATTCAGGTTTCATTAGCACTTTTTCTTCACCTCATTAATAATGTGAGACTACCGATATGTGTACTCTGTGTCCATTTTTGAAAAGATTTCTAAAAGATAAATTTTAAGGGTGATTTTTTTACTCAGCTGGTACATATTTTAAAGATATTTTTACATTCTTATACGTTTGACATTTCGATTTGAATCGAATATTGAACATTGTTATCCACATTGAGAAGGAAAATGAATAATCCAAATTACCAGAGTATGGTCAACTTTGTCATGTCTCTGCTTAAATGAGAACACCAAAAACCTCTGTAATTTTTACTGAAACTCTTTGGTAATGATTTTGGTAAAAATTCAGTATAAAATTTGGCTTTATGATATGTGAAACAAATTTGCAAATGCGGCATAATTTCGCAATTGGTATAAAAACCATGGTATAAAAGTCATTAAGCCAGTTAAATTTACTTTTCAGTTTTTCGTTTTTACTAAATATGAGGTAATAAGAACTAAAATTTTCGAAAGCTGGAATTTCCGGTAAACCGTTACCAAATGAACAGAAAAACTACTAATTATTAATGAGCTTAAATATCATATATTTTGTTTTAATTAACTAGAATTGCGTTTGTGTAGGGTTTTTTTAAAAACCTAGAAATGCCATTACTATACTATGCTGTACTTTTTTGATTTGTTTTTCTCCATGCGAAAAAAATTTATCTTCTCAGCCAGTTAATAACGATTGATTATAATTAAAAATTCTTTAATTAAAAGCAAACATTTGTTTAAAAAAAAGGTAAAATAAACACATAAAAAATATATTGTAATTAAATTGGTAATCTGTCTTTAAATAACTCAAACTTCAAGGCTTGAGAGTACACTTTACTCAAAAATAACAGAAATTATTAACTTTTTATATTATATCATATTATAAAAAATCTTAATGTGCGCCATTAGCTAAAGTACTTGCACTAATCTAATTACAACTTTTAAATGCAATGGAGACAAATATAATAAAAATTGAAGATTCAAATTAAAAAAAAATATTTTTATATGTATTATAACAACTTCATTAAAACTAAAATCGCTGGAGTTGAATTGGTAATAGAACAAATTAAAGCTTTTGACATTCGATGTTTAAGGACGCTTTTGAGCTTTAAAAAATTTAATGAGTTTATTTGAATGATTCCTTAATTTATTTTTCTTTTATCTGAGTCAAAATAATTTACTGTATTATTCCCGGTATAAAATAAGTATTCATTAGCTCTGAAAGCTAATCACGTGATTATTACGTCCGTACGTCTTCAACCAATTTTATAGTATTATGTCAGTGGCAATGATTGTTAACAGTTATCTTCACATTTTGCTGCTAGATTTTTTTAATGTTCAAGACATAACAGGAAAAAGTATAGAATGTCATATCTGCGATTTTTTAATGTGTTATTAATAAAATAAAATTTAAATATGTTTTCTACATATGATATATTTTAAACTATCGATATATATATTTTGCGAATGTTATATCTGATGATTTTTTAACGTGTTATTAATAAAATAAAATTGAAATATGTTTTCTACATATGATTTATTTTAAACTATCGATTGCAATAATGAATCAGAACTATTTTAAAATGTGCAAACTTATAAATATAGTTTCATTAAGATAAAAATGTGGAAAGTTTAGTTAATAATAAAGTACGTATTGTTTGTAATGATATATGTAATAATTTCTTTTGCACACTACACGAAGAAAAAATTCTAGTAAAATTACCGTAGCGTATGGTTATGGCACATCTGGTAAGAAAACTATAATTCTGGTAAAAAAAAAACTAAAATAATTCTGGTAATAAAACGATATTTAAGCCAGTTAATTCATAATATTTCTATTCATTTGGTAATAGTTTACCGGGATTTCTGTTTTTCAAAATTATGGTTCTTGTTACCAAGTGCTTAGTAAAACTACAAAACTGAAACGTAAATTTAATCAAATAAATGGTTTTTATGCCATGTCCAAAGGTACTATGATAAAATTACCACATTTTAACACTTTTACCGAATTTAATCACACAATATAAAAACAGAAGTTAATGTCAGTTCCAACAAAAACGTCAGTCAATCTCAAAATCGACAGAACGGGGATTCTTGTCCCAGCGTTGACATCTCAATATGTCGACACACGAAGAGTTTCCAGTGTTCTTCATTCCATAGTATGCGGTCTTCAATATCAGAATACAATATATCATCCAGGCATAGATAGCAGCGCAATAAAACTTGGATTATTTTTAGAATGAAAATTTTAACATTGTTGTGTATAAATATATATGTATATTATATATATATATATATGCATATCTACATATAGCAGGTTTTGCAGTCTCACTTTACCTATATAGGTAGGTTAANTATATTTAATAAAATGGTCACTGACGACTATTTAATTAAGAGCTCCCTGTAAGAAAGTCGAATTCATTAGGAAAAAAAATATTTGTTTTATAACCGTTAGCTTAATTGTCATCTTTTATCTAAAACTTCCGAAACTATAACTGCAATATGCAGAAATAATACTTGACACTTTAAAAATGAGGATTCATTAAGCGGGGCTTTTTTAATGAATTTCACAAAGTCTTACGATTAATTTGAAAACGTTAATTATCTTTAAATACAATATCAGCAGCTTTTGGAGTCTTTTTGACAGAATTCTTAATTAAATCAGAACAGAGAACTTTTTTTTTGTTCCCTTTTTTAAAAAAAAAAGTTGTATGAAAATTTTACAAAGATAAGATAATCAGTAACTTACATCAGCTTTCTTTTAATGAAAAGAGTTTATTAATGAAATATTTCACTAATGAATATAACTTATTTCTTATAAGTTGTGAAATTACGAAGTTAATTAATGGAGACTTCGGATAGATATTAAATTGAGAGGCACGCTCTAATCTTCATTCAAAAATAAATCGATATTTTTCTTAATAAATTAAACGTAAAGCCTTCAAAAATTTGATGTATAAAAAAAGCTAATATACATTTTAGCTTAACCAACTCGGTCATGATCTTAATAATTAAAAGTTGACTTTGATGATTTTACGTTTATGTGCGAACTTTGAGAAATATCGTTTACATTGGCAGATCAGTGTACTTTCTCAGTTTCAGTTTTGTAATTCAATTAAATATCATAGCAAAGTTTGAAAAAATTAACAACGTAATTCATTTTATCTAGTGTATTTTGCAGATAAGAGATATTTGTTTGTTAAGGACATGATATGCAAGCATAAAGCTCAAAATATTTTATTTTATCTATTCAACGGAAAAGTATTGCGCTTTCAAGAAATTCTAAAATTTTTGCATTAATTCCTCAAAAAGATGCACCGCTTCTTAAGTTTGTGAATTTATATATAAAATTCAATACAAATGGTCTCTACGCTCGCCAACTCGCAAAAAGTAATATACAATCCTCGTGTATGTTTCATTTTGTGAAAAAAGCTTACTTTGCTGGCTATCAAGTTAATTTTGTTTAGTACTTGGCAAAATAAATGATTGCAGAAACTGTGTGGTGCGCAAGAGCAATAACATAACAAGCATTTATATTTAGTTTTATGAAAAATAAAAACAACGTTGCTAAGACAACTCAATAATAATAATTAATATATTGACGTTCCAGACATTGGGATGTAAAAGTATTAATGGATTTATATATTTTATATTAACTTGTAAATAACTGTGTATATTAAATGTTGTGATGTCTCCAATTTACTTCGTTTTTATTTATCCAAAATCGCACATAGTAGGAAGATAGAAAACCTTCCCTTACAACTGTAATAAAACAGAAATAATTATTAGACGTCTGCATTATTTTGAATATCAATACAATTTTTTTTCTTCTAAAAGTGACTTATGTGTTACTATGTTTTTTTTTTCATCAAACAATTTTTAGTCTACTAACTTTTACTATGAATATTTGAAAAACAATTTAAATTCCTGTATGCATTACTTGAGGATAAATTTTCATGCTTATGCTTAACTTTCGTCTGCTGTAACTTTTAAATCGATTTTTCGCATCAGTAATTATTTGCAATAAAAATTAGTTTTTATAATATAAATTCTAGTTTTATTCATTTATTTATTTTGCTTTTGAACTCCAATGTTGTTTCTTGTAAGAGATTTTCAAGTCATTCGCATTTTGGTCAAACTGTGAATATATTCTGCTGTTGACTGGTTAGAATTAATATCTATGTAGGTTCTTATTTAAAAGTTGTCGAGTAAAAATATGGTCCGAGTAGTTAGATCAAGAGAATGGCCGAATGTTTTTTATTCGTTTACCTTTAAAGCTAATTTTACTTTTTGCGAATTTTGGCATATATCGCGAACGTTTGAAGCGAATTGAAAAAACAAAACTTGCGCACAGTTATAAAATTCATTTGTCCAAACTTTATTCCACGTAAAAAATAATTTTAACCAATTACTCATTATTTTACTTATTAATAGTCTAAAAAAATTCTGAATTGCAAGGTAAAGAGTGTAACTTTATGAGACAAAGTACACAATTTAATTGGAATCATTTAAATAAATTTTAAGTTAGTCAAATTTTAAAAAAATAGTCAGATATTAATCATTGAATAAAAATCTGAGATCAATACTTATTCAGGGTGTTCTTCTGTTTGCTCACTATACAACACCACGCTCGTAAAGAAATCTGCTGCTTTTCAGAGCTGTAGCTCCCGAAAGCTTTGAATTTGTAATGCAATTAAAATTAATGATCTTTTCAGTGATTTATTTGATCTCATTGAAATTGCAAATATCAAACAGAGTCTTAAGTGGACTTAACCTATGTAGCAGGGAACCATCTATTTACGTCAAAAATATGCATACTTAAATTTAAATTTTGCTAAGCATTTGTAAAACTTACGTAAAGGTGAAAAATCTAATTATATCAAAAATATAGCTATCTAAAAAACGAAAATTTATGCAAAAATTTACATAAACAAATTTGTTTACCTTGCGAATATTTAACACACCACTTTTTATTAGGCATGAATGAATACGTCATTTTTGCATGTTATTTACGTCAACTGTTTGTCAAAATTTACGTAAGAAGAAATATCGAATCATAGCGAAAAATGTTTATCCAGAAAACGGAAAATTTATGCAAAAGTTTACCTAAGTTAGTTTATCTTGCGAATATTTTACCAGACACTTCTTACTAAATGAGAATGAGTACGTTGTTTTTGCTCCGTACTTACGACAACAGTAAGTCAAAATTTACATAAGATGAAATAGTAAATTATAGCAAAAAGTGGTTTTCGAAAAACAAAATGCGCATAAAGCGTATTGATTTTACCAATTTCCCAAAATTTTGCGTTTAATTTATGTATTATGCTATATGAAAAGTGGGGTGACTCAAATATCTGCTAAAGTTTCTTCGATTTCTTTGGCTTTATATTTACTGCTTAATGTTCCAATATGATGAATCCGCAAAAATTTAATCGAATGTACAGAATTTATTGTCTGCTGACATTTGCTAGCGTTTCTAAATACTTCCGATAATCGATGATGTCTGTACGGTTATTCACAGTCAGTCTCTCCTTATCGCTCAAATTTGAGACCCGAACCAAATGGACTGTTTCGATAATCATCTCATTGCTAGCATGACAAGTAACGCCACCTGGTGAGAGAAGAGCGTATGAATTTTTTTTACACCTCAATTGAATTTAAAATTTTTTTATTTTTTAAATAAATATATTGTAATGGGGTTTTTGAAATCTTCCTCTATGTTTATTTGTTGAACTTAATTCTTACAACATTTTCTACAGCATAGATTTTCACTAATAATGCACTTGACCACCAATGGTAGGTGTAAAACTTCCCAGAAATTCGCGAGGCAGTCATCGTTTAAAAAATAATCTGCCTTATAAGTAAAAAAAATAAATATTTATAAGTAAATACGCGAAAGAATTTACAAAACTTCATTGATTGCCTTTAATAATGTGATGAATTCGTTTAAACTATTCACTTTAATCAACTTATTTGGTTATTATTAATATTGACCGGTTAGTATTAATAATAACAGACTATTTACATTGAGCGTTACATATACATCATTTACTGAGTAAATCATGTAAACTATGCAGTTGTTTAATCATTAAGGACTTATAAAATTGTGAAAGATATATATTTATTTAAAAAAAAAATAATCAATTAAGCAAGTAAATAAAATTCAAAACATATACTTGATGGCCTACTTTGCTTCTTCAATTTAGATCACAAAAGTACTTTAAAAAATATTCATCAAACAACTCATAAAATAACTTCGAGATTTTATATTTCATTATTTTTATTTTCTATTAAGTGAAATGCAAAATTTCTAGAAAATAAATTTCAGAACATCTTTGAAATGCTTAAATATTATAAAAACTACATACTTATTCATAAGCTTCCTGCGAAGAAGTACAGTGTTACTTTAAAACAAGTATTTTGTTAGAGCTAGAGTTCTCAAACAAGTATAAAGTTTTGAAACGTTTCTCTTTGTAGATCTTTCTTTTTATTTTAAAAATAAATATTTTAGAAAATTCTTTTGCAAGATTGTGTATAAAAGACATATATTCCTTGTTATTTAAATTTCAGGCATTTTGTCTAAATCTTGTGAATCTATTTAAAACATTTTATTCTAAAGTTTTGTTTTCAGTTTGCTTTAAGTAAAAATTGTAGTTATTTAAATAACAGTTTTATGCAAAAATGCCATGAAATTCAGCCACGTAAGTAAGAGACATTATGCATGTGAAACAATAAAGATATGCTTGGAAGCAAATAACAAAACATTAAAGATAAAATAAGCCTTTTCAAATCGAGATATACTTATTTGTTTCTTCCCTTAACGAAAGTAAACTTTTCGAAGCATTAACTTTAAAAAAGGATTTCTTTTTTAATTTATTCTAATATTGAAGTATTCTGAACGTTCTTGCATCGTTAGACGAAGTATTTTTTTTAATTAATTCATTGACTTAGCGCAACAAATATTACTAATCAATTTTCATCAAACAACAACTATCTAGTACTATATAATCTGAAATAGAATAGTTCTAGTACTATATATAATGTGAATTAGAATAAAAACTCTAAAAATAGGTTTTTCAACTGGACTAAAAAGAAGAAAATAATTATGTCTTTGCAAGACCAAAATCGAAAAACGTAACTTCTTTGCTTTAGTAATGAAATTGAATTAAAATCTTAATCCCATGAAATTAAAATACTAATTTCACAGTCATAAATTTTTTTACTTTTTTTTTATTATTTTAGTTATCTGCCAATTAGTCTATTTTTCGGAAGTAGTCGAAATGTCGATTGGTGAAAAAAAAATCTTAAAATGCATTACTTGCACCATTTTTGAAACAATTGCATTCTTTATAAGCAACAGGCTCAAACCACTGGGTGAAATGTGAGCAATCTAGCTAATCAGAAAATTATTAAACTTTCTATCTACGAAGAAATTACTTTGGAGATAATGCGGCAATAAAGGTTGTTTCTAACGGTGATAAAACCCTTTAAAATACAATTACAGTCAATCACGAGATTCGTTTACAAGTTTGGACAAATGTAGAAGGATATATTAGATTTGACATTAATATGGCGATAATATTTTATCGAGGTCAGAAAGCTATTCAAATTGTTATTGTCATCAGACAGTGAAATCTAATTTGAATTTAATCTTCGTAACTAATCGAAATTTTCATTGAAGATAGCAATGATATGACAATAAATTCTGCTTTTAACTGTCAGTAAGGGAATAAAATTTCTTTGACGTCGCGATTTTTATTTATGATAAACTATGTTTGGCAATAAACTCTTTAGTCTTGTATCGATCAGAAAATTATTGAAACTTGTGATGCCATCCAGGACAGCGTTCTAGTTAAGAATTTAGTTCTCGAGCTAATCTTGAAGTGGTAGTGCTCGGAATATCGAATGAAAAATAAATCCCCCTTATTGACAATATTGCGATACATTGCAAAAAAAATTTACCGTCTAATCCATTTTTACCATAGATTTTAATTCCGTTATTTTTACAGTAATATTTATATGATTACAGTGATATTCAGGGATTTTACACCGAATATTAGCGAAAAAACTATGGTAGATAAATTTTTTTTTCTGCAAATTTTTTCTGTAAAACTGGATTTCACTGCAGAAAATACCGCAATTAGGGTACCAGTAAGTTTCACAGTAATTTGGTTCAGAATATTTTACAGTGTAAGTTCCGATTATAGTGTTCAGAAAACAATAACTATACTTAAATTGTTACATAAAATACAGATCCCGTTAAAAATTCACTGTTCAACCTAACCGAACGCTATCTGAAACTTCAAATGGTTTTTCTCTTATGTATTTTTAATATTTTACATTTATTTTGTTAAGTGTCATTTTCTGATAACAGGTAGTGTATTTTTATCACACATGTATCAGATTTAAATCTAACTATGCACATCTAAAATGGCACATATCCCGTAAGATTTTTCATAATTATCCAAATGGTTTGATATGGCATTTAAAGATAAGAGAAATTTTCATAGAAAATTAAGAATTAATATGTTTTTTGGTGCTATTCATAGTATTGATGTGATATATTTTGCTGTAAATTCATTAATACAATATTAGAAAACACTCTAATCTTGCGGGCATAATCATGTGAGATAACAACAAGATTCAACATTTTCGCTATTCTGTTTTCTGACTTTTTTTTTCAAATTTTACAAAAAATAGATTTTTTTTCTAATTAATTGCTTTTCCCACTTTTTTTTCTTTTACTGTTTTCTTTGTATTTTTATCGTATATCACATCAATACTATGAATAGCACCAAAGAACATACTAATTCTTAATTTTCTTTGAAAAATTCTCTTTTCTTTAAATGCCATAACAAACCATTAGGATAATTATGAAAAATCTTAGGGGACATGTGCGATTTTAGATGTGCATAGTTAGATAAAAATTTGATGCACGTATAATAAAAATACACTGCAAATTCTCTTAATTTTTTAGACTAGTGCATTATCTGCTAGGCAGAAAATTTCAGTTTCACATTTATGTTGTGNACTAATTCTTAATTTTCTTTGAAAAATTCTCTTTTACAACAAACCATTAGGATAATTATGAAAAATCTTAGGGGACATGTGCCATTTTAGATGTGCATAGTTAGATAAAAATTTGATGCACGCATAATAAAAATACACTGCAAATTCTCTTAATTTTTTAGACTAGTGCATTATCTGCTAGGCAGAAAATTTCAGTTTCACATTTATGTTGTGAACTTGTTTTTCATTCTGTAAAAATGAAATCCAGTTATCAAAACTTAAAATCCTCTCCAATTTGTCAGAATGCACCATGTCTGAAGACAATGCAAATTTAAATCATCCATTCGTTATGAATGCGAACATTATATATTTGCCATTTTATCGAAAAATTTAGTTAATCGTCAATCAAAATTCCGAACATTTTGAAACTAGCTAGACTATATAGATACAATTATAAGCTCTGGATGATAATACAAGTTCTAATCGTATTTTGACCACTATGCGCAGAATTTATTACGATATTATCAATGGTAGGAACAATGAAAACGATGACCAATCAAAAATATGACCTTTAAAATTTGAAATTATTTAAAAACTCTACAGTTTTAATTACTAATACTAAATCGCTAATGGCTAAAAAACAAAATTTTAGTCATAATATCGTAAATTTAAATTTATCGTCAAATAAAATTCCGACTATTTTTAACTATCTTTTTTTGTAATACCTACCTGAATTAAAATTGTAACTGTACCTTGATGCTTTACAAAAATGTAAGTTTTAATTATGTTTTGCAGTAAAAAGCAGAATTTGTCGTTAAATTGCATTATCGCCAAATCGAAAGTTGCATCCATAGTTGGTTTTTTGATTACATTTAATTACTATTTCCTGTTCACTTACTAGTTTCTGATTACACTACACAAAATCAGAGATTGTGGCTACTTGTATTTGTAATTATTTGTAGTTGTGATTACAATTAATTTATTAAATAGTAATTATTATATTTAAACAATTGGAGATGTTATCAATTGCTGTATTCTACATCTAACTCTGGAAAGCCTGCTGAAAACTACGTCGCATTTAAGGACTTCAAATTGTCACAATTAAGGACACTCAAAAAATGAGACAGTAACTTTACAAGCCCTCTAAATCTAATGCAAGTGATCTTTTTCCGTTCCTTTTTCGTTTACGTTTTTTTAATTTTTTAATATTTTTTAGAAATTTTTATTTTTTTTTCCTCTTACAAAATTTTCTTATCATTTCTCCATGTTTTCTCTATATTTTGAACTTCTTCTATATCTCTATATTTTGCTATGTATTTAAATGTATCTTCTTCTCGTTATCTTACATGCCAGTAGATGGATCATAAAATATCATTTGTTAGAGTACAATTTCTTTTTTAGTACTTTCAATCAATTTTTTTCGAAACTAAAAAATATTAGGAATGCCATCACAAGAAAATTGATTTTAGACATCTGTTTTATATGTCTGTAATAATCAATATTTCATTGATCTAGAAGTCTGCTTTTTCTTGTGCTGTTCTCATAAGTGAAAAAAATCGAAATATAAACCTATAATAATAGAAATAGATAGAAATAGAATATAGGTCTGAGGTCTACAAAAAAATATCGGCTTTCAGCTCTTTTTTTTTCTTTCTTTTTTTGAGTAAACGTGTTGTTAGGTGATAATGATTGGAAATGTTACAAGATATTTTTCTTGTAATGACAAAAATATCAAAAAGAAAAGTTGTATCTGTAATTATATATGATAAAATGATCATACATAAATAAACAAGAAAAGATTTCGAAGAGATAGATATATACATATATATATATATGTACGGAGAAAATATTCTAGTAAAATTACCATACTGTATGAATTGTATCGTTATGACGTTTCTGGCAACAGCAAAAAAATTATAGTTAATTATATTTATAATAGATAATAGATAATTAAACAAAAATACGCAGCCTTACAACTGTTTATTTGTTAATTATTCCGTTCATATGGTAACGATCTACTGGAAATTCTATTTTAAAAATTTTAATTCTTATTACTACGCTCTTTGTAGAAATGTAAAACTGAAAATAGAATTTAATCGAATAAATGGTTTTAATGCCATGATTTAAGATATCATGATAAAATTAACAAATTTTTACCTCAGTTACCAATTTTTTTAAATCACATTTTATTGTGTACAGTAAAAATTACCGAATTTTTATTGTCTTCCCATCGAGCCAGAAATACGGTAAATTTTACCATATACTGGTAAATTTGGCCATATATATATATGTAAGTTTTCTTTCCACTTTTCTTCTTTCATTTTAAACTCATTTTCACTCGCATTGTTTTTTAAGTTTTTAGTGACATAGACGCATTATAAAGAATTATTTTTATCTTAGGATGATGATTCTTTATTTTTAACTATCGCTATTTGCCATCGTAAAGGATTTATAATAATAAGAATGAAATTGCAAATAACAATTAATATAGTATTATAATAAGATATAACTATTAAATATAATTTATTATTATGATAAAAATGAAAACGCAAAACATTGTCTGAACGTGATACAGCATTGGTGGCATCCATGTATACGACATTTCATGCCGTTTGCAACAGTAAACACTATTCACTATGTCTGATTTTAAAGGAAATTTGATAGTTAGATGGAAGATATTTAGATAAAAGTTCGAAAAGTTTAAATTCATAAAATTATTACTTAAATAAGGAAAGGCTTTATCGGAAATTACTTTGAGATAGAAAGTACTTGTATTTTGCAATAGACAGTACTTTGTGACAGAAAGTTTTGTTGACATTTTTTACGAAGGAAAGTTTTGTTGTAAATAAATGTTTAACTCAACATAATTTTCTGGCAGTAAATAATTTGACCTTGCTTTTCTTGTAGGCAATTTAGTCATGAATTAGTGCTAATGATTAATAAATTTTTATTTAATTTAAAAATTCAAGCGTTAAAAAAATTAGACAATAATCGACAAATAAATTCTGTTTCTGTTTAAAAAAAATTAAATTTGCAAATTAAAATAAAATATTTAGATACTTGTTAGCAGAATATTTTTGAACTATTGTTTATGTTTTGAATTAATCATACCATTAGTTTTGCTTTTATTTTAAATATTGTATATGATTTTTCTTAATAAATAGATTTAAATTTTCAAAAATTAATAAATTTGTTAGATTTTCTTTTCAAATAATTTCAATCCTTGATATGAGTTTAATTTTATGTCAGGCTAGCAGAAGAGTCAAAACGCCTCATGTGATGTACACACTGGGATGTACACACCCCATCAGTGGTGTACACACTGGGATGTACACACCCCTTCTGTGGTGCACACACTGGGATGTACACACCCCATCAGTGGTGTACACACTGAGATGTACACACCCAATCAGTGGTGTACACACCCAATCAGCTGGTCATAAGGCGGAAAGCCTAGCCTTCTTGGCTAAAGTGTACACACAACTTCAAAGAGCTTAGTGGCCTCATAAGGCCTTCACAGACTTTTTATTTATTTGTCAGTAAATTTACTATGAAAATGCTATAATTAAAAAGAGCACCAATTTAAAAACTTTTTTTATACATAAATAAAAATTTAATGAAACAGAAAAAGTAATATATAATTTGTAACATTTTCTCCCTATTTTTACATGAACAAAAAATGATAAATGCTTCATAACTAATAACCAAAACATTAAATTGACAAAATTATTTCAATTCAAAAGCTAATGGGTTTTGATCGTATAAGTTAAATAACAAAAATATATCTTAAAGGGATCTTAACCATTAATGAAAACAATCAATGGCTGTGAATTAAAAGGAAAAAAACAACCTTGTGTAATGAAACTAAATCTTATTAATTGAACTCAATAGATTTTAAGAAAATTACATCAAAACATTTTTAACTTTAAATGTTAAAAGAATTTCAAACAGGAAAATATAAAAATGGTTAAAACTTTGTTACATATAAACATTGACAAAACTATTTTGAAATCGATGCATTTATTTTACGGCTATGAGAGATTATATTTAACATTTTTTATAGACCATTATGGACGTATAATTTAATTTTTCTTTGTCTAACCCAATTTATCTTTCGAAATCTGCATTGATTCAAAAAGCTCAAGACATTTAGCAATTTTCAAAAAATTTAGACATCTCAAATAGTAAAACTTTAAATAACATTCATAATAACATTCACGAATGAAATTCTATATTTTAACAATATTATTTCAACTTAAAAGAACTTTTTTTCACTGATGAGACAATCTAACCTTAATTTAAATATTGCAATACCCATAGAACAAATAAAAGGAGAGAAAAAATTAAATTTTTAAGAAAAATTGTTATATTCATTTCCAATTTCCTAAATGTCAAACAGCAAAATGAACTCCTACGCCATTTTCTGAAGCAATTTCTAGCATTGTTTTAAGAAATGAGTTTCTTAATCATTCTATGCATTTTCTGTTTTGTTGAAACGGCGTCTGTTCAAAATTCCCGTCTTAAAATTGTTAAAAATAACATTTCTTGTAACATAACCGTAAAACATTTCCTTCCCTCTCTTTTAACACCACGAAATGAAACAATTTATGATTTGAACTCAGCATTTTCATGAATTTAAATGAATGTCATTACAAGTATGATGGAAATGGTAAAACAGTAATCTGCTTCTGGAGAAATGAACATCTTAAAGAATATATTTATATATAACACTCAATCTAAAATGTTGATGGAAAAAAAAATTCTTGACCGAAAAACATTTCTCATCTGCTGCTTTGAATTAGAAACAGTAAATAAAAACCCAAATTCGATAGTTTCAAAACTTGCGTCTTTGTTTCTTTAAATTTTGGTTGAAATGAAGCGAGATTATTGGATGTAATTTTAATCGATGACTTTAAGTTTCAGTAAACTGTCTTAGAATTTATGCATGTTTAAAATACTACTTATAAATAAATACGTAATAAATGTTCTTTATTTTTGTAGTAGAACTTTTTGTAAATAGTTTTTTAACGTAATATTTATAAATAATAAACATGCAGTACATGTAAACTAATAAATAAAAATAATTTAAAGTTAAATTAAGAAAAAGTAACATTTTCTTGCAAATAATTAGGTTGTAAGCATTGTCTGGAAGTATATATGCAGCAAATACTCAAGATGCCAAAACAAGTGGCAATTCTGCACTAAGAAAATGACACTGATTAAAGTTTAAATCGTATGACAAAAATCATACATCGTCGATGATATTTTGAAGTCAATGGAGGTGAACAACCAACCTCCATTAAAAGCCACTTTTCTGTGCTATAGAGCGTAGTCGTTCCCGAGAGCTTTCACTGTACTTGTAATTGCATAAATAATCATAAGATATGAAATATAGAGAATAGATGATAGTCACTGTCCCATTATTGTAACTTTTTGTATATTTGGTTATTTTATTTTTAATAATCGACATAATGTTTACATAAATGTTTTTACATTTAAAAAAAATTTGGCACATAGGGGAGAGTGGGGTCAATTGTAACAGGGTACGATTGTAACAGAGCAAAAATTTCGAGTGTCTGGTTCTAGATTTGGTTCCTAGGTGGCGCACAAGGTGTATTTAATAAATCTACATGTACACCCCTGATGGCAACCATTTTTATGTACTTTTGAAAGAGTTACATCACAAAAGATATTTTCACGCCACGCAAGTACTTTTTTTGGTATTAGAATATTATATTGTAACAAAGTAATTTTGTTTAAACAAATAAAAATTAGTAACCGAATATGTAAGTGGACACCTTAATTAACATTTCAATAAAAAAAAGATTAGTTTTGCTAATTAACTAGCATTGTTTTTAACAAATGAAGCTGAAATGGCGTCTTGGGGACAATTGTAACAATAAGTAAAGGGACGATTGTAACAGCTGAAAATAAATAATCTTATGTTTACAAACCATTACTTAACTCTTTAAGAACCACCAATAGTTTCCTATATCATTTATATTATGTTGCATGTGCATTATTTTATTTGTCACCTTTCACAGCATAAATTAAAATTTTTAACCCCTTAAAGTTAAAAGTTTAACCCTTTAGGTCTCTGCTCATTATTATTTTTACTCCTAAAATATCACTACTATTTTGATCAATAAAAAAATATATCACAACTATGATAATATGTATAATTAACTATGTTTTAGTTGAATTTATGAACTGTTACAATTGACCCCGTAAGTGGGGACAATTGTAACAAGTGCACGACTGTCAAAAATTGTTAATAACTAATATAATAACATTTAAAATAAGGTATTTATTTTTTTTCTAGTACAGGATAGTCTACTTTACTCGTCTGTCAATTAATACTGATAATAGATTGGATTTTTTGTTAGTTAAAAATAGTTAAGTAAAAAATGTTACAATTGACACCACTCTCCCCTATCTCATAAAGTTTTTATTTACTATTTCTTATATAAATCTTTTACATCTTTCTTTATGTTATTAAAAATTATGCACTGTTTTTTTTTCTCGCAGTTATTGAATTTTGTATAAAACTTATTTCATAATCTCCCGTATTTGTATAGAAAAATACCTGGATTGCAAAGTTTCATTAAAATGTTTACCTCTTCAAAACTGCATTAACTATGGACTTGAAATTGCTGAAGCTTGAAAGCTTTCAGTAATTGAAAGTTATAAAATTAAAAGATCGTTTATAAACTTCACTTTAAGTTCCGCACTCTTTGAAATGCCCCGTCATACATTATGCAACATTTTAGATTAATCCATTGCTTACAAAGTTTATACCAAGTTCAACTTTCAGTGGAGTAACTAAACTGTAACCGAAATTTAATTTTAACTTTGATTAGGAATAATGTTTAAAGTGTGAGTAATATTTAGTTTAACGAGCTGCATCATTTGTACACAGTTTTCATTCTAAGTTATCTGTCACATACAAAGAAATTCAATTATATAAAAAAAGGAAAAAAGTATATTATTGTCCTCTTTTGTTTGGAAAAATTTATTTTTTGAAAATATTTTATTTAAATAAATGTGCATAATTGAGAAACCATATATTGTGTTTAGTAAATTTTAAAGAAGATTTAAATAATAAATAATTCTACAATTTAAACTTAAACGCAGTAAGAACTGCACATTAGACACTCTAAATAAAAAAGTAGCATAAAGTGGTAAAATACGATCGAAAAATGGAAAAAATATGTTTTACAGGTCTCAATAATACATATGTACCATAATACATATGCATATACCACGTGAGAGTTGCAGGATATATGCAATAGGAAATTTATCATGCAAATTGCATGTCTTGTATGCAATTTGCAGGATTCAGAATAAAAATCTTTCTTAAAAAATTTCATTATTTCTTTTCTAAAATGGCCATTTAAAAATAAAATTAAAAAATTTTCAACCAAAATTTTCCATTTTTGAGTTTTTACATTCAAAAAAACCAATAAATATGTTTATATAAGAGCTTAACAGTGAAAAAAAACATCAACTAAAAATATAAAAGTCGCAGCTAGCCTTATACATCGTCATAAAATTGAGGATTTTAATATTTTTATATTTATTATAATGTTTTAAGACTTTATTATTGTAGCATTGCATCAAAGGAAAGAAAATTTCAAAAAAAAGAATAATAATTTTCTTGAAAAAGTTTTATTTTTTTTCACTCTGTATAACTCTGTGTCAAACAGAAAAGACGATCACAACATGAAGCATGAAGTAAAATAGAAATATTCATTCGAAAGTCAGTACTTATTTGATGCTTAAGGTTTTAAAAGTTTTTCTTTTATTTAAAAAGAAGATTCCTTCACTGAATTATGCTTCTTTTCAAAAATTGAAAATTTTCTTCAAAATTGCATTATTCAAGCAGAAAATCCTATTTTCATTCATGCAACATGAAAGAACGGTGCAGCCAAGTGTATATGCATTTTTATTTCAAAGCCACAGCAAAAACGTACCAGGGCAATCTAGATTGAAAAAGCAAAGCAATTTATTAAAGAAAAATAAAATGAACACCGTAGAAGAGTCATAAGAGGATGGAAATAATTTTGTTTTTCCAATCCTCTGGAGTGTGTCACGTATCAGAAGACTCCTTTTGATAACTTCTTTGAACTTTGCTTTTCTAAACTCGTTGTTTTCATTGAGTTTCTTTTAAAGAAATAAACAACACAACATTAATTTATTAACTCAACAGCAACTTTTGCTTCTTCATTTATTTAGTAATGCCAGTTACAATAACTAAAATTTTGATAATTGTCAAAAAGGTTTAACACTTGTCAAACTCCTGATTATTATTTACAAATGTTACTTTTATCACAACGCAAAACACTACTTAAAATTTGCTAAAGTATTAATAAATTACTTGTGGGCTGCGCCCCCTGGTCGCTAACGCTCGGCAACCCCCGAAAATTGCTACGCAATCTTATATGGTTCTCTTCGCTCGCTACTAACTTAGGTACATTGCAAATGCACTAAATTCTAAGAATTCAAAACAATCATTCAAATCCATATAACAACTTTTTTTTTAAAAAAATTACATCTTTTTAGTAAACGCAAGTCATTAAAATAAATTTGAATTCAAATAAATGACATGTAATTCGTCAAACCTATTAGAAATGTGCTATATAAATTCTCAAAGCGTAACAGCACGACTGAGACTCATTTTTCAATGAATAACAATAATAAAACAAATAAATTCGTGATGTAAATCAAAAATCGTCAAATAAATTTGTAATACATAAATTCGTGAAAAAAAAGCGCTTTCGACAAAATACTAAAACAGAGATCTATCGACAAAGACTACTCACTTCTGCCTAGCTTAATAGTATGAGATTGCCGCAGCTGATAGGGTGAATTTCGGAAGATATCACATTCGGTGAGAATGCTCTCTCTGGTTATTTTAGTTTCCGTTTCTAAAAGAGCTATATGTTGAGTCACCTCAGCTAGATTTGGCATGTGACATTTTTAGCGGCAATCATTGATCGATTTTCTAGTGTTGCCATTCGGGGAGTTGTAATGAGGCTTTTTTTGTCGCCGTGTAAGAGAAATATATGTATAGATAACCTTCATTATTCAGATTTTATTAGAAATTATAATGCATACGCTATCCGACCATGCACCAAAAAAATGTGGATCCGGCCGATGACGAAATTTGATGTGTAACTAAAAGCTATAGAATGGTTGGTCAATTAGTTTCTTTAGTTGGAAAAGAAATGTATGAGGACATTCTGGACAATGAATCTCTTAGCTAAATGGTAATATTTTAGATAAATCCCATTTCTATTCTAGCAGTAAAGCTGCTACCTTTGTAGTCATAGTTTCGTAGTCATAGTTTGATGAAATGGTTATTCAAAAATTGGATTGAACTTCTCAGCCCCTCTTTCTAAGTCTAATAGAACAACTCTGGAACGAATTAGAAAGCAGATGACGAAGTCAGCCAAAACTAATATCTTCGCTGCTAGGACGCAATTATGGAAGTTCCTATGCTAGTCCACCATTCAAAAGTAGATGAAATGTCTCCTTAAACATATACTAGTTATCATCGATGCAAAAGAGCAACCAACGTCAAATTAATGTATGTTTCAAGACTCCCCTAATCCGTTCCACGGGGTGTTCAGATACTTTTAGCCAAGTAGTTTAATTAGTATGATGGGTGTCGGAGATTTTGGGGTGACGATGATGCTGGAGGCTGAGTGAAAACCATTTTGTTACCAACTGTAACAAACCAGGCTTCCAAATCCTACGCATGCCCCATCTCTAAAAGCGATATTCAGAAGAATTTAAAAGGCAAAAGACGACAGCTGATTTAAACAGATTTAAATAAATATTGTAAGGAAAAATATTTAACTTTAACAAAATGTTACTAAATTCTACGAAGTTAAGGCTGTAACAAAAAAAGTAGAAGCTGGAATATCAAAAAGCAATGAGAGATACGAGTGAATTTCACAATTCGTGCTCTTCTTAAATATCTGTAGGGTAACTCCTTGGTATGAGAGCATCCTTAGGAATTTTTCACTTGGTAAATATTTTTTGAAAATTTCAGCATAAACTACATATATATCTACAATAACTAGCGGAATAAGTCTCAAGTAGCGAATAATGAACACTCTAAAAAAACTAATCACAGATTTCAGTTAGAGACAAGCAGAAAGTGCCCCAGCCACTGACCGCAAAGATAAAGTTATGCCCCTTAAATCTATCATGATCATGACAAAAATACAGGCCTGCCCGTAACTTCAGTTCGAACTTGATATTGTTTCTGACTTAGGCGATTTGTCTATTGAATCAATAGGCACCATGCATGTTCACAAACGTAGAGAGAGTGTGAAAAAGATGTTCCTTGGCTCCAAATGTGTTGGAACATGGGATTTTTGTATCCGTAAACTGAAACTCTAGTCATCATGGAAAAAGGTGCAGACTTCCGAATTGACTTAGGAAGTTTTATGTATTAATGATATAACTTAACGTTCAATTATTCTAGTTTTGCTGAAGAGCTTTACAATTACAAGCACACTCCCAGTCCCTTGGGGACAGACAGTGAGTCCGGAGCTTTTCAGCTACCCGTGATGGCCATTTATGTTAAATGTAAAATAAAAAAATAAAAAAAGTAATAAATAAATAAGAAAAATAAATAAATAAATAAATAAAAAAATACCTGTGACGTGACTAGCTATTTTATATTGCACTGTTATTGTCGATGTCCATCCTTTGAGTCTGTAATGTAACGCTGCTAGTTTATCAATGTAAAATTAAATTGTCGCTACTAGGCCGGGTTAGCCTGGTCAGTGGGGTGCCGGGGCCATGTCCAAGAGTTCGTGGGTTCGGTCCCCGCCGGTCGAAGACTCCCCGTGTAGTAAATGGTGACTGATGCACGTTAAATCTGTCGAGTCTCAAAGTCCTCCATGTTCCCATAACAAATTAATACCTCTGGGAGTACCAATCCAGGAGTTCCCTTGTCTTCTGGATTAGTTCAAAATTACAAGGCTACGGCGTTGAACAATAATAGTCGTAAAACCAAAAATTGGGTCGACTGTTCAACGGCGGTCATAAAATAAAATAAAAAAAAGTACAAGCACAGGGCTTTTTTTTTTTAAATTAACGGCCGTATAAATTAACAGAAATGGCCGTATAAATTAACGGCCAACTCTCGGAATTTTGCGAAAATTTTATAAAGTACATGCTCAAACAAGCTCATTACAAATATGCTTAGAGCATGATAACTTATATTAAAGTGCTAAGTCTAAATTTCAGTTTAAAGATTTTTTTAAAATTTTAAATTTCAAATTTAGAACATTTAAGAGTTATTTTATTTTTTTACATGATTCTATGCTTTAAAAACAAGTCATGATATTAAAATTTTCTAAACTTTGCATTAAAATTTGAGTATCTATACATTGAGTAGTGCATAAAAAATATATTTATGATTTATGAAAGAGATGAAATGATGATTTGACGTCTTTAAGGAAAAATATAAAAAATTTCTTTGAAATCTTCTTCCTTAACATATCTTTGACAGCAAGGTGAGATTTTTGTGCCCTTCTCTAGATATTCCCCTGTCAGGAAACCGAGCGTGAAAACTATTAACTTACTCCGATGTTCAAAATGTCAATCATTGCTGAATGTTTTTAAACCTTTTATGTCATAAAGGAATATTTAGAAGTTTTCTTTTACTTTACATGCTACTCAAAACTGAAGAAAAAAAATATTTTATGATATAATGACTACTAAATAAAAATGCCAAACTGCTTAGGTATAAAATTATAGAAGGTTTCGTTGGATATTTTTTTCCTGCTTCATTTTTCCATTAATTGTATTCTGTCTAATTTCATTTTCTTTGAAATAAACATATTTAAAATTTAATTCATACAATCCCTACAATCCACAATTACATGTAAAATGTTTTATAGTTTAGTGAACTTCTAATTACAATTGCTAAAACTGCTTGAATAAAGGATTATTGACTTGAATAAAGGATTATTTTTCCTACTTCATTTTTAAGTTAATTGTATTCATCCTAATTTCATTATTTTTTTTCTAAGAAATAAACATATTTTAAATTCTATTCATATATTCCTTAAAATCCCCAATAACCAATAACCCCAAAAAAACATTTTATAGTTTAGTGAACTTCTAAATACAAAAGCTCAAACTGTTCAAATATGAAATTATTAAAGGTTTTGTTTGATACCTTCTTAATTTTAACGTAATTATACTTAATATAGTTTCAATTTATCGTATTTGAAACAAAAGTATATAAAAATTAATTCACATATCGGAGTCTGTCCCAACCGAAATCTGGATATATTTGCCATTTGATACTGCAAGTTTTAGCAGCATATGTTTGGAATATTTGCTTTCAGGTATAAAATATTTAAAGCAGGTATAACTGAGTTTATTATGTTTTTCAAATTCATTGATAACACTGATAACCATTTCCCACAGCGTGGCTCGTAATAAATACCAACCACAGTGATTTCCTAATAAATCTTTGCTGATTTTATTTTTAGGAAGTTGGTTTAATAATCAAATCAAAATGAAATTCAAATACGAATTTTTTTCTTATAAAAGTAGTATTGTTTGAAATTTATATACATAATGTATAATTAATTTAGAATATGTTTTCTCTCCACGTCCCAAATGACCTCAGAAAAAAATATAATTTTTTTTTCGCAATATGCAGTTATATTTCAAAACGTCTCGGAAGTACTATTATTCTGTTCTTAAATTGTAATAGGGTTTTTAAAAAATACCTTTAATATGCAATTTTAAGTATCAAAAAATGTTATACATAGCTTCAAGCAAAACTAAAAGTGTGTTGCCACCCTTTGATAAAAATTATATGAAAAAATAACATTCTGTTTTGTTTTATTAAGCATCGTTCATATCATACTTTGCATTTGGTTTGATATAGTTAATATCCATTATTTAGAGAACTCCATTTACTATTAATATCATAGTCTCCGTTTTCTAATCAGTGAATAGCTCTTATTGTACAAAAACTTTCCAGTTTAAATAATATTGTGTCTGCACGTTACAGCTCTGAAAATATTTTATATGCAATAATGCTAATACATGATGCAATCAATTATACAATAAAATTATACAATAAAGGGCGCAATAATTTAATACAAGGTGCAATAAATTAGACTACCAGTTTTCAAAAATTTATTCTTGGAAAATAAATCATTCTTGTGGCACATTTGAGTGACAGGACGAAGACTTTTTTCCCAGAATTTCTGGCTTCTGTTCTGGTTTCCAGCAGATAGTGCTGCAAATAGTACGCATGTGAATTAAATAAAAGTTACTAAGAATCACCTAGAAATTTTTCAAATATTTTATTGAATGACAAACTAATAACACTGTATCTATAAAATCTTTAAAATCGAATACCTGTGAAATCGAAAAAAGAAATAAGCCAACGCAATAAAAAAAGAAAAGAAAACGATAGCAAGGACTTGCAGCACCATCTCTTGAAACCTTTTTGAAATTAAACAAGGGATTCTGGTAAGAAAATTTATACCCTGTCATGTGAATTCTCTTACTTATTCTCTGCTTATTTCTCTTTTTTTTTAATCTTAGCTGTTTTCCTGAAATAAATTTTTTAAGACCGTCCGACTAATCTAGAACATTAGTCCACCAACTACGGATTAATATTTTCCTAAATTATTGAAATTTGTTTTCTTTTTATGCTTTGCTTGGTATATTCTTTCCACTTTTTGTTATATAACTGCTTCTTTACACACACACACACACACACACACACACACATATATATATATATATATAT